>NC_056739.1:774065004-774391254 GCF_019279795.1 Protopterus annectens | reverse complement strand
TTTGCAAGATACAAGCAGTGAAAATGTTTTTAGCACTTTTAGTTTTATTAACTGTTCAGGCATATATATTACCAACCAACGGAGAAGTTGTGGTAATTAATAAAGAGTTGAAGGATTTTATCTGGGAGGGGAAAACGGCGAAGGTCAAGTAGGATAAGTTGATCCTTCCAGTAGAACGAGGTGGATTAGGATGACTTGATTTGAAGGGATATTTTACAGCTACACATTTAAGGCTCATATCCATACACAAACAGAAAGCTATAATTCAAAGGGGAAATGGTACCAACATATTATCGCAACCACATTTCTGCGGCACCTGCAAGCACGCATTAGATATGAACATGATAGATGCTGGAGAGAAAGCGTGAGAGAAGGCATACTTCCACACTTTCTCTCCAGTGTTTTTTCATGTTCAATTGTCTACACAGCTTAACCACTTAACCATAAAATAATTATTTAAACATGACTCTCAGCAAAATAATTACTGAAATTATAATCCCTTCTCCCCAAAAAAGAGCAAACTCTAGATTTTAATGTAAAACATGACATCTACAATACAACAGCCTACCAAGAAAGCGTTACAAAGCATGGTTGCGCTAATTCTTTGTAAAAAAAAAAAAAAAACAAGTCTTCTGCCTTATGTTCTCAACTAAAATATTGCTGGTGCGCTGGAATTAATTAAATTTAATAGAAGACAATTTAAGAGAGTATGGTTAACATATTTTCACAACCATGTATTCTCGGCAGCAGGTTATTTCACTGATAATGGAATGCTGCCGAGAATGCCTGGTTTCCATCACACAGTTAAACTGCTGGGATGAATGCGTAGTTGCGATAGTGCATAAGTACCAGGGAAATAAATGATGAAGCTGGGGGAAAATTCAAAAAATAAGAATAGAGAATGGGATTTTGGATGCAAACCCTTAAGGAGAACAACAACAACCATACAGAATATTATATTTATAAAGCTGCAGAAAGTATTCTAAGAACTAAGCCAATGTGAGAATGGAGAAAGGTGATTTTGCAGATAGGGATGACTACTACTAAGGGTACATAGAATAGACAAAATGGCTGTTGTAATTTACCAGAGAAAACTGGCATAGGAACCCAGGTATTGGGAGCAAATATCTATAGAGGGAAAGGTAATAGAATGGGGAGAAGCCAGTAAGACTCTTAGACTTCAGGCCACAGACTAACTTCCTTACCAGGGATTGATATCTGCGTACAGGCAAAGAAAAAGGGATAGGGGAATCCTAAGGGAAATACATGCTCTGGTAGAATTTTTAATTGATTCTAGAACAGAAGTTGCTGTTAAAAAGGGATAATTAGTAGGGCAAATAAAATACTGCATGATAATTATAGGAATCAATCAGATGAGGTTAGCAAAAACTGGGAAGAAAGACTGGGTAAACAATTCATAAAGAAACAATGGGAAGACACATGTACAGCTCCCAAGTATGCAACAAAGTCTAGAAGATTTAGGATGTTTGCTTGGAAGTATTTGCATGGGTATTTTTATACCCCAAGCAGACTCAATTTTTTTCCCTCTGGTAGATGGCAAATGTTGGGAGGTTTGATGATGAAGAAAGAGGTAACTGGGGACATGTGTTGTAGGAGTGGAATGAGTTTGGCAGAATTTAAAAATTCCCTACAGAGTACTCTATCAGAAATATTGGGTGAGCAAATGGGTGTAACTAAGGACATTTTTTTTGCGGTGGGATACAGGATCTGAATTGCCTAGACATAGTAAGGCCTTGTTAAAGTTTAATTCCCATTGTATTAATTCTCATTGTATATTTTGTACACTTGTATTTTCAACCAAAAGAGGGAATATCTTATTCTTGTATACTAACGGCTGTAAAGTCTACAATCTGTATGCTACTACTCTGTAATGTCTCTTTTGTAAAATTTTCTTCTTTCTGTAAACTTATTGAGTTCTTCTCCCCAGGACTCTGCTGAAAATGGACACTTGTTGTCCAATCGGACTATCCTGGCAACAAATGTTAAATTAATAAATAAATTCTGGTGACTAAAATAAAAGCAGTTACTAGAAAATGGAAATCAAAGTGTAAACCAACCATATTAGAATTATTAATTATTGTAACAGGGATAAAAGGACTGGAAGTGGGATCTTTAGAAAAAAAAGCAAATTACATAGAAAAACTATGGGAACAATATATGCAGAATAATGTATCGGAGGAGTGATATTTAAGGGAAGGCAGGAATTGATCAGTTTATGTAATGTTGGACTGATGATAACTATACAAAAGAATATATGTGATGTATAATTTTTACAACTGGGAATATGTTAATATGGTTTGTTTTCCTTTACATAAATTAATGTCTGCATATGTCTTAAGTGATAAATCAATAAAGGCGTTAAAAAAATTGATGTTGAAGTTCAATATGCTGGCTATCCCATCCCAGTGCATGACTGGGGTACTGTGATATCCAAGAGGGCTGTGACTTTCTTGTGCTTTATGATGAGTTCAATATAGTATTATTTCTAAAAACATTCTTACACTGCATCCCTTCAGAAAGCACCCTTAATAATTTATAAATGAAGCTTCATGGTTACCCTGCCAAACCAAAATAACATGTTTTGCTCTTGATCATTATGTCTCAAAATAGTTATGGTATCAGACTGTTGTTTTCTGACTGGTACCTGTTTTATGTTTATTTTACTCGAGTTTGTTAAGCAGACAAGAGTCCCTTTTCAGTCACAACTTCTTAGAGAAGTGTGACTGTTACACAGTATAATGAGCTTTTAAGCAAATATAACAAATACTGGCAGTACATATATTAAACATTTATTGTTGATACGCAAGCATCAGCAGAGACGTGTAAAGAAAATAAACCACATATATCATAAGAAAGACAGAGAAACCAGAAAAGTGCATCATTTCATTAGCCATTATCAGAGAAACACACTCAGCAGTTTTCCTTAAATGTTCTCTTAGGGTTGATATGAAGGCTTGCAAGTGTTTTCACCAATTTCCACATATCAAAGCAACTACAATTGCTTATCTGCAACTGCCTGGTGTTCAGTTCTGTGTGCATGTACACATCATGAAAAAGCCACCACTAATATCCACATACTGTGCACTGTTGTTTGGATGAATCTGTGGTACCCTGGTGGTACCCCAAAATACAGACAGTATTATAGTTCATAGCTTACATCATTCTTAAATGTTATTTTTCTCTCCCACACATCATAATCTAAAGATAGGATTATGCATACATACAGCAGAGCCTTACTGATGACTGTAGTCTCTGCATTAATCCTGACGTAATAACCTTTATGAATTATTAGCATATACTGCAGCTTCCGATTTCGCCTGCTTAAAACTTGCTGTCTTCCTTTCTAGCATTATCTCCAGCTTCTAAAATGCTGCTCTAATGACAATCATTTTAACACCCAGCTCAGTTGACGCGTTTTTCTAGTTTTACATTATAGTCAGAGATTATGTTTTTTTTTTTTTTGGAAATGTCTGTAAG
This sequence comes from Protopterus annectens, assembly GCF_019279795.1. Lineage (NCBI taxonomy): Eukaryota > Metazoa > Chordata > Ceratodontiformes > Protopteridae > Protopterus > Protopterus annectens. The sequence continues at coordinate 774,387,756 of NC_056739.1, read as the reverse complement.
GATGAGTGATGTAAAACTGTTTATCATTCATTACTTTGCTATTTTTGTTACACCTAACTGCCGTGATGAAATAATGAGGACATCCTTCCCAGACATTTACTGAAAGGAGCCCAGCTGTTAGGCTTCTACAGCCACATATAAACCATTTCACTAAAATAGTTTTATTCCCTTTCATTTTTAGGAAGTCAGCCCTATACATACCCTCTAATGAACTTTCAGAGATTACTAGTTCTTGTTAATTTGCACACTAGTACAGGCCTGGCTATGCATTTAGAAATAAATGTTTAATTTGCAAAATTTTACTCATAAACTTTATCAAATGTTTACTTAATTATTGGCATATGGAGTTCATCTCCCACTCAAAATTTAAAATGCTTTTCCACTGTGCATTTAAGGTTAGTATGCATTTTTTTTCTAGATATCCACAGACCTGAAAGGTGTTACATCAAGGGGCTTCATTTATTTGCATGGTGATAACTCTCACTGTAGAACTGTCTTAATGCTTGCAGTATGTGTTTTAACCTTATGAAAAATAATGTCACATTGTTGTTTTTAGGGTGAGGCTGAATCATTTCACAACACAAGCCTTGACTTCAGAAGGCATGAAGATCAGCATTAAGAAACACATAGCCTTGACCTGTTTGTATATTTTTGGTTTCCATTCCATCAGTGTAAATTTTTATGAACGCCCATTTTGTTTTACATCTCGGTCTAAGCATATTTGCATTCCACATCAATTATGGTTAAAATAAAGCAAACGCTATTATTGTACTTTAAAAGACTCAACAAGATCAGCCTTCCACTGTGCATCAATATTGTTCACATCCCCTCCATTTCTAATTAAGTACTTCCTTATGGATTTGTGCATGGTCTAAGTATCTTGTAAAGACAAACCATTCTCATATTAAATTGCAGGTAATCTTTTTGTCATATCTTCTCACCACATCATGCTGCACACATTGCAAATAGACATTCAGTGATTAAATATCGCTAAACTGTCTTATACTGGCCAAACACTATTAAAATATGACACAATATAGCCACGTTTCCAGGTTGTCAATTCAGCCAGTAGTTTTATGCATAGCAGTCGCATCTGATCACAACCTTGGAAATAACATGACCTAGTACCCTTCGTCTGGCTCATAAGTACAACCATGACTTCTATTGGAAATATTGTGACTTTTGTACTCTTTATGGTTCACTTTCAAGTGCTGGGTCATCTACTCTAGAAATGGTAGTTTAAAACCTTTTACCCAGTCCAGCATGATTCCACCCTACCCATGTTTGACAATATGCCAGGTGCTATGATTATACAAGGAAAGTTATCAAAGTATTTTGCAAAAAGCCTCTATGTTTGCCTTTTCCAGAGTCTGCCTTTTTTGCCATCTTATCCTAGTGAATTTTAATCACCAAGACAACAATCTTGTAAATTCATCTATGGCACCATCTGTTGGTTTACTCTGTACTAGTGAGAAACACATTAGTGGGGACAACGATATGAGGTTGGAGTAATCCACTTTAGGACTATTTTTCCACCGCACATTGATAACTACAAAACATTTAATTCTCAAGCAGTGCCTAATTTTATAATGTGTAACTCAAAATAGTTATGGTATCAGATTGTTGTTTTATGACTGGTGCATATTTTATTCTTATTTTATTTCAGTTTGTTAAGCAAACAAGTGTCTTATAACCACCTTCCATTAACTGTATCACTTCTCGTGGGAGTATCAGGCATGTTTCAACATGCCAGAAAAGACTGCAAGGGATTCCTTGTGCTAACAGCACTGCCTCTCAATTGGAGATAAATGGTTTGCCTCAACATGCCAGACCACATTTTCAGGGAATTCTTCTGCTAATACCACCACATCTCACACTGAGGTAGTGTACATACCTCGACTCAGCAGACCTGCTAATACCACCACTTCTCACATGGGGGTAGTGTACATACCTCGACTCAACAGACCTGCTAATACCACCATATCTCACATGGGGTTAGTGTACATACCTCGACTTAGCAGACCTGGTAATGCCACCACATCACACACTGAGATAGTGTACATACCTCGACTTAGCAAACCTGCTAATACCACCACACCTCACACTGGGGTATTGTACATACCCTGACTCAGCAGACATGCTAATACCACCATATGTCACATGGGGGTAGTGTACATATCTCGACTCAGCAGACCTGCTAATACCACCACATCTCACATTGGGGTAGTGTACATACCTTGGCTTAGCAGACCTGCTAATACCACTGCATCTCACATGGGGGTAGTTTTATATAACTACATAGGAGTAGTGTACATACCTTGGCTTAGCAGACCTGCTAATACCACCACATCTCACATGGGGTTAGTGTACATTCATTGGCTTAGTAGACCTGCTAATGCCATTGCATCTGACATGGGGGTAGTGTACATACCTTGACTTAGCAAACAATACTGTAGTGGCTACTTTTGGATAATGACACCACTTACCACATGGTGGTTATCAGACATGCCTCAATATATCAGAAAACATGGCAGGGGATTGCAAAGATCATATGACTATAATTTCGGAACCATATAGTCAAGCCAATGGGGTGAATACAGAATGGCAGATAGTGAAGGGACCATTTCAATGTACAGAAAACACAGGACTGTCCCAATGGGTGTACAGCTCAGTAAAAATAGTGGGGGAGAGAAAACAGAAAATTGTAAAAAAAAAAAAAAAAAGAAAGAAAGAATAAAGAAAACAAAAAGAAAAAAAAGAGGCCTAGCAAAGGAATACAGAATTATAAATAATGTAGCATTGCCGCTGTACAGCAAGAGGTTCTCCGGTTTGATTCTTGGCTGGAGTGGCTTCTGTGTGGAGTCTGATGTCCTCCCTGAGTTCATGTGGGTTTCCTCTGGGTGCTCCAGTTTCCTCCCATGTTACAACGATATGCGTCTGGAACGTTTCTCCCCAGGCCTCAGCTGAAAATTGGCTTAGTTCCAAGTCAGACTTTCCCAGTTAACAAATGTTAAATAAATAAGACTAGCTCATAAATAAAACTCTGTCTTACCTTCCTAACCTAGCTTACCTGCATATTAGATGACATAAAGGCTTTTATTTTTGAATCTTACCATAATTTATGCATTTATTTGCCAGTGTTATGTTTTAATTAATGAGTATGTTACAGTCAGTGTTTAATATGTACCCATTTTCAATCCTGTTTTGCTAAAGTTAATTTCAAGCTTAGTTTTTTTTGCAAATTATGTACCCAAATTTTAACCGTACTTTGCTTATATCTGTCTTTGGCCCAGATCATGGATGAAAGGGGTCTTTGGACCAACCACCCACTTCATTAATTAGCAAACAAATACATAAATAAATTATCTGATCAGTTGAAAGAGAGTAGAAAACAGGTTTGTATTTCTTAAGAAAAAAATAAAAATGCTTTACTGAGTGTGTATGTGTATTTGAGTGGGGGGTGAAATATAAGAGGCACATAAGTAGAACCCAGAAATATCACTGGCACAGATGCTATCAGGCCAACATCTTATGCCATTTGAAGACCAGTACTTATTTTGTGTCAATTGTTATCTCTAAAGCCTTTCTACATTTTTTTGTTAAATCCACTTTTCAGGTGAATTCCTCCCAGTACTTTCCTGATCATAGCCAGGCACTTTAGGGTCTGTTGGTATACTGTGGCTGACAGATTTGATCTGGACTGACAGAGTCAAAGCTCAGAAATATTGAATTATTTTTCTAAATTGTCTTCTCCCTGTTTTTTATCTGACTGTGTCATAAAATATTCAACAACTATAATTAACTCATGTTTTTTATTCCTTCTTTCCATAGTGAACATGTTTCTTCCTCTCAGAAATTCAACATCCCTGGTAATAGTACTAAGAGAAGACTGATGGCCTGTAGCCAAACTATAACATAGTCAAACTCATCAAATGTCCTGAAAGTCATATTGGATGTCTCCTAGAGTAACAGTGAAATGTAAAACTTCTCCAGACTTTGGGAGGAAACAGTATTTAAAGACACCCTTCCACATATTAACCAGGCATCAGTGCTAAATTAGTTCACTTTCTTTGACGCTCCTGGCTTCTGACAGACAGTAGGACTATGAAGACTAAGGAGAAGTGACTCTTGGGAGAGATAATGATGGACAGCACAAACAAGATACATCCACTAAACATCAGAGGCTGCAGTGAATTTCTTTGACAGAATGTACAATGCAACAAATAGTTCCCTAGCTGCCTTCTGTCCTGGGGACTGTGTCTTTCAAGTAAACAGCAGCTATACTTTCCAAATGCCCGAGCGATTCTTTTCTGTACCACTGTTGATTCGTGTCACACTGACCTGCATCTTGCTTTTCATTATCGGTGTGGCTGGGAACTTGGTAACTATACTTATTGTAATTTATTGCGAACACCACGAACATAAAAAACAAACAGCAGCTCAACAGAGTCGATTAACTTAGGTTTCGTCCTATGTGGACTTCTTCAGAATAAAAAGTTAACCATGAAGTTCACTTAAATAGGACTAAACATCAACCCCACCCATATCATTAACCAATCAATTATCTAATCTAACAACAGTAAAAATGAAAATAGGTTAAAAAGACAAACACAATCATATAAAATATATGTATAAATGTGTAAAAATTAAAATATATGTAGTATTAACAGTAAATACTACTTATACATACATATAACTTGAACCAAAAATGATAAACTACATTCCGTATACAATCAATACATCAAAAAATTAGCCCAAAATATGTTTGAGCTTGAGAACAGGCTTGATTGTGCAGCAATCATTTAGCCCTGGATGACAATATGCATCCAATCTAAGTTGCCATCTAAGCTCACATAAATCTAAGTGCACCTCTAAAGTTCTACTGTGTGAATTATACCTGATTTGTTGCAGTATACAAAATTTAAAAGAATGGTCTAAACAAGTAGAAATGTGCCTGGCTAATGCATTGGTTAATTTTAGATGTTTTATGTCTAATAAGTGCTCTCTAACCCTTTCTCTAAAATACCGGCAAGCAGGGGCGGCCTGTGCTATCGGACTGCCGGACTGCAGCCCCCTCAGAACGAAATAAAAATAGAAAAAAAAAAAAATTTTTTAAATTTTCACGCATGCGCAGTAGTCCCGACTACTGCGCATCTATGCGCATGCTCCAGGCAGTCCGTCAGGACCCATAGGGAACACATGGAGACGTCTGTGCACTTTTAAAGTGCACAGACTCACTGGGATGATGTATCGGGGCCGGACTGCAACAGCAGCAGTCCAGTCTCGGACTCTCGTCGGGAGGTTTGATGTCAGGGATCTCACGGGTCTTTGGAGTATTGTGCGGGCAGGATGTACGTTAGCTGGATATTATGGAGAAGGAGAACAGACAGGTAAGTGTATGGTGCTTTTTACTTTTACAATGTATGGTACTTGCTTTTATTTTATACTTTGTGTATGGTACTTGCTTTTATATTATAGTGTGTGGCTTTTATTTTATACTTTGTGTATGGTATTTGCTTTTATAATATAGTGTGTGTCTTTTATTTTATACTTTGTGTATGGTACTTGCTTTGTGTGTGTGTGTGTGTGTGTGTGTAAATGCCCCAGGTGCTCATGGTGGTGTGGTAGAGAATACCTGAGGCTTGAACCCTGTACCCTGTATGCAGGTGTTAAAGACTTGAGTTCCCTACCCACCACCATTTGTAACAAAAATTGCAGATTTTTGCCTCATATTTGATCTGATCTGTTCCTCATAATATCTGTGGTTTATAAATGCTGCGATGCTTGATATTTGATGGTGTAGTAGTAGCATTGTTGCCTCACAGCTGAAGGTTCTCAGGTTTGATTCTTGGCTGGGGTTCCTTCTTTGTGGGGTCTGTATCTTCTCCCTGTGTTTGTGTGGGTTTGCTTTTGTGTCCTCCCATGTTACAAAGACATGTCTGCATTATTTCTTCCTGGGCCTCTGCTGAAAATTGTTTTTTTTGTTCCAAGTCAGACTGTCCTGATTAACAAATGTTAAATAAAATTGACAGGCATTTATTTGAATTTCAGACTTCAGGTTTCTGAATGTTTAATTTCTTGCATATTTGATGGTGCAGTGGTAGTATTGTTGCCTCACAGCTATAGGTTTTCTGGTTTGATTCTTGGTTAGGGTGGCTTTTGTGTGGAGTCTGCATCTCTTCCCTGTGTTTGTGTGGATTTGCTCTGGTGCCCTGCCATTTTACAAAGATGTGTCTGCAGTATTAATCCCTGCGTCTCTACTGAAAATTGTTTTTGTTCTGTCCGCAGTAAAATTGACAGGCATTTGAATTTCAGACTTCAGGTTTCTGAATGTTTAATGCCTTGCATATTTGATGGTGCAGTGGTAGTATTTTTGCCTCACAGCTATAGGTTTTCTGGTTTGATTCTTGGTTGGGATGCCTTCTGTGTGGAGTCTGCATCTCCTCCCTGTGTTTGTGTGGATTTGCTCTGGTGCCCTGCCATTTTACAAAGACGTGTCTGCAGTATTAATCCCTGCGTCTCTGCTGAAAATTGTTTTTGTTCTGTCCGCAGTAAAATTGACAGGCATTTGAATTTCAGACTTCAGGTTTCTGAATGTTTAATTCTTTGCATATTTGATGGTGCAGTGGTAGTATTGTTACCTCACAGCTATAGGTTTTCTGGTTTGATTCTTGGTTGGGGTGCCTTCTGTGTGGAGTCTGCATCTCCTCCCTGTGTTTGTGTGGATTTGCTCTGGTGCCCTGCCATTTTACAAAGACGTGTCTGCAGTATTAATCCCTGCGTCTCTGCTGAAAATTGTTTTTGTTCTGTCCGCAGTAAAATTGACAGGCATTTGAATTTCAGACTTCAGGTTTCTGAATGTTGAATTCCTTGTATATTTGATGGTGCAGTGGTAGTATTGTTGCCTCACAGCTATAGGTTTTCTGGTTTGATTCTTGGGTGGGGTGCCTTCTGTGTGGAGTCTGCATCTTCTCCCTGTGTTTGTGTGGATTTGCTCTGGTGCCCTGCCATTTTACAAAGACGTGTCTGCAGTATTAATCTCTGCGTCTCTGCTGAAAATTGTTTTTGTTCTGTCCGCAGTAAAATTGACAGGCATTTGAATTTCAGACTTCAGGTTTCTGAATGTTTAACTCCTTGCATATTGGATGGTGCAGTGGTAGTATTGTTGCCTCACAGCTATAGGTTTTCTGGTTTGATTCTTGGTTGGGGTGCCTTCTGTGTGGAGTCTGCATCTCCTCCCTGTGTTTGTGTGGATTTGCTCTGGTGCCCTGCCATTTTACAAAGACGTGTCTGCAGCATTAATCCCTGCGTCTCTGCTGAAAATAGTTTTTGTTCTGTCCGCAGTAAAATTGACAGGCATTTGAATTTCAGACTTCAGGTTTCTGAATGTTTAATTCCATGCATATGTGATGGTGCAGTGGTAGTATTGTTGCCTCACAGCTATAGGTTTTCTGGTTTGATTCTTGGTTGGGGTGCCTTCTGTGTGGAGTCTGCATCTCCTCCCTGTGTTTGTGTGGATTTGCTCTGGTGCCCTGTCATTTTACAAAGACATGTCTGCTGTATTAATCCCTGTGTCTCTGCTGAAAATTTTTTTTGTTCTGTCAGCAGTAAAATTGACCGGCATTTGAATTTCAAACTTCATGTTCTTCAGAATACATAGTAGCACAACCTTTTTTTCTAGCAATTTTCTAAGTTTATAAGATGAATATTTTAAATTTGTCCCTATTTTTGGGACTGTATTCCCCCATTATTGGCTTTGTCCAGGTTTTTGTGCTAAGGTTGACAGCTATGGCAAGAACTGAATTCACTGAATATGTTTGAGGGCTGTATTCCCTCATTACTGGGTTTGTCCAGGTGTTTTGTACTAAGAGGTTGACAGCTATGGTGAGAACTGAATTCACTAAATGATAGCCATTTAAGTTTCAGTCTTCCTCTCTTTTACAAAGCAGCTGATGTGGCATAGTGGTATGTTACTCTGACTGTTTTTTGCTCAGGGACCTTGGCAGTAAAATGTATGGTGGCAACACAACATTTTATTCTAGCAACTTTCCAAGATTATACAAGCAATGTTTAATGTGTCCCTGGTTTTTGGGCTTTTGACACCCCAATACATTTTGGCTTTTTCCAGTTTTCTTGAGCTGCGAAGTTGAGATGCAGTTGAGTATTGAGTAGATTTTACAAGGAGCTGAGAGCTGCAGGGGAATAGAAGTTTAGTGCTTCCTTTAGTTAATACTATAGCACAACAGGTTGTGTATTTGCTTTTGATGCAGAAGGCTGTGGGTTCTACTCCCACAAGGGGTGGATGCTGCCGTACTGAGAATGTTTTCCTTGGTGAAGATACTAACTATGAGTCTGTTATCAGTTTGCCATCCATTTCTTCTTGCAATATTATTACTAGCTTATCATTTTTTAATGTAATATAGGCAATTTATTCCTGAGGGGCAACAGACACTTTATTTTTCGATTAAACCATGAAATATAAAGGTGATTGCTAGCAGCAACCGCTTCATTAGTTACAGATTTCTTTAATGTGGAATTATTTAGATGACTTATTTCAGAGATTGTGCATATTTACTGATAATGGACTGCAGAATTGTGCATATTTACTGATAAAGGTGGACTGTAGAATTGTGCATATTTACTGATAATGGTAGACTGTAGAATTGTGCATATTTTCTAATAATGGTGGACTGTGGAATTGTGCATATTTACTAATAATGGTGGACTGTAGAATTGTGTATATTTACTAATAATGGTGGACTGTGGAAGTCTGAGTAGACTTTTTTATGATAAATGTTCTCAACTGGGCAGTTTTGCCATTATGGGTGCATATGGTTTGTTTCATTGCTTACTGGAAAAATGTTCAAAACAAATTTAAAACACCCTCTAACAAGTGTACTGTATTGTACAAGGAATATAATTTTAGTACAATGAGGAAGGTGTATCAAAGAGCACATGTATGTTTCATATACAAGGGGCCTATGATTTGAAAACAGCCCAAAATTAATCTTTATCTGCCACTGGCAAAATGTATTTTCTTTGAATGTGGGTTTCAATGCTGTTTCAATGAATGTGAGTTTCAAGGGCAGAGAAGTTTTAATGCTAAGTTTTCATTGTGAGACTGCATTGCTTTGTTTAACAGATGACTTAGTGTTTGTGCTGTAAAATACAAAATAAAACTTTCAAATGAAGTCCAACTCATCACAGAAGTAAAGCAGTATGCACATTAGTGTTTTTGGTAAATGGAGTGAAATAGCCAAGTAATGGTTCATTGGAATGGCTGCAGAGGCTCCATTCAACCATTATTTTGTCAGGGGGGAAGGGCAGCAAACTCAGACAGGCCCAGCTGAACTATACCTCCCAACTGTCCAGATTTTCAAAGAATTAATAGATTTTTGCTTCTTATTTTTGGTTTGTTCTTCATAAAATTTGTAGTTTTCTGGCAAATCATTTAAGAATTAAGTCACTAAATAATAAGTTTCAGACTTCATAACCTTCAGAAAAATGCATGTTAAAGTAAGAGCTGTTCTGTCAACTGTCTCAATTTATACAAGAGCAATTTTTAGTACTGTTTATATGTGCCCCCAATATATTTGGCCTTGTTCAGATTTACTGCATTAACAGGTTGAGAGGTACATGCAAATAAATTGCTTTATGGAATTAGGCATAGCCAACCTCTCAACTGTCCCCAATTTTTGGCTCAAAATGTTGCTCTTCCCCCTAATAATCCCTCCGCAAAATAGCAATTTTGGAAGAAAACATGGAGGGTTTACAATTAAGAAATAACTGTAATAATCAAAGTTATAGATTACTTGAAATGCATGTAGATTCTTTTATTTTGTCAGCTGATCAAGGTAGCAGTACTAATATTAAAGTGTTCCTTCTTTGGCAGGTAGCAGCTGTATTGTGTGTCTATTTTATATTTTTGCATCACATTTTTGGTCCATTTTTCATAAAGTTGTGTTTTTTGGAAAATTAGTGACAAATCACTAAAGACTGAAGTTAGAAAATGACAGACATTTGAGTTTCAGATTTTATACCCTTCAGAAAATTCATACTAATGCAAGACCTATTCTATTATCTTTCTAAGTTTATTAGAGCAATATTTTAAAATTGTCCTTATTTTTGGGCCTTTGTCCCACTTCTGTGTATGGCTTTGTCCAGATTTCTTGCTCTTGAGGTTGACAGGTATGACAAATGTGTCAGGGCCATCACAGTCAGCCAGAGAAATTTCAAATTGTGACATGCTTGTTGCACCCCACTCCCCCATGTAGTGACTCTGGATGTGTCCAAGCAAGGCAAGGAGTAGTTGTATCTACCTTGGATGGGGAGGACACACTGCATAAGTACTACAGTGGCTTTTCATCTGTCCTTGATTTTGCAGAATGGTCTGGTTTCTGTCATATTTTTGTACTGTTGATTTATGCTTATTACTCAGATTTATGCTTATTACTCAAAGTGCCTGTTGCTCTGTGTTTAAGTAGCAATGCTTTAATGACCATAAGGTAAGCTTGTCTGAGATCGTAAGATGCAAGTAAGCTTTAATAAGCATACTGTTAAAGAATTGCCAACATTGAAAGCCTTTCTGTTGTTGCCATGCAGAGAATACTTGACTAGATAATGTATAAGCCTTGGGTATTAAAGGACAGGATTCCATTATTTTAAAAAGCTCATTACACTTGTTGGAGACTTCCAGTCATCTCTACAGACTTTACCCGTAAATTAAACAGAATGCCAATCATGTGTGGTCCATAACCTGTACAGTAATCATTTAAGCAATGTATCTTGAGCTTGTTTCTTGCTTGCTTTTCATTTTTTACTTTTATCATGTTTTCCCCATGAAACAACATGTCAGGCAGCAGATCTTTTTTGGATAAGAAACATTTTTACAAGTGGGGGCATCACATAGATTTCTACTTTCAGCATGTTACTTGGTACTTTAATAAAGCTGAATATATTATAATTAGAACTGCAGTGTAAGGAGAAGTGGTTTGAGTTGAGTGCTTCTGTTTTTTCTTATACTTGATTTTGACTGGCATTCCAGTAATGTATTTAAAAATTAATTTATTTTTCATGCCTCACAACCTTTTGTTTCCATCTAGATATTAAGTAAGCTGTCATGCAGCCAATGCATTGAAATATTTTTATTCTTCTACACTTATTTTTGTCTTGATTGGACTTTCATAATGATGGTTTGCCACCCAGGGCAGCGTATTTAATTAAAGTTAGTTTTTTGTGGTTTTGTGCATAGCTCCTACCCTTTCTGGTTGACCACACCCCCTCCCCTTGACTCCACCCATTCAGCTGTCTCCTGCAGCCCCCCTGTGATTTGAAGACACTAGCCGCCACTGTCCCTGTGTTTGTGTGGGGTTTGCTTTTATTTGATGGTGCACTGGTAGCATTGTTACCTCACAGCTGCAGGTTCTTAGGTTTGATTCTTGGCTGGAGTTCCTTCTTTGTGGGGTCTGTATCTTCTTTCTGTGTTTGTGTGGGTTTGCGTTTGTTTCCTTCCATGTTACAAAGACATGTCTGCATTATTTCTTCCTGGGCCTCTGCTGAAAATTGTTTTTTTTGTTCCAAGTCAGACTGTCCTGATTAACAAATGTTAAATAAAATTGACAGGCATTTGAATTTCAGACTTCAGGTTTCTGAATGTTTAATTTCTTACATATTTGATGGTGCAGTGGCAGTATTGTTGCCTCAGAGTCACAGCTATAGGATTTGTGGTTTTATTCTTGGCTGGGGTGCCTTCTTTGTGGAGTCTGCATCTTATCTCTGTGTTTGTGTGGATTTGCTCTGGTGTCCTGCCATTTTACAAAGACGTGTCTACAGTATTTCTCCCTGGGCCTCTGCTGAAAATTGTTTTTGTTCCATCACAAGTAAAATTGACAGGCATTTGAATTTCAGACTTCATAGTCTTCAGAAAATACATAGTAAAACAACTTTTTATTCTAGCAATAAATATATAGTAACACAACCTTTTATTATAGCAATTTTTTAAGTTTATAAGGTGACTATTTGAAATGTTTCCTTATTTTTGGGACTGTAATACCCTGTTAGTGGCTTTATCCAGGTTTTTTGTGCTAAGGTTGACAGCTATGGCAAGAACTGAATTCACTGAATATGTTTGAGGCTGTATTCCCTCATTACTGGGTTTGTCCAGGTGTTTTGTGCTAAGAGGTTGACAGCTATGGTGAGAACTGAATTCATTAAATGATAGCCATTTAAGTTTCAGTCTTCCTCTCGTTCACAAAACAGCTGATTTGGCGTAGTGGTATGTTGCTCTTGACTGTTTTGCACAGGGACATTGTCTGTAAAATGTACGGTGGTAACACAGCATTTTTCTTTCACAAAGCAGGTGATTTGGCATAGTGGTATGTTCTGACTCTTTTTTTGCACAGGGACTTTGGCAGTAAAATGTATGGTGGTACCGTGGTAACACAGCATTTTATTCTAGCAGCTTTCCAAGATTATACAAGCAATGTTTAATGTGTCCCTGTTTTTTGCCCTTTTGACCCACCCCAATAAATTTGGCTTTTTCCAGACTTCTTGTGCTGCGAAGTTGAGATGCAGTTGAGTATTGAGTAGATTTTACAAGGAGCTGAGAGCTGTAGGGGAATGAGAAGTTTAGTGCTAATAGCACAACAGGCTGTGTGCTTGCTTTTGATGCAGAAGGTTGTTGGTTCTACTCCCATAAGGGGTGAATGCTGCTGTACTGAAAGTTAAGATACTAATTATGAGCCTGTTATCAGTTTGCCATCCATTTCCTATTGCAATATTACTAGCTTATTTTTAATGTAATTTAGGCAATTTATTCCACAGGGGCATCAGACACTTTATTGTTCGATGAAACCATGAAATATAAAGGTGATTGCTAGCACCAACCTCTTCATTACAGATTTATTTAACGTGGAATTATTTAGATGACTTTTTTACTACTTCAGAGATTGTGCATATTTACTGATAATGGTGGACTGTAGAATTGTGCATATTTACTTATAATAGTGGACTGTAGAAGTTTGAGTAGACTTTTATGATGGAAATGTTCTGAATTGGGCAGTTTTGTTTCATTGTTTACTGGAAAAATGTTCAAAGCAATAGGAAGGTGTATCAAAGAGCACATGTATGTTTCATATGCAAGGGGCCTATGATTTGAAAACAGCCCAGAATTAATTTTTATCTGCCACAAGTAAAATGTATTTTCTTTGAATGTGGATTTTAATGTTGTTTCAGTGAATGTGAGTTTCAAGGGCAGAGAAGGTTTAATGCCAAGTTTGTTTAGCAGATGTCTTAGTGTTTGTGCTGTAAAATGCAAAAATAAAACTTTCAAATGAAGTTCAAATCATCATAGAAGTAAATCAGTATGCACATTAGTGTATGGTAAATGGAGCGAAATCGCAAAGTAATGGATCATTGGAATGGCTGCAGGGAGGCTCCATTCGACCAGGGTTTTGTGAGGGGGAAGGGCGGCAAACTTAGACAGCCCCAGCTGAACCATACCTCCCAACTGTCCAGATTTTCAAAGAATGAATAGATTTTTTGCTTCTTATTTTTGATTTGTTCCTCATAAAAATTTGTGGTTTTCTGGCAAATCATTTAGGAATTAAGTCACTAAATAATGACACACCTAGTTTCAGACTTCATAACCTTCAGAAAAATCCATGCTAAAGTAAGACCTGTTCTATCAACTGTCCCAGTTTATAGAAGAACATTTTTTAGTACTGTTTATATGTTCCCCCCAATATATTTGGCCTTGTCCAGATTTATGTCCCAGTTTAAACAAGAGCAATTTTAGTACTGTTTATATGTCCCCCCAATATATCTGGCCTTGTCCAGATTTATTGCATTAACAGGTTGAGAGGTACATGCAAATAAATTGCTTTATAGAATTAGGCATAGCCAAACCTCTGAACTGTCCCTGATTTTGACTCAAAATGTTGCTCTTCCCCTAATGATCCCTCCGCAAAATAGCAATTTTGGAAGAAAACATGGAGGGTTTATAATTAAGAAATAACTGTAATAATCAGATTACTTTTATTTCAGAAATGCATGTAGATTATTTTATTTTGTCAGCTGCTCAAGTTAGCAGTACTAATATTAAAGCGTCCCTTCTTTGGCAGGTTCCCAGCTCTATTGTGTTGCTATTTTATATTTTTACATCACATTTTTGGTCCATTTTTCATAAAATTGTGTTTTTTTGGCAAATTAGTGACAAATAATTAAAGACTGAAGTTAGAAAATAATGACAGACATTTGAGTTTCAGATTTCATACCATTCAGAAAATTCATACTAATGCAAGACCTCTATTAGCTTTCTAAGGTTATAAGAACGATATTTTAAAAATTGTCCTTATTTTTGGGCCTTTGTCCCATTTCTTTGTATGGCTTTGTCCAGATTTCTTGCTCTGAGGTTGAGAGGTATGACAAATGTGTCAGGGCCATCACAAGTCAGCCAGAGACATTTCAAACTGTGACATACTTGTTACACCCCACTCCCCCATGTAGTGACTCTGGATGTGTCGACGCAAGGCAAGGAGTAGTTATGCAGTGTAAATGTGCAGAGAATCCCACCCATCCAAGGTAGACACAAGTACTAGAGTGGCTTTTCATCTGTCCTTGATTTTTGCAGAATGGTCTGGTTTCTGTCATATTTTTTGTACTGTTGATTTATGCTTATTACTCAAAGTGCCTGTTGCTCTGTGTTTAAGTAGCAATACTTTAATGACCATCAGGTAAGCTTGGCAGAGATTGCAAGATGCAAGTAAGCTTTAATAAGCATACTGTTAAAGAACTGCCAACATTGAAAGCCTTTCTGTTGCCATGTAGAGAATACTTAACTAGATAATGTATAAGCCTTGGGTATTGAAATGCATATGCCAGTATTTGTAATAAAGGACAGAATTACATTATTTTAAGAGTCTCATTACACTTGGAGACTTACAGACAGTCATCTCTGCAGGCTTTAACCATAAACCGAATGCCAATCGCGTGGTCTATAACCTGTACAGTAATCCTTTTAAGCAATGTATCTTGAGCTTATTTCTTGTTTGCTTTTCATTTTTTACTTTGATCATGTTTTCCCCATGAAACAAGTAGATGTCAGGCAGCAGGTCTTTTTTTTGGATAAGAAACATTTTTACAAGGGGGGGCATCAGAGATTTCTACTTTCAGCATGTTACTTGTTACTTTAATAAAGCTGAATATAAATTATAATTAGAACTGCAGTGCAAGAAGTGGTTTGAGGTGAATGCTGCTTGTTTTTCTTATACTTGATTTTGACTGGCATTCCATTAATGTATTTAAAAAAAAGTAATTTATTTTTTCATGCCTCACAACCTTTTTTGTTTCCATCTAGATATTAAGCTGTCATGCAGCCAATGCATTGAAATATTTTTATTCTTCTACACTTCATTTTGTCTTGATTGGACTCTCATGACAACTGTTTGGCACCCAGTGCAGTATATTTAGTTTTTGAGGTTTGCTACTACAGGTGTTTGTGTGTGTGGAAATACCTCAGGCTTGAATCCTTCACCTTGTATGCAGGTGTTAAAGACCTTAATTCCCTACCCACCACCATTTGTGGAAAAAAAACTGCAGATTTTTGCCTCATGTTTGATCTGATCTGTTCCTCATAATATCTGTGGTTTGTAAATGATGCAATGCTTGATATTTGATGGGGTAGTTGTAGCATTGTTGCCTCACAGCTGCAGGTTCTCAGGTTTGCTTCTTGGCTGGGGTGTCTTCTTTGTGGGATCTTTATCTTCTCCCTGTGTTTGTGTGGGTTTGCTTTTGTGTCCTTCCATGTTACAAAGACAAGTCTGCATTATTTCTTCCTGGGCCTCTGCTGATTTTTTTTTTTTTTGTTCCAAGTCAGACTGTCCTGATTAACAAATGTTAAATAAAATTGACAGGCATTTGAATTTCAGACTTCAGGAATCTGAATGTTTAAGTCCTTGCATATTTAATGGTGCAGTGGTAGTATTGTTGCCTCATAGCTATAGGTTTTCTGGTTTGATTCTTGGCTGGGGTGCCTTCTGTGTGGAGTCTGCATCTCCTCCCTGTGTTTGTGTGGATTTGCTCTGGTGCCCTGTCATTTTACAAAGACGTGTCTGCAGTATTTCTCCCTGGGTCTCTGCTGAAAATTTTTATTCTGTCAGCAGTAAAATTGACAGGCATTTGAATTTCAGACTTCATGTTCTTCGGAAAATACATAGTAACACAACCGTAACACAACCTTTTATTCTAGCAATTTTCTAAGTTTATAAGATTAATATTCGAAATTTGTCCCTATTTTTGGGACTGTATTCCTTCATTCTTGGCTTCGTCCAGGTTTTTTGTGCTAAGGTTGACAGCTATGGCAAGAACTGAATTCACTGAATGTTTGAGGGCTGTATTCCCTCATTACTGGGTTTGTCCAGGTGTTTTGTACTAAGAGGTTGACAGCTATGGTGAGAACTGAATTCACTAAATGATAGCCATTTAAGTTTCAGTCTTCCTCTTTTACAAAGCAGCTGATTTGGCGTAGTGGTATGTTGCTCTGTTTTGCACAGGGAGCTTGGCAGTAAAATGTATGGTTCTAGCAACTTTCCAAGATTATACAAGCAATGTTTGTGTCCCTGGTTTTTGGGCTTTTGACCCCCCCCAATACATTTTGGCTTTTTCCAGTTTTCTTGTGCTGCGAAGTTGAGTATTGAGTAGATTTTACAAGGAGCTGAGAGCTGCAGGGGAACAGAAGTTTAGTGCTGCTTAAGTAAAGCTGGTTTACCTTGTTAATAACACAACAAGTTGTGTACTTGCCTTTGATGCAGAAGGCTGTGGGTTCTACTCCCACAAGGGGTGGATACTGCTGTATTGAGAATGTTCTCCTTGGGGAAAATGTTAACTATGAGTCTGTTATCAGTTTGCCATCCATTTCTGTTTGCAATATTACTAGCTTATCATTTTTTTAATGTAATATAGGCAATTTATTCCTGAGGGGCAACAGGCACTTTATTTTTCAATGAAACCATGAAATATAAAGGTGTTTGCTAGCAGCAACCTCTTCATTAGTTACAGATTTCTTTAATGTGGAATTATTTAGATGACTTTTACTTCTTCAGAGATAGTGCATATTTACTGATAATGGACTGTAGAATTGTGCATATTTACTGATAATGGACTGTAGAATTGTGCATATTTACTGATAATGGACTGTAGAATTGTGCATATTTACTGATAATGGTGGACTGCAGAATTGTGCATATTTATTGATAATGGTGGACTGTAGAATTGTGCATATTTACTGATAATGGTGGACTGTAGAATTGTGCATATTTACTGATAATGGTGGACTGCGGAAGTCTGAGTAGACTTTTATGATAAATGTTCTGAACTGGGCAATTTTGTCATTATGGGTGCATGCATTTTGTTTCATTGCTTACTGGAAAAATGTTCAAAACAAATTTAAAACGCCCTCTAACAACTGTAATATATTGTACAAGGAAGATAATTTAGTACAATGAGGAAGGTGTATCAAAGAGCACATGTATGTTTCATATGCAAGGGGCCTATGATTTGAAAACAGCCCAAAATTAATCTTTATCTGCCACTGGCAAAATGTATTTTCTTTAAATGTGGGTTTCAATGCTGTTTCAATGAATGTGAGTTTCAAGGGCAGAGAAGTTTTAGTGCTAAGTTTTCATTGTGAGACTGCATTGCTTTGTTTAGTAGATGACCTAGTGTTTGTGCTGTAAAATACAAAATAAAACTTTCAAATGAAGTCCAACTCATCATACAAGTAAAGCAGTATGCACATTAGTGTTTATGGTAAATGGAGTGAAATAGCCAAATAATGGTTCATTGGAATGGCTGCAGAGGCTCCATTCAACGGTGATTTTGTCAGGGGGGAAGGGCAGCAAACTCAGACAGGCCCAGCTGAACTATACCTCCCAACTGTCCAGATTTTCAAAGAATGAATAGATTTTTGCTTCTTATTTTTGGTTTGTTCTTCATAAAATTTGTAGTTTTCTGGCAAATCATTTAGAAATTAAGTCACTAAATAATGATACACTGAGTTTCAGACTTCATAACCTTCAGAAAAATGCATGCAAAAGTAAGAACTGTTATTCTATCAACTTTCTCAATTTATACAAAAGCAATTTTTAGTACTGTTTATATGTTGCCCCAGTACATTTGGCCTTGTTCAGATTTACTGCATTAACAGGTTGAGAGGTACATGCAAATAAATTGCTTTATAGAATTAGGCATAGCCAACCTCTTAACTGTCTCCGATTTTGGCTTAAAATGTTGCTTTTCCCCCTAATAATCCCTCCGCAAAATGGCAATTTTGCAAGAAAACATGAAGGGTTTACAATTAAGAAATAACTGTAATAATCAAAGTTATAGATTACTTGAAATGCATGTAGATTCTTTTATTTTGTCAGCTGCTCAAGTTAGCAGTACTAATATTAAAGTGTCCCTTCTTTGACAGGTTCCCAGCTGTATTGTGTGTCTATTTTATATTTTTGCATCACATTTGGTCCATTTTTCATAAAATTGTGTTTTTTTGGCAAATTAGTGACAAATCACTAAAGACTGAAGTTAGAAAATGATGACAGACATTTGAGTTTCAGATTTTATACCCTTCAGAAAAGTCATACTAATGCAAGACCTATTCTATTATCTTTCTAAGTTTATTAGAGCAATATTTAAAAATTGTCCTTATTTGTGGGCATTTGTCCCACTTCTGTGTATGGCTTTGTCCAGATTTCTTGCTCTGAGGTTGAGAGGTATGACACATGTGTCAGGGCCATCACAGTCAGCCAGAGACATTTCAAATTGTGACATACTTGTTGCACCCCACTCCACCATGTACTGACTCTGGATGTGTCCAAGCAAGGCAAGGAGTAGTTATGCAGTGTAAATTTGCAGTGCCCCCCCCGCCATCCAAGGTAGACACAAGTACTACAGTGGCTTTTCATCTGTCCTTGATTTTGCAGAAAGGTCTGGTTTCTGTCATATTTTTGTACTGTTGATTTCTGCTTATTACTCAAAGTGCCTGTTGCTCTGTGTTTAAGTAGCAATGCTTTAATGACCATAATGTAAGCTTGTCTGAGATCGTAAGATGCAAATAAGCTTTAATAAGCATACTGTTAAAGAATTGCCAACATTGAAAGCCTTTCTGTTGTTGCCATGCAGAGAATACTTGACTAGATAATGTATAAGCCTTGGGTATTAAAGGACAGGATTCCATTATTTTAAAAAGCTCATTACACTTGTTGGAGACTTCCAGTCATCTCTACAGACTTTACCCGTAAACTTAACAGAATGCCAGTCATGTGTGGTCCATAACCTGTACAGTAATCCTTTAAGCAATGTATCTTGAGCTTGTTTCTTGTTTGCTTTTCATTTTTACTTACATGTTTTCCCCATGAAACAAGTAGATAGTTGTCAGGCAGCAGGTCTTTTTTGGATAAGAAACATTTTTACAAGTGGGGGCATCAGAGATTTCTACTTTCAGCATGTTACTTGGAACTTTAATAAAGCTGAATATAAATTATAATTAGAACTGCAGTGCAAGGAGAAGTGGTTTGAGTTGAGTGCTTCTGGTTTTGCTTGTACTTGATTTTGACTGGCATTCCAGTAATGTATTTAAAAAGTAATTTATTTTTTCATGCCTCACAACCTTTTGTTTCCATCTAAATATTAAGTAAGCTGTCATGCAGCCAATGCATTGAAATATTTTTATTCTTCTACACTTATTTTTGTCTTGATTGGACTCTCATAATGATGGTTTGCCACCCAGGGCAGCGTATTTAATTAAAGTTAGTTTTTGTAGTTTTGAGCATAGCTCCTCCCCTTTCTGGTTAGCCACACCCCTTCCCCTTGACCCCACCCATTCAGCTGTCTCCTGCGGCCCCCCTTTGATTTGAAGTCACCAGCCGCCACTGTATGTACCTCTCCAAACACCTGCACCAACTGGAAAGGCCAAAGAAATATCTCATAAAGAGAATCTATGGCCTCCAACACCTGTCCTATGTGGACAGGCTCAAATCACTATCACTCTATTCTGTATCATACAGATTGCTCAGAGTGATCTGTGTCTTGCCTAAAAGGCAATCTCAGACCCTGCTCTAATACAGATGCTCCATATCCGTAAGTCTAACTCCTCGCACACTACCCAATCAAAAAGCTTAAATCTAATATGTGACACTAACAAAACCTGCTGGAGAGAAAGGTTTGTCTCCCAGAGGCTGCCCCATCTCTGGAATAGACTCCCCATACATGTCAAACAAAGTACGTCACTGACCCTCTTCAAGCGCAATCTTGATGAGTGGATGAGCAACCGCAAATTTGTCTCAGGGGTTCCACCTGTGTCCCTCATTGACAGGGGTGACAGGTGCTGATTGGGGTTTCTTTTTTTGGGGATAAACTCTTGGCTAGGCTTGTAAGGGCTCTAGAGCCATTAGCCTAGCAATCTCCTATGATCCTATGATCTATAGAGCAGTAGTTGAGATCTACCATGAATATCATATTGGGTTGAACGGTGAGGGATTATAGTACATTGAGATAGGTAGTATGGGTTTTCCGGGACATGGAAGAGGACCTATAGGTTGCAAGAATATGGTGCGACACCTTGTTTATGGTGAGTTGTACATGTATGACATCCAGTGGGTCATACACTTTAACAAGTCTGGATGTATGACTGTTTTTTTAATATAGACTGAGACTCCTCCACCTTTAGTTCCCTCATGTGCAGTAGCTGGTGTAAAGGCATGAAAGGCATTATAACCTTGTCCTGCCAGGGTACTCGCCATGACTTTAAACCATGTCTCCATTACTACACAGATGTCTACACTCTCCAAAGAGAGAAAGACTTGGATGGAGTGGAGTTTCTGGTTAAGCATCTAGCATTGTGCAGTACCACTTTCAGATATTCCTTCATAGGTTCAGTAAAGTTAATAGGTTTATCAGTTTGGCATTGCCTAAAAAGAATACTATGGGGGTAGAAAAGGTTTTTGTCAATATCCAAAAACCTAGAGAGAATAAGTGCAGACCATCCCTGGCAAAGCAGCATGGTCCGTCAACCATGTCCTCCCATGGCATCAACTATTGTACCCCCTGTACTGTCACCAGAAACTAAGCCAATTGTTAAAATCAATAATTTTCTGTTAGTAATGTGGCATTAACCTTGGAGAAGGTAGTATGCTGTTCGTGCTAGGCTAATACCTGCCTCAGACACATAATCAGGTCTTGCTTCATATAGCCAAGGGAGCTATGTCTCAGATCATTAACACCTACATGGACTATGATAGAGTCATACTGGTACCTGTGGTTCAGTGACCTGAGTGCCTGTGTGACTTGATGGATCCTAGTCACAGAAAGGCAGCTAACCATGACTTTTTCCTTACTCATTCTGGTGAGGAGGACATTGGTGTGCCTCACTTCTTCTTTTTCTTTCGGCTGTTCCCATTAGGGGTCACCACAGTGGATCATCTGTTTCCATTTCTTCCTGTCCTCTGTATCTTGCTCTATCACACCAACCACCTGCATGTCCTCTTTCACCACATCCATATACCTTATCTCAGGCCTTCCTCTTTTCCTCTTACCTGGCAGCTTCATCCTTAGCATCCTTTTCCCAATATACCCAGCATCCCTCCTCAGCACATGTCCAAACCAACACAATCTCGCCTCTCTGGCTTTGTCTCCAAACCAGCCAACCTGGGCTGACCCTCTAATATATTTATACCTAATCCTTTCTACCCTCATCACACCCAGTGCAAATCTTAACATCTTTAACTCTGCCACATCCAGCTCTGATGCCTGCCTTTTTGTCAATGCCACTGTCTCCAACCCATATAGCATAGCTGGTCTCACGACCCTCTTGTAGACCGTCTCTTTCACTCTTACTCATACTCGTCTGTCACAAATCACTCCTGACACTCTTCTACACCCACTCCACCCTGCCTGTACTCTCACTATAGAATCACAAATGACCATGAAATTTAGCTGTGTGCTGGTTCGCCTTAAGGGGGTATCGGATACACTGTTTCGATGATGTTTTAACAGAGTGTTTACATGATGGCTGAGGACCCTTTCTTTGACTGTACTGTGAGGAGGTGCTAGTGTTTTAGGAAGGTTACCTGTGAGTGCCTCAGCATAAGTACTTTTCTGTGTAGGGTCTTTACCCTGTACAGTAGGCATGATGCAAGTGTTAATGACAACCTCTATAGGATCAGTTTTGGTTGTATGAGAGGGTTTTGCCTCCAGTGTTAAAGTGTATTTACACCTCTCATGTACTTTATCTGTTTTATTAAAAATAAGTGGGTTGTCAGTGCACATGAGGCAATTGCTGCAATGCCTCAGAATACTCATATCAACTAGAATGGCCACAAAGAGAGTCGGGAAGTGGATATCCATGGTTTATGATCTACTGGGTGGAGTGAAGAAAATTTAAATATTGAACAAGTCTGTAAGACAAGGGACTTAATGAGCAACACGAGTAGTTAAAAATATTTGTCTAGACAGTAATGCCATAAGATTGTAGAGCACAAACCTTCGTAATGTAAAATAACTAGTTTGAAGCCCAAATGTTTAAACCAGAACAAAGACACTTAGAATAACAGGCATAATAAGCCTTCACAAGCCTCCCAGCTGAGACAGATGTAGGCTATCCTCGCCTGCCACAAGAGTATAGACCACAAACCTTCCTAATGTAAAATAACTGCTTTGGAGCCCAAGTGCTTAAATCAGAACAAAGACGCTTTGAATAACAGGCACAATAAGCCTTCACCAGCAATTCCCAGGTCAGAAGGGTGGGGGTAGACCACAAACCTTAATTTAAAAAAATGGCTTGGAGCTCAAGTGCATAAGCCAAACCTAAGACACTTTAAGAATAACAGACACAATAAGCTTTCAACCAGCAGTTCACAACTCAAAAGGATGTAAGCTACCTCTCCTGCCACAAGACTGTAGACCACAAATCTTGCTTATGTAAAATAACTAGTTTGAACCCCAAGTGCTGAAATCAAACGTAAGAGGCTCAGAATAAAAGTTAAAATTTGATCATGCTACTAACAAGCAATAATAGATGCAACAGATTAAATGTAACTGAATACTTTTGCAAAATGCAACAAAAAGCTAAATAAACTAATAACGTAGGAAGAAGCATATATACAGTAAAGGCAGTTGAATAAAATGCAGGGTTTTTTTCAGTAAGTGGAAAGGGAAGGAACAAAATATAATTCAAGTTTAAAAAAACTAAGGGAGGGCCTTCCCAGCTGAACTTGGTGCTAAGTAGAATGATCTGATGAGATGGGACTGGGAGGACCATTCAAAATCAGATTTATAGGAGGGGTGGGCAACTCAAAAACCACTAAGTGCAATATAAGAAAAGATAAAAAAAATAGAAGTAACCAGACCTGAAATGAATAATTTCAGTCCAAAATCAAATGCAGATTGAGATAAGCAATAGTCAGGCAGAGAACAGTCCATAAGCTAGAAATTTGTTTTTCCCAGTGTAGGTGGGCACTGGCACTAGTACCAGATGTCCCAATATAAATTCTCCATGTCAGGCATTATCATTATAATCTCATCATTGCAGCATTGCATTTCCTGGAATGTCTGTATGCTCATTACCAGATTTAGTATATCCTGAAAACTACCACAGTGTTGTGTCACTCTTTCAAATTGTGCCTTTTTCTCTTCTCAAGTTTCCTTAGCAATATCAAGCAGCCTTCTCAGATGCCTGCCATGCAGATGTAGAAACAGGATAAATCCAGTTGAAGTTTATGGCACCTCTCTGACTGTAAACAGTATGTGGAATAACAAGAGGGCCTAGATTTTATTATCTGTATAAACAACTGTCCTTAGTATGGAATTTTAGTGGTTCATTAAACATCTCTACTAAATGTTAGTATATGACTAGAAGAATGATGCCGTCATCTATTTGATGGTAAAGAATTGACAAGAGATGCACTACCCATTACATAACAAGAATGCCCTGGTCCATAAACACTTCATTAGAGATACCCACTCAGGAGTATAACAGTATCAGCTCCCTACAGAGCTTGTAGTCAGCCCATGTGCCATGCCAGGTGTCTGTTCCAAATATAACGACCCACCCCCTCAGCTCTTTAAGTGAAGAGCAATCTTACTCTGTACCTTTGTATCAAATGGCTTCCTATAACAGACCCAGGCTCTCTCTGCTCTTCAGCAAAGAGCAACAACAAAAAAAGCTCTGCAGATTTAACATTTGCAAGGTGATTAGTAGATTTTGTAACAATTGGCTTGCTACTCCCTATAGCTGAGTGAAGAAAAGAAAAAAAAGCAAAGAAAAAAATAAGTACTTCGACTGATACTCTAGGAAGAAGCCAGTGAGACTCACGCCTTCAGTTCTTCAAGCTAAGAGACAAAAAACCCACAATGGTAATAAAAAATAATGAAGGAAGTGCACTTCTGCACCTCTCTGTCTTGCCCTCAAACACTTTGTACCACCCTTGTTAGGCTACTGGTTCCCTGGCAATAGCCTCTGTGTTAGTTTTGTATAATGGCACTGCTTCTGGAAATTTGGTAGCATAGTTTGTTATTGCTAGTACAGACTGATTCCCATTACTGAATTTTATCAATGAGCCTACCATGACCACAACAATACATTTAAATGGTACTTTTATAATGCAATCAATGGGATGTCATCTTCTGGAATTCTGGAAAAGAATTACATAAGTTTACACTATGGTTAAATTATAAAGTCAGTAACTATATAACAGGTAAAAAGATATTATGCCATTGTCAAAAATAATTCTGTCTCAGTAAACAAATCCCACTTAAATGAAATACACAAAGGTCTTGGTAAACTGATCAAATAAGCAAGATCAGACTATAACATTAGGAAACTACCTAAAAGAGATAGCACTTAAAAGGTATTAATTAATTAATTATACAAGAAAAAGTGGAAAATGGTGCACAGTGTATAGCAGTGTTACCTCACAGCAAAAGGTTCTACGGTTTAGTTCTCTGTTGGGATGCCTTTTGGGCAGAATCTTCATGTCCTCCCTGTGCTTGTGTGGGTTTCCTCCAGGTAATCCAGTCCCCCCCCCCCACGTGTGTGTGCAATGCAAAAGAAGGGCTGGACAATCAACTTCCATTTCCTGTTTGCCTGGTAAACTCTGTGGATAGTGGTGATTCTTCAGAGGACCACTACTGGAGTCAGATGTGACTGGACAGCACTGGATGTATCGATGGATGACAAAAAAAGGAAAGCACAGTGAGTGTAGCAGACGTTATTGGCTAAATCATTTAGTTACATCTGATCCACAATGAACTGTGATACCTTGGTGGACAAATTTTGTATAGATTTAAAAATTAACAATACCACAGACTACATGCCTCCCCCAATATTATGGAATAAATTAAAGGAATAAAATAAATAGAAAAGGAAAATGAAGATGAAACTATAAACACATTACAAAATGTACAGGAGTGGA
Source organism: Protopterus annectens (assembly GCF_019279795.1). Lineage (NCBI taxonomy): Eukaryota > Metazoa > Chordata > Ceratodontiformes > Protopteridae > Protopterus > Protopterus annectens. The sequence continues at coordinate 774,362,293 of NC_056739.1, read as the reverse complement.
AACCTATTCAGGATGTTTCTCACATAATACAAGCCATGACACACATCCCTTAAAAGTGTAGCAAACAATCATAGGCTGGAATTTAGCAGGTTGCAGACCAGAGAGACAGAAATAGGTCAAGACAGGTACGATAACAAGAACAGGAATGATGGGAGAGTAGTAAGAAAACACACTAAGAAAAATTGTGTCAGGGATGTAGTAGCTGATGCTACTGGAGTATCATATGTAAAATTAGCTAATATGAAATAGTAACATTATTTCTGACCAATTTCTGCATTTGCTAAGTAGATAAAACTGTTTTTTATCATTGTTTCCCTGACCCTTTTTCTCTATTCTGTCCCTTTTTCCCCTAGCCTTTCTGGTCAATTCAAAGCCTAAGCCCTTCTCACTGTAGTCCACTAGAATCTGATCACCCCTGGCCAACCAACACTCAGTTTTTGAACAAAAGTATGCAGTACTCCCTTCTCAACAACTATTGAGTAATCTATATTACTGTTTAGCAGCCTGTTCTGCTCTGTAATTATTAACTGAGTGCGAGCACATTACCACAAATGCCAGCCCCACATCCCTAGCTTCTAGTCCTCTAAATAGTTTAATAGGTATTTCTTCAGCCCTGCTGACCTGCACTATAGACTTTTCTCTATTGCTTGACAATTGAAACCTTATTTCCCACTCTTCTAATTGACCTAAAGTTAAAAGATTTTATAGCTAAGGTTAGGAAAATAGCCTAATATATAACAGTCTATATTTTGTGGCATACTTACAGCTTTGCTGATTGTATTTTGTTTCTGCCACCTTGTGCCTCAGGTGTAGCTCCACTCCATTCATCCTCGCTGCACTTGGGCTCACTACGCTACTTCCCACCCACCCCCCATATCATGTCCTTTATACCTAACCTCCTGCTCCTCCCATCTCTTCTCCACCCACCCTAACCCATCCGGCCATACAGATACCACTACTAATATTTACCTACCTTATATCTCTGATTATACACCTCTTGCCTTCTACCCATTCAACTATTTTCCTCTTCTAGTAGCTCCAACTAATTCTACACACACTTAACACTGCAACACATAGACCAACCTCACTTCTACTCATCTGATACCCACATACTCCTCTATCATGCCAACCATTGCACTCTCAGCCACCTCTTACTTAATACTATTTCCACTCCTTCTTTCACTATATCACTTCTCCAAACATCCAGTTATCACCAACTTGCTATGCCCCTACAAATCCCTTACTACCAACTCCTTACCCCCATCTCAATACTTCTCTATCCTCTCTTCCATCCTTCCTATCAACACCCTATACCCATAATTAAAATTCCTCCTGACAGCACTTATCTATCTAAAAGCAAAATAAAGTGCTATACATAGAGTTCTCACACACAGAAACTCCATTACCAACCCAAAATCTTACTTTTGGCAGGAGACATCCATCCAAATCCTGGCTCCACCAATCCCATCTCTACCAATAATACAACTATCCCACACTAAGTAACTCTTTCCCTCATAACAAACACATCTCCTTCTACTCAGTAAATGCCAGAAGTATTCTAAATAAAATTAGTGAACTCCATGCCTGGATCTCCCACCACACCTCTGATGTTGTTGCTCTAACAGAAACCTGGCTTAAACCTCAACACTCAGACAGGGATCTCCTCTCCCTGGCCATAATATACTTCGCTTAGATCATCAAAATAAGAAAGGGAGTGGAGTAGCTATAGTATACGCCTACTAGTCTCAAGAAGACTACTCCACACTTCCCCCCAGCCAAAATACTGTCCACCAACCTCAAACTTAATAATCACACCATCATCACTATAGTAGCCATCTACATTCCACAAGGGGAAAGCATTCTCCTTCTAAAAAACATACTCTCATACTTCTCTCAACACATTCCCAACAAAACCATCATACTGGATGACGTTAATATTAACTGGTTAACCAGTTAACCCTCTGTTCCCCACATTCTCCCCTGCACATAAATTTGTATGGTCTTACACAAGTTATCTCTGACCCAACACACACCAACAATTCACAATCTACTAGCACTCGTATAGACTGGATTAATCTCCAATCCCTCTAAATACCATAACCCTAAAACTCTATCCAGCACCCTTAGTAATCACTCCCATATAAAAGGACTTAGATACTCACCTCACCACACCAAACCACACAGGTACATAACTTGTAGAAAGTTAACTAACTTACATCCAGAAATCTTCAAAAAGCTCTTCTTTCAAATAAACTGGAATTATCTCTATCAATTTCCTCTAGACGACCCAGTCCAGTCTTTTAACTCCACCCTCCTTAATATTCTCTACTCACTAGCCTCTCTTCAAAGTATGCGAGTAAATTCCAATATTTCACCTTGGCTATCCAATACCACCCGTTCCCTAATAATGAATAGACAAAGCTTGGAAAACATGAACAGAATAAAGCTCCTAGCAGACTTGCAGAAATTTAAATAACTGAGAAATCAGACTAAAAACACATTAACAAAGACAAAAGAGATTTCTACTATAACCCCCCTACCCCCCTCAGCTATGACAGCTAATCCTAAAAAAATCTGGAACTCAAAAAAATAAATCTTACACCCTGGTACTCCAAGCTCTCCAATCCATATCCAGATAAAACTCCAGAAGAAACTGCCTCCACCTTCAACACCTATTTTATTGACTCCATAGCCAATCTACTTAACCCTAACTCCAACCCACCCATTCAAAGCAATATTTCTAACCACATATAATCCCCACAGAACATAACCACTACAAATAATTTCACATTTAAACCTACCAGCTACATCAAATCCTTGCTCTCCAAATTAAAACCAATCTCAGTATCTGCAGACAACATCCCCTCACAGTTTCTTGAAATATCAGCTGACTGTCTCTACTTTCCTGTCTCTATCCTAATAAACCACTCTATCTCTGAGTCCAAAGTCCCATCTGTCTGGAAACATTTCTATACCTTACCCATACACAAAGGAAGTAACTCCACTGACATAACCAATTTCAGACCTAGTGCTATCCTGTCACCACTCTCCAAAATTCTTGAAAAATGTATTTATAAACAGATCATGCACTACTTAATTAAAGAAAACCTGCTTACACCAACTCAACACAGATTCAGACCTAAGTATAGCACTACCACCACCCTATTATTCTTCCTTAATTTTGTTTCCCTAGCCAGAGAAGACAACAAACTTATCTCCTGCCTATTCTTAGACCTCTCAAAAGCTTTTGACACAGTCTCCCATCCTCTTCTACTGCACAAATTAACTAATCTTAACTTCTCCACAGCTACTACTGCATGGTTTGCCAGCTACCTCTCTGACCATTTTCAAGAAGTGAAATGGCTCTCTGCCCACTCCCCTCCTCTTCCTGTTAAAATGGGTGTCCCACAAAGATCCATCCATGGGCTGCTACTTTTTAATATATTTACCAAGTCTCTCCACTCCTTATGCCCTCTCTCAACTCTTGTCCAATATGCTGATGACTCTACAGTCATCACTATTGCTGACTCACTCTCAGAACTTATCTCTACCACCCAGACTACCTTCAACTCAGAAAACTGGCTCTCTGAAAGTCAACTATTCCTTAATCCCCCAAAAAACAAATTACTACTTTTCTTATCAATAAACTATAACCACATCAAAACTACCTGAGTCCAATACAAAGCTATTAGGAGTCCTCATTGATGACCAGTTAAATTCGACCTACATATCAACAACTGTAACAGGTAAACTCATCAGAAACTAGGACTCCTATTTCTCAACAAAACATTTCTCACCACAGACGCTAGGGTAACTCTCGCTCATGCTTACAGTCTACCCAGTGTACTGTAGAGTTCTCAAGTCTTTACTAATCTTAACTCAACTCTCCTTGCCAAACTCGAATCAAACTACAATAAGATAGCTAGATTCGCCACTCAGCAAACATATAATTGTCACCACTGCCTCTTACTGAAACAGCTAAATTGGCTCAAACTACCTCACCACCTCCTCCTATACCAGCTCCAGATCATTCACTGCATCTTCTACCAGCCTTCCTACTGCCTTGCTCTCTCAACTTTAATCTCTCATCACTCACCTGACACACCTCTCCGGAGTTCCACTCAAGACCGTCTATTAATTCAGAAACCAAAAACTAAGTTTGGATGTAATGTATACAGCTATAACCCCACCAAAGCTTGGAACAGTCTCCCACTTCAGATTAGGTCTACTAAGCAACTAAAGAAATTTAAGGCCACTACAAGAGAATACCTGAAAAGTCAATGGACTTACTACTGTATTCATCCCTCATAAGCAATGCTCTACCAGAAATTCCACCCACTGTCCGGTCTATAACCTACTGACTCCATACTACAACCCTGTTCTGCTCTCTGATGTGAAAATGAGATATAAATACAATGAGTGACTTTATTGCTTTAACTGTTTGTGGTGTTAATATGTACTTCATGCCTTCTACTAATAATTGCTATATTTCTTTATTACTGATATATTCATCAATTTGTTATTGTATACATTATAGCCTATTCTTTTTTTCTGCCTAAAAGATTGTTGCATGTACTTAAGTATAAACTGTTGGAACTTTTCTCCCTGGGCCTCTTCTGAAAAAGGGCTGCTTAGCTCAGTCGGACCAACCCTGTCAACAAATGTAAAATTAAATAAATAAAAATAAAATAAATATTTTTGTAACCTCAGAAATGATGAAGAGCATGCTCCATTACATCAAAGGACTGGTGTGCTATGAGTCATTGTGATGCATGCCACATCTCTGTGTCATGAGCTTAATAGGCAAGTAGCACTGCATGGTCCCTGGTCTCCACTGCGGATTCTCCTGCACCCCTCCCATCCCCCTAAGAGAGGTAAGCAGTCTTAAGCTTCATCATTCCTCTTCTACCCCATGCCAGCTCCAAAAAGTACTTGAACCTCTAATCAAACTCTAGTCACCTATGTAACAGTCAGGGTTTTGTCCCTCTAGATCAGCTAAGCTGCCCACTGGTGATCTAAACTTAAGGTGGGAAAACATTGCTCTCCCAAAAAATAACACCGAGCATGTCTTCTGATGATTTTTAATTGCACAAAACTGAGACAAGTTTTTAGCGCTCAGACAAAAGGGAAAAACATTCCACATATTATGTCTTTACAGTTAAGTTTACACCACAAACTGTATCATCCCTGATGCCTTGCCACCAGATTGTGGGTTGTGATCCCTCTACAGATATGGTCACAGCAAAAATTAAAAACTCTCATAGAGTCATGTTACATATGGAAAACTGATAGAAAAGGGATATTCTACATAAGGTGAACTGGGAGAAGACTATAAGGGAGAGATGCACAAGAAATGCAGACTCTACTAAATACCCATGTATAGAGATTTAAATGAGAATATATAGAAGTCATAATTAGAAAATAGGAAAATAACAGAATTATCAAGAGTGATGCCAAAAAGCTTAGAAATGTCAAAAACAGATTAATGAAGAAAGTTAAAGTTGAAACAAATAGTCAAAAAGAAGGGAAGAATCAGCCTTCTGGATAAAATGACAAATATTGATGTTAAAAAAGACAGATCAAAATATGACTATAACTCAGTAAGATATATTAAGGATAACAATGAATTCTTTTTGTATAGATTAGTAAGGGCAATGACCATAGGTCCAAACCAATAACACCGAAACCTGAAGGCAGAGCGATAACTGATGGTAAGAACCAGCTTTACTTTTTACCAACAACCTTTACATCCTCTAACTTAAATCCAATTCTTCTGGAAGTAGCAGCAGACATCTTTCTAATAGGTTCATAGGTAGGTACTAGGCTATCTGCCCGAGGGGATTTTTAAACCTAGCCAGAGTGTGTCGGCTTTCGCCGCCCCATTGATTAATTAACTGAGCCTCTGTCAAGCAAAGCCAATGAAGTGATCCCATGGGGTGTATTTTCTGTTACCCATCCACTCGTCAAGGCTTCCCTTGAAGAGTGTTAGTGAGGGGCTCTGCCTAATGTAGTTAGGAATTTTGTTCCAAAGCATGGGGAGTCTCTGTGACAGGAATCTATCCCTCCAGCATGTTCTATTTATTGTTGTGGCGAGGTTTAGCTCACCAGAGGGCGTGGCTCGCAGTGACTTGGATTTCTTTAGGTGGAGCATGTCTATCAATTCTGAGTTGGACATGGCTTTGTAAGTCAGGCAGAGATCACCTCTGAGTAAGCTATATGCCACTGAGTACAGCTGGAGTTTTTTCAGTCGGGCTGCATAGGGCATATGTTTGACGCCAGTAATCCTCTTGGTGAGGTGCTTTTGTGGTCTTTCCAGCTGTTGGAAGTGTCTTGTGAGGTACATCCCAAATGGGGCATTGTACTGATGAGTGACAAGTAGAGGGGCACTATAACCTCTTTATTTCTAGATGCGAACCTCTTAGTAATTAGATGGGCCACACAAAAGGATTTCCTATCTCATCATCATCATCATCATCATCTTTCGGCTTTCCCGTTAGGGGTCACCACAGCAGATCATCTCTTTCCATTTCTTCTTATCCTCTGCATCTTGCTCTGTCACACCAACCGCCTGCATGTCCTCTCTCACCATGTCCATAAACCTTATCTTAGGCCTTCCTCTTTTCCTCTTACCTGGCAGCTCCATCCTTAGTATCTTTTTCCCAATATACCCATCATCCCTCCTCAGCACATGTCCAAACCAGCGCAATCTCGTCTCTCTTGCTTTGTCTCTAAACTGTCCAACATGAGCTGACCCTCTAATATACTGATTCCTAATCCTATCCATCCTAGTCACACCTAGTGCAAATCCTAACATCTTTAACTCTGCCACATCCAGCTCTGACTCCTGCCTTTTTGTCAATGCCACTGTCTCCAACCCATATAACATAGCTGGTCTCACTACTGTCTTGTAGACCTTCCCTTTCAATCTTACTGGTACCCGTCTGTCACAAATCACTCCTGACACTCTTCTCCACCCATTCCACCCTGTCTGTACTCTCTTCTTCACCTCTCTTCCACATTCAGCATTACTCTGAACTGTTGATCCCAAGTACTTAAACTCGTCCACCTTTACCAACTCTACTCCCTGCATCCTCACCATTCCTCTACCCTCCCCCTCATTTACACACATATATTCTGTCTTAGCCCTGCTGACTTTCATTCCTCTGCTCTCTAGAGCATATCTCCACCTCTCCAGAGTCTCCTCAACCTGATTCCTACTCTCACTACAGATCACAAAGTCATCTGCAAACATCATAGTCCACGGGGCCTCCTGTCTGATCTCATCTGTCAACCTGTCCATCACCACTGCAAATAAGAAAGGACTCAGAGCTGATCCTTGATGTAATCCCACCTCCACCTTAAACGGATCTGTCACTCCCACTGCAGTCCTCACCACTGTCACACTACCCTCATACATATCCTGTACCACTCTTACATACTTCTCTGCCACTCCCGACTTCCTCATACAATACCACAACTCTTCTCTAGGCACCCTGTCATATGCTTTCTCCAAGTCTACAAAGACACAATGCAACTCCTTCTGACCTTCTCTGTATTTCTCCAATAACACTCTCAGAGCAAACATCGCATCTGTAGTGCTCTTTCCCTGGCATGAAACCATACTGCTGATCACTGATCATCACCTCTCTTCTTAACCTAGCTTCTACTACTCTCTCCCATAACTTCAAGCTGTGACTGATCAATTTTATCCCTCTGTAGTTACTGCAGCTCTGCACATCACCCTTATTCTTAAAGATAGGTACCAAAACACTTTTTCTCCACTCCTCAGGCATCCTCTGACTTTCCAAAATTTCATTAAACAATCTAGTTAAAAATTCCACTGCCATTTCTCCTAAGCACCTCCATGCTTCCATTGGGATGTCATCTGGGCCAACAGCCTTTCCATTCTTCATCCTCTTCATAGCTGTCCTTACTTCCTCCTTGCTAATCTGTTTCACTTCCTGATTCATTATCCCCACATCATCCAACCTTCTCTCTCTCTCTCATTCTCTTCATTCATCAGCCTCTCAAAATACTCTTTCCATCTGCTCAAGACACTCTCATCGCTTGTGAGTATGTTTCCCTCACTATCCTTTATCACTCTTACCTGCTGCACATTTTTCCCAGCTCAGTCCCTCTGTCTAACCAATTGGTACAGGTCCTTTTCTCCCTCTTTAGTGTCCATCCTTTCATACAACTCTCCATATGCCTTATCCTTAGCCTTCACCACCTCTCTCTTTGCCATGCTCCTCATCTCCTTATACTCCTGTCTACTTTCTTCATCTCTTTGACAATCCCACTTCTTCTTCGCCAGCCTCTTCCTCTGTATACTCTCCTGTACTTCCTCATTCCACCACCAGGTCTCCTTGTCCTCCTTCCTCTGTCCAGATGTCACACCAAGCAACTTTCTAGCAGTCTCCCTTACTATTTCTGCTGTAGATGCCCAGCTATTCGGTAACTCTCCACTGCCTCCCAGTACCTGTCTTAACTCTTCCCTAAACTCCACTTCACAATCACCCTTTTTTAACTTCCACCATTTAATCCTTGGCACTGCTTTCACACTCCTCCTCCTCTTCTTGATCATCAACGTCATCCTACAGACCGCCATTCTATGCTGCTTAACTACACTTTCCCCTGCCACCACTTTACAGTCTCCAATCTCCTTCAGACTGGCCCTCCTACATAGGATATAATCCACCTGTGTGCATCTTCCTCCACTCTTGTACATCACCCTATGCTCCTCCCTCTTCTTAAAATACGCATTCACCACAGCCATGTCCATCCTTTTTGCAAAATCCACAATCATCTGACCTTCTGCATTCCTCTCCTTAACACCATACCTACACATCACTTCCTCATCCTCTCTGTTCACTTCACCAACATGCCCATTAAAGTCCGCTCCAATCACTAGTTTCTCACCTTTGGGTACACTCACCACAACTTCATCCAACTCAGTCCAAAATTTCTCTTTCTCATCCATCGCACACCCAACTTGTGGAGCATATGCACTAACAACATTCATCATTACACCATCTGTTTCGAGCTTCATAAACATCACTCTGTCAGACACTCTCTTCACGTCTAAAACACTCTTGGCATATTGTTCCTTTAGTATAACCCCACCCCATTTCTCCTGCCATCCACACCATGATAGAACAATTTGAACCCATTTCCTAAACACCTGGCCTTACTTCCCTTCCATCTGGTCTCTTGCACGCACAATATATCAACCTTCCTTCTCTCCCTCATATCAGCTAGCTCTCTTCCTATACCAGTCATACTGCCAACATTCAAAGTTCCTACCCTCACTGCTACACTCCTAACCTTCCTCCTCTCTTCCTGCCTTTGGGCATACCTTCACCCTCCTCTTCTCCTTCGGCCAACAGTAGCCCAATTTCTGCCAGCACCCTGTTGGCTAACAGTACTGGTGGCGGTCATTGTTAACCCGGGCCTCGAATGATCCGGTATGGAAATATGAAATTTTCACTCCACAAGTTATGTGGCACAATTTTTACACCGGATGCCCTTCCTAACGCAACCCTCCCCATTTATCTGGGCTTGGGACCGGCACAAAGAAATGCACTGGCTTGTGCATCCCCAGTGGCTGGGTTAAAAGGATTTCCTAACTACTTTGGCAATATGATTGTCAAAGGAGAGATTACTATCTACCTGGGTCCCCATATCTCTTATTACCTCTTCTGTATTAAGGGGGCTGCTGCCTATGTGGTAATTCATGGGTGTTTTGCTTTTCCCAATGGGATGACTATGCATTTTTTGGCATTTAGCTTGAGGCCATGGCTTTGACACCAGGTATCTGTCTCAGTAAGGCATTTTTGAAGGATGTCCGTGTCAACCGGAGAGTCAATTATGGCTCCCAGTTTGCAGTCATCGACGAACTTGGTTAGCCATAGTTCTCCTGTGTTTGCCTGTACTTCTGAGAAATAAATTCCGAACAGTAGAGGTCCCAGAACCGAGCCTTGCGGGACACCACTTGTGACTGGTTTAGAGTCGGACCTGGAGCCCGCTATTCTTACCGTGTGAGTTCTGTCTGTAAGCCAGTTGGCAACCCAACGAAATGAAAGAGAACTTTATTATCAATGAAGAAAAGCTTGAAAAATATTTTGGAAAAGTGGAATTTAGTAATTTGTCAAAGTGGCAGGTTCGGACAATGAAGGCATCCAGGGATCAACTTGCTAAACCATTAAATTCCTTTCTGAAAGCAGTTATAGGTTTTCTCAGGTTTCTTGTGAGTAGAAAAATAAAATAATTAAACCCATTTACAAATGCAAGGGTTTGTCAGGTGACATCAAGAACTACAGACCATTCAGCCTACAGTCCAACAATCTAATTCCAGTTAAGTCGTGGAATGCTTTGTGGTGAACTTAGTTGGCTATTTAAAAACTTGGTTATATATAAAATTCAACAGCATGCCCCTTGCAAAAAATAACTCAACCTGCAATCAGTTCTTCTATAGTAATGTCATCACAGCCATTGGAAACCAATTGTAAATAGGTGTCGTATACATTGACTTTTTATTAACAATCAACAGGGTAGATGAGAACAAGAAGGTACCAAAGAGTCTATATTAGATACTCGAAGGTTTGTAACTTCGACTGTCATATGGTCAACACCATATGATCAAACTATCAAAAGTTCGAATATCTAATAAAAAAAAAAAAAACTACACAAAACACCTACCTGAATGTTTTAAGAAGGAGGGCAACTCCCCTTGCACCCCCCACTCTTTAAATATACCAACTCCAAGATCACACTACAGTGCAGAAAAGGGAAATCTTCCCATTCTGCACAGTACGGAGATCTCCATTACAATCTTCGAACATTCAAAAATCTGATCATATGGTGTCGACCATATGACACTCGGAATTTTGAATGTTTGAACATTCAATATAGACCCAGTACCAAAGATTGGCCTTTCATGGAGCTAGTTATTCAGGTTGTAGAATAGCTAACTGATGGTGAGTGACACATTGATATTAGTGGAGACTCAGGAAATGTCCAAGAGCACAACAGGAACCCACTGCAATCAATTCTAGGCCTGCATTTATTTAGCTTATTATAGCTGTCATATCTTCATCTGGCCAGATTTTCTGTCTTTATATCGATGAACTGACATATGTAGGCAGCAAGACAGATCAGAATTCTGTAATCTTGGTCAAGTTAGCATATCACATGGGCCAAGAACAATAATATTTGGATGAATACCAAAATGGCAAAATTAATGGGATTTCATAAAAAGAAACTAGAGTATAATTATATGATCAAAAATAAGGTGATTGAAAAGGTAGGTAGTCAATAGTAAAGTGATTGAAGAGGTAGGTAAATTTAAAGTGCTAGGAATATGATAACATTCAAATATCACCTGTGACTATCACACTGACAAATTCGCTAGGGATTGTAATAGGTTGACTGGCTGTGTAAAGAAGCTGATAAAATCTAGAAGCATTGATGAATTGAAGACTATATAAGTCTAAAAAGGCCAAAATTATAATTTTGCCAGCACCTGTGGTTTCCACACAAGAAAGACCATAAAACAATAAAACACGATTAAAAAGTGTTGTAAGAAGGTTTAGCAAGCTGATACAAATCGTTGGTAATAAATCATACAAAAGCATAGGTTTCAGGATGTTCCTCCCTTTTTGGTGTCTTTCAGGCATGAAAGGGGGACCTCATTTTAAGATATAAAGAGAGAATTTCAAAAATGCAGTAGATGTTTATTATAGGAAGAGGAATTCTAGTACTGACTGATTACATTGAGCAACACCTGTCTGTAGTTTATATGCTCATTTTATTGCATTGTATATTGAGGTGTCCTAAGGGCTTGAGACTATTCATATTTGGTTTGTGGTTTGAGGGAATAAAACAAGGTGTACAGAACTATATTTAATGAAAAATGCTGACAAATGTATACTGAAGAATATTACTAAAACTGTACAAATAGCAATGTTCTCAGTAAGAAGTATTCTTTATAGTGGTAATAGTGCATATTCCTGGAACAAACGACTTGCTGAAAGCTGGAAATACAGGCACCAGAACTGTACTTAAAGGAAGATTCTCTTAAATCCTTTTAAAATCACTGCTTGTAAATTTAAAATCAAATCCATTCATTAATACATAAAATGATGAGCACTTTCATCTTTTATATAAAAGACTTCATCAGACAAACAATCAGATTACATTCATACTTAAAAAGTATTTTAGACCAATAAAATTCACTTACTATAATCATGTGATTTTCAAGCCTCCCAACAAGCTCCACCCAATTCATGAAACATGTTTAGATCATAGCAGTTTACAAAACATAAATAACACACTCATTTGATGTTAGCTTAATAGTCAACGTATCCCCCCCACAATCAACAGGTGCAAGATTTAACTCCAATCTGGGGCAGGCAACCAGGCTCCAGATGTTCCACAATGTCACCCAGCTCAGCATTAACCCATAAAAACTAGCTTTTGCAAATATAAATTAACACTTAACATTTAATGCTGTTCCTCAATAAAACTAACTTAAAAAAAATTTACTGTCTCTGTTCAGCCCTTAGTTTTAGTAAACAAGTTATCGATACATTTTCATTTAAACCTGACTGGAGATCAGCATTCAAATAAAGTTGCCAATAAAGTTCACGCTTTCCAAGAGTTAAAGTCCAAGGTCCCCTTCTTTCATTCACTGTAATTTGTTCGTTCAAGTATGATAAATTTAAAACAATGGGGTTTTGCTGTACATGTTTAAAGAGTGCACTTATGTTTTTATGTTTTTTGATGTAATAAATATGTTCATAGACTCTCTCCCTGAGTCTCCTCTCTGTCTTACCAATGTAAAAGCATTTCCATGCCGAACAAAGTGCACAGTATATCACCAGTTTTGCATTGCAGTCAAAATGCCCTCTAATTGTGATTTCATGACTGGAGGTAAGGCAATTCTTCATCACAAGAATATGCCATCACTGAGGGCAATTCCCAGACTTAAACATTCCAGGATTGCCTTGGGTATACAAATCCCGTTTTCGAACACTCCTTTTAAATTAATTTCCCTTTTATATACACCAGATGGGAGTGAGGCAACATCTTCGATTATCCCTGCTCGCTGCTTTAGATGGGCCAATTCTTTACCAAAATGTCCTTTATTGCCATACTGTCAGTTGTAAAAGTAGTAATAAAGGCACACTTAAAGGTACTCTGATTTTGAGATGTGGTTGTAGTCTGGATAGTAGTAGACTCAATCCCCTTACTACAGTTCCCGTTGTTGTGGCAGATACCCTTCTTATTTTCCAAAATTGGATTAAATATCTTTTGTTGTCACTTATTCATGACTTCATACATTAAGTTGTCAATGAAGTCATTTGGGTACCCTCATACCTTAAACATGTCCTTCAACCGCTGAAATTTGTCCCAAAAAGTTTGATCAACTGTCACCATTTTTGCAGCCTGAATAAATTGTCCCTTCACTACTGCTGTCTTTTGACTAAATCGCTGAGAGCTGGCAAAGTGAAGGAAGCTGTTAGAATAAGTGGGCTTTCTATAAATTTCAAACACAAACATTTGATTTGTTATGTCTTTCATTAAGAGGATATTGAGACAGGCAATCTGGTCATTGTTACATTCATATGTGAAATTTAAAAACTCTGTAGTTGCATAAATGTACTCAAAAAATGTTGGGATATCTTCTCTCTCCCCATCCCAGAGGATAAACATATCATCCAGGAATTGGGTATAACATCTGCAATGGGAAAAAAAATTCTGAAGGAAACAAATATTTCTTCTCCCACTGGATCATTGCAATGTTTGCGAATAGACATCCACATGGTGAACCCATAGTGACACCCTTACTTTATAAGTACAGCTTTTTCCTCGAAGACCAGGTAATTATTTTTTAGCACCATTTCCAATAAATTCTCTTGTGGTAAAGGAGGAAAGGGCCTTGGAAAAGGCGGTGCTAAAAGGCATCATAAGGTTTTGCGTGATAATATTCAAGGTATTACTAAGCCCGCTATTCACCGTTTAGCTCGTCGAGGCAGTGTGAAGATATTTCAGGGCTTATTTACGAGGAGACCCATGGTGTTTTGAAGGTGTTTTTAGAGAATGTGATCCATGATGCTGTTACCTATACTGAGCACACTAAGAGGAAAACTGTTACAGCTATGGATGTGGTGTATGCTCTAAAATGCCAAGGCAGGACCCTTTATGGTTTTGGAGGTTAAATTTTCGTAAAGATTAATATGATCTTGCTGTATCTCTTTTTGGTGCAAAATTCAGCAAACCTCTCCATCCCCAATTCATGTGGGATGACTGTGTACAGGTCCTTTACATCTATTGTAATAAATGTATATGATGCCTTCACTGGTACGGTATTCATCTTACGGAGAACTCCCATGAGTCATTACAAACACGTTCCTCATCCATAACTAGGGATTTTAATTTTTCATCAAAACATTTTGCACTGGGATATGCGATTGATACCCAGGTGTCTATTATGGGTCTCACTGCGGGTTGTTCGATGATTTTATGAATTTTGGGCACCCCAAAGATAGATGGAATTAAGGGTGTTGCCACATTCAAATAGCTGAATTCATCTACTATGATCTGACAATCTATAAATAGGTCTTGAATGTTAGCTCAAATTTGTCTGTATGTTCCATTTAATTCATTAATGGAAGCTTCACAGTAAGTCTGAGCAGTAAAAAGTTGTTTCATCCTGTTGGAATAATCTCTCTAATCCATTACCACAGCACCCCCCCCCCTTGTCTGGCTTCATAATACAAATCTCTGAATTACTCATGAGTTCTTGTAGGCTGGTTGTCTCTTCTTTCATGAGACTGCTGAAATTTGGAACCTTAGGCATTAAATTCAGTTCTCTCCTGAAGTCCAGTTCACACATTTTAAATGTTTTTAAGTTGGTTTTATTGAGGAGCAACATTCAATGTTAAGTTTGAATTTATATTTCAAAAGCTAGTTTTTTATTGATTATTGCTGCTAAATACTTTTTAAGTATGAGTGTAATCTGATTGATTGTCTGATGAAGTCTTTTGATGAAAGCGCTCATCATTTTCTGTATAAGTAAAAGGAGTTGATTTTAAATTTACGAGTAGTGATTGAATCTTCCTTTAAGAAGAGTTCTGGTGCCTGTATTTTCAGCTTTCAGCGAGCAGTGTTCCAAGTTTGTTTTTGTATTTTGAATCATGATTAGACTGTTGTTTGGCATTTATAGTCTCTCCACAAATACTGCAATATATTATAAATCCCATAAAACACAAATTATATTTTTTTGTAAATTCTCACAAACAAATTTTCATATCTTGAAAACTGTACTTCCTTGGCATATATTGTTAGAACATTTTTGTTAACCAGACATAAGCTTTCACATGACAAGAATTTCCTCAATAATGTTTATTGAGATATTTACAGAAATATAAAAACATATGCTTATTTGTGTAATCAGCAAGACAAATAATACAAGATATCTCAAATGATGTGCAACTTACAGTGCGAATATCAAAGACAGTTTTCTTCAATAAAATCTAAAGTTTTACGTAACGTCTTGCAACAGTTTGTAAGTTACTCATTATTTAAAGTATTATGTGCATATGGAAATATTGCTTATTTTCACAATTACTAGCAAAAAAAATATTAACATTTCCAGTATAGAGTGGTATAAACCAGCAATGACAGTGAATTATCCTATCTTCAGCATTGGTGTTTCACACCTTACGTACACCTCAATAACATGCGGGTCTCTCAGTTATGAAAATAAAAGCATAACTTTGCAAATATAAATCATAAGATGCAAACACAGATTAATGTCTCCACTGAAGGACATTCTAGACTAACAAACTTACTGTAATTGTGTTAATAACTCCTTGTCCTTTCTAATAGTGCGTATTATTAGCTGGTAAGTCACTTAGTTAAAGAAGCCACACTCCAAAAAGTTCTGGATGCCATAAGGTGGTATGGATGTGAAATGGAAGTAAACAAAAAAGGTGTTTTAGGTTTGAGTGAGTTAAGAAACCTTCTAGTATTTTTTATCACAATATCAGAAGTTTCCTGTCGGGGACCACTTCTTTTAGCTTAGAGTGTTTATTAAGATATTTTGTTAAAAACTGTGTACTGCTTATGTAAACTTTTAATTTTGTGAGATGAAAACATTTGCAGTGGAGCAGACGGGAACTTGTATGTCAGTGTAATGCTTATGCTAACATCATAACAACCTACCTGCCATTTTGATTCTGTCAGTGTGTATCCAAGTGTTTGAATAATACGGACAAGGAAACTTGGCTGTACTTTTACTTTTTATAATCTAGGGGACTGGGAAGAGTGTTGTGAGTGAAAAGGTGCTGCTTGTGAATACTCGGTGACAACTTACCTTTTGTCTGGCTCTCTCCATCTATGCTTACAGGTTTTGGTGCTTCTTCCCTTCTACATCAGGGAGACTCACTCTGGTACAGCTGCTTCATCTCCTGTAGTACTTAGGAAGAATAAAAAACACTTCCCAAGGAGTCCTTGCCATTGTTGTGGACTCAATCTTTGCCTCAGCCAATAGTTAGTGAACCTGCACTGGTTGTTCCTCAGACCACTCACTCACCTCTACTGCTTCTTCTGTTCTAGTCCTTTTGGCCAGCATGATTCAGAACTCTGCCATATCCTTTTTGGCTGTTCCAGTGTCTGATATGGGTGTGGAAGAACCAACTTCTCCAGGACTAGGAGACACTTCAGGAGATTCTTCTAGTGGTAACCAGAGCAAGACAGCATTAGAACTGGCACATGCGCCTCCTTCAAGTTGTTCCTCTTCTGCTGAAATTCCTGTTAAGAAAAAAACAAAAAGTTAAACATTGCTCCTCTGATGAAGTTATTACTGTTAAAAAAGATGAGCTCTGTGCCATAGTTAGACGGGCATTACAGGAAGTAAATATTGGCATGCAGAACCCTTTACCGATGGGAATTCCCTGTAAAGTTTTTCCTGAGGAGACAAGCTTTGATGATTCTAATTTTGACACAGATAAGAGTTTCTTCTCCAGCAGATTCCCAAGCCCAACTGTCTGATTGTTAGGAAAACTTTAATTATATCCTCCTGTGGTGGAATGTTTTTAATCAGACTAGTAGCAGGATGAATTAGCTATATATGAGATATAATGATATGTTAAAAATGGCTATACCTCATTTTTCTCCCTTTCTAACTGTACTACCATCCCTGGAGGATGTACTCATCCTGATATATAAAGCCATCTGTCCCTAAAATAACAGATAACTGTATAAGGTACTTCTGGCTAAAAAATGTATTTTCTCTTACTTTAGGCAGACCTGGTTGCCATTTCAACTGCATCTCATGACAATAGGCTGATTTTCAATACTAACCCTTCAACTGGTTATAAGAAGGGTACAATGCTGAACTGCATAGTTAAGACAATGTTTTTTCTCCCACGTTTACCTGCAGAATTCTGAATTACTAGACATAAATGTGGAAATTTATGCTATGCAGTATGGACAATCTGATGAAACTGGCTTCCACTCTTCCTATACAAGAAAGCTTGTTTTTGAGCCAAAGCCATTTCTTCCCTTTCTCAGGTCTCTAAACCTCTTTTGAATATTGTGTATGATTGTGTAATTGCTACAGTGTTGAGATGAGATGCTTGGGAGTGTTCCCAAAACTTTCCTGGTGAGGTAGTCTGAAATCTTGGACTCAGCTTTATACAAGGTTTATTTGGCTCTTTTGACAGGTTCTCAAGCAACATGATGAAATAGGGAAATTAATTCAGGAAGTTTCTATGATATATCATGTACCCCAATGCAAATCTTATAGTCTTCCCTCTTACACAAAAAAGCCAAATAAACAAAACCAATCTTTTTCTGGTAAACAAAATGCAAAACAAAGAGATGGCTGGAGGGTAACAACTATAAAAAACAGGGGTCATTTCAGAAAAAAAAGGATAAACCAATAGTACAGAATGACTATGCTAGCATTCCATACTGTCCTCCCTCTCCTCCGTCCATATCTTTAAAAGTCTGTCCCAAAAATAGACCCTCAACATTCCCCTTTGGCAAAAGATTGTTTCAAACTCCTAGGTGTTAAAAGTGGTGCAGGGATTTTACAGATGGCACTGGATACAAAAGCAGCCTTTCAAGCAATTACCTCTCCACCCTCCAAACCAAACTGAGTTTTTTTCCGTCAGGTTCTTCGATCTTTGACACACTAGTAGTCATAGATCCAGTGCATTTATGTCAAAGGGGCAAAGGCTTCTATTCCAGAATTTTTATGGTACCAAAGAAAGAGGCCCGTTGGAGACCAGTACTACATCCTTCATTTCTAAGTGTATATATGTAAGTTCCAAAGTTCAAAATGTTAACCTTACAGAACCTATCTCTCATTCCTCACAAGAATTACTTGGTGACTCTAGACCTGAAAGATTCTTACTAATTTCTAAGGTTTCCTGCATTACCCTTTGGCTTATCTACAGCTCCAAGTGTGTGCACAAAACATCTAGCCTTAGATGCAGACTGAATGGCATTCACCTTGTTCCATATTTAGACAACTTGCTTATCTTTGCATCTGTCTTTATCTAGATGTCAAGAATTGTTAACATAGGTGTTTTAATTGGAGAGGATTGGAATCCCCACTGTGATTGTTTGCACTATGACTGGGTCCAATTAACTCTGTCTAGATGCCAGCATGAGCAGCATTTCCTTTCCTAGAAAGCACAGCACATCAGGGCAGACAAAACTGATATCTTCTCTATTTAAAAAACATATAAGAAAACTTGTACAGCAAAAACTGATGCTGTCTTCTGAAAGCTGATTATGTCAAGGGTTTGGAATGTTTTGAGCAATGCTATTGAACTCTGACAAGTGTTACTGCCAATGAGTTTCTTGGGGGGGTATTAATGCAAAGATTCTGGAAGTTAATAAGCAATGTTGTCATAAGTTGTTTTGATTGCTTTGCTGTTTTATTGTTACTTCAACATAATAAGAAACTGTTTAGGTTTATTTATACCTTTAAGCTGCTTGTGCAGAAAAAAGCCTCTAAACAGGGAAATGATTGACTTAGAATTTACTCTATAGTATAGTCATGAAACCATTTTAAGCAAGTTACGTAGTAATATTAAAAAGAGAGGAAGAATATCCCAAATGATAAATAATGATTCTTAGGTCGCCATCTTGGAATGTTAGTAGTCTTCTGGACTCACAAAAGTTAAACGCAATTATTACATACTTAAAGTTGTCTAAAGCATAATGAGCAATGAATGCTTCAAGAAATATACCTCTCCAGTCCAGAACATAAAAATTTAATCAAAAGAGCTTTTCAGAGATGGACATAAAACGGAGTTTATTTGTGCAGAGACAGGTAATTGTACTAATATAAAAAGGAAAGCCCATTTCCAGAGCAACTAGTGGATATGCAAGGGAGATACAGAGCATAAAAGAGGTTATTGGCAGGGTTGCAAACTTACTTTGGCTAATGCTTCTGCAACCCCTCCCCAAACACTAAAAGAAATAACTTGAGGAAGATTTATATGACATTTAGGTTTCCACCATTTTATTTTAATAATAGAAAGAGATGGGAATTTAGTTGTCCGTACATCAGATGTTAGTAGTTCACTTCACAAATGTATAGTAACAGCAAAAGAAAAATTCCTGGGTTGCTATAAAAAGTATTTAGACTTACAGATACAGGACATTGTCAGGGGTCTAGAAATGAACATCCATTTTACTGTTCCAGAAACAGTAAATGGTTAAGGTTGAACTAAACATACCCTAGCTCATCATAACAGAATGAGAGACTGGGATTTCCCCTCTTACTGAATGAAATATGAAAAACACAGGTGGGTCACAATAGGATTTATCACTAGCTTAAAGGTAGGCTAGATACAAATTCTGGCACCATGGAGCAGGAGTGAGATAACTATAAAAAGGATCTTAAGAGAAAGCAAAGAGAGAGAGAGAGATCTTAAGAGAAAACTATGAGAAAGAGAGAGAGAGTGAGGTGAGAGAAAGAGCAATGGAATGAGAGATGAGGGGACATGCATACAGATTACACAGAATAAAGGCACTGCTGAAAAAGTGATACAGGATAAATCAGTCAGAGTATCAGGAATAAGACAAGCTAAAACTAAAAATCAAGGACCGTTTAACCAAAACTTCTGAATGCAGACAGGCAGCCAGTTTTATTTTGAGGATACTCCCAGAGAACAGCGACTGTTAGTACAAAAATTAAGGCAACATAAAGTAGATAGAAACATATTGAAACTTAGAGAGACTCAGACAGGAGTAATGCATAAACTGCCTCATAAAATAGCTAACATATTAAAATAATACTATAGGGAAATATATATACATATATATATATATATATATATATATATATATATATATATATAGTGGATATAAAAAGCATACACCCCTCTTAAAATGCCAGGTTTTTGTGATATAAAAAAATGAGACCACAATAAATCATTTCAAAACTTCGTCCACCTTTAATGCGACCTATAACCTGTACAATTCAATTGAAAAACAGACAAATCTGTTAGGGGGAAAAAATATAAAAAAATACAAAACATACAATAAGCTGGTTGCATAAGTGTGCACACCCTTAAACTAATGCTTTGTTGAAGCAACTTTTGATTTAATTACAGCATTCAGCCTTCTTGGGTACACACCTGCCATCAATTAGAGACTCTGATTAACCCCAAATAAAGTTCAGCTGCTATAGCAAAAGCCATGGTTCACAGAGAGCTTACAAAGCATCAAAGGGATCTCATTGTTGAAAGGTATCAGTCAGGAGAAGGGTACAAAAAAATCCGACTCGGCCTTTATATCCTAGCTCGAGATCTTCTACCAGCTCGTGGCTAAGCCCTGTCCAAGCATAGATCAGGGAACCTCCCCAGATCTTATTTGCAGATATAACAGTAGTCTGAAATAATCACAGTTAAATAACTCAGAGTGCAATGAAGAAGGCCAGAGAATAATGTTATCCAACTGAACCAACTCGGTCTTCCAGAAGTAAAAATGGCCAGGGGAAATGGAGGGTGGGATGTAAGAATGAAGGCACCTTCATTCTTACCAGGATGGGACAGCGTCCGTAGCACTATCTTTCTTACGTGGCTCAAGGGAGAATATTCTTCAGAATCATGGAACCAAAAGAGGCCCTGTCCCTGGAAGCCAAATCAACTTTGTAATGAGTGATAAAGGTATGTGGTCTTGACCATATTGCCGCAGCACAAATGGTATCAATTGCTAGTTTGGCCAGAAAGGTAGAAGAGGTTGCAAAGGCTCTTGTAGAGTGGGCTTTAACTCTTTTGGGGAGATCTCTATTTTGAGACTTATCGATGTAAGTTATGCAATCTGAAAGCCATTTTGAAAGTGTTACCTTAGAGACTGAAGTACCTTTCTTTGAGTCTGAAAAGGAGATAAATAGCTGGTCAGACTTTCTGAAGTCCTTAGTCCTGTGCAAGTAGAAATGTAGCTGTCTATGCACATCCAGTTCATGTAACATGTATTTTGCCTTATTCTCACAAGTTAGGTAAAAGACTGGCAGCTCTACAGATTGGTTCAAATTTGATTTTGAACATACTTTTGACAAAAAGGAAGGGTTTGTTCATAAGGACATCCTGTCTCTATGGAAAAGCAAGTAAGGAGGCTTTATTGACATGGCTTGCAGCTCTGAAACTCTTTTAGCAGAGATAATTGCGATCAAGAGAATAGTTTAGCATGTAAAGAACATGAGTTCACAAGATGATTCTGGCTCAAACGGGGAAAAAAATTAAACAAATTAAGATGAAATTTAAGTCCCATGGTGCTGGAGGGTCTTTGATAGGTGGTCTTAATAATAATGTACCTTTAAGAAAGGCTTTGCATAATCTGTGAGACATAATATTGAGGCCTGATTCACCTAAATGAAAACTGGATATCGATGCTAGCTGAACTCTAATGGTAGCTGCGGCTGTGCCTTCATTGAATAGTTTTGCCAGGAATTATAGATTGGAATTTACTGGGGCAGAAAATGGGTGAAAAGCCCATAAGGAGAATCTTTTCCATTTGCTTCTATAGATCCTTCTTGTTGAAGCTTTATGAGAGGAAATTAGGATATGCTTAACTGATGAAGAGAGGTTAGGAAACCTGGCTATTGTTGGAATTGGAGCAGCCAAATTGTCAGTTTGAGGGTCTGAAGGGAAGGGTGGAGCATTCCTGATGCACGAGTCAGAAGGTCTGGAACTGGGTCCAGCAACCACGTCTCCTCCCAAAGATGAGGACACAGGAAGGAAAACCATATCTGATGAGGCCAGTATGGAGCAATGAGTATCAAGCCCCTTCCCAAGAAATTAGCTTTCTGAAGTACTTTGGGTATTAAAGGAAGGGGGGAGGCATAGAGGAGTCCTGAGGGCCAGTCATGAACATGTGCATCCCTTAGTGACTCCCCAGAGGGGGGATAAGGGCAAGGTAGCTGCTGCATTTGGCATTGATGGATGATGCAAAAAGGTCACAGCAAGGCTGGCCCCATTTGCGGAAAGTCTTTTCCACTACTTCTTGTTTTAGGGACCACTCATGAGGCATCAGAATCGCTCTGCTGAATCTGTCGGCTATCATGTTGGATTTCCCCAGGATGTGCATTGATATCAGAAAAAGTTGGGAGGAGGTCACCCACTGCCATATTCTCAGGGCCTCTCGACAAAGGGGGTAAGATCTGGTTTCTCCTTGTTTGTTTATGTACCATACAACTGACATGTTGTCTGTCTGTATTGCAATAGTTCCCAGCAGGGGAGAGTCCTGGACTGCTTGCAACACTAGAAGCACTGCTCTCATCTCAAGGATATTGATGTGCAAGTGGGCCTCGTGATCCTGCCAGGTGCCTTGGACTGTCTTTCCCAGATAATTCCCTCCCACCCTATCTGAGAGGCATCCATGGTCACTGGGGCCAATGGTTGGGGAAGTACAAACGGTCGATCTAGAGTCACATGCATGGAGTAAAGCCACAAACGAAGATCCTTTCTGCAAGTTTCTGTTATTATTATTATTTTGTGGGACATCGGTAGTCCCTGCATGGACCACTGAGTAGAAAGCAGCCACTGGAGAATTCTCATGTGTAGACGTGCTAAGGGGATCAGAATTATTGCTGCTGCCATGATCCCCAAGACGTTTAGGACTATCCCTGCTTGAGCCCTTTTCTTCGTGAGAAGATTTAAAATCTGATGCATTAGAACTTGAATTCTTTCTGGAGGGAGTCTGGCTATCATGTTTATTGAATCAAATTCTGCTCCAATAAATACTACATGCTGAGAAGGCAGCAAGGCAGATTTCTTTTAGTTTATTGTAATTTCTAAGTGAGAGCAGAGCTGCAAGGTGGTGTCTTTTGCTTTTATTAGTAGATCCTCAGTGGTGGCAGTTAGGAGCCAGTCGTCTAAGTATGGAAACACCTGGTATCCAAGGCATCTCAAGTGAGCCACGACTACTGTCATATATTTGGTGAACACTCTGGGGGGTTGTAGTGAGGCTAAAGGGCATAGCTCGAAACTAGTAGTGACTGGCTACCAGCTGAAAGCACAGGTGTCTCCTGGACTGTCTATCAATTGTTATGTGGTAGTACGCATCCTGGAGATCTGTAGAGCACATCCAATCATCTTGTCCCAAAAAAGGGAGTATTGACTGCAGTGCTACCATCTGGAACTTGGACTTTCTTACTGATTTGTTTAAATTGCTGAGATCCAGAATTGGTCTCCAGTTCCCTGTTTTCTTTGGAACTAACAAGAATCTTGAGAATCTTAAAGCTTGCTACAGATCTCCCACCATGCTCCAGGATTCCCACTCCTCATTTCTTGATACACTGGAAAATATTAGGGTACAACCTTACACCCTAATAATGGGTGATTTCAACTACCCCACCTTTAACTGGGAAAACTACTCATGTACCAACTCTTTTACTCAACATTTTCTGGAATTCATAAATTCCAACGCCTTGGATCGACTTATCCACACCTCCACCAGGGGCAGCAATATCCTAGACCTAGTCATTACCAACATGGGCAACCAGTGTTCCACACCAGAGGACAATTCCTCGTTAGTCAGATCCAACCACAAGCTAATCATCCTAGACATCCACATCTCACCCCCACCCCCCATTAGGGAAACCACCGTAAAAAAATTTCTCCAAAGCCAACTTCACGCTTCTTAAGACAGAAGTGGCAAACTTCACAACACCCATGCAGATGGCCAATAGAGGTACAACTGCTGAATCCTACACAAAAGCACTTTATAAGCACTTACACAAGTGCATGGATCATGCAATCCCTAACAGAACCAAGATGCTATCCTCCAAAAAAGGAAGCCAATCTGGTGGCCCCCTGCCATAAACAAACTCTACAACAGAAGAAAGAAACTGTTGCAAAAAAGAGTAAAATCCCATGATTGGAGGAACTCCCTGGTCAGCCTCAGTAAAAAGCTGAGATCCCTCATAAAATCCACCAAAGCTAGTTACAAAAACAAAATTGCCACTGATTCTAAAGACAACCACAAAGCATTCTATAGCTATGTCAAGAATCTCAATGGCAACACTCCGATCTGTTCTGAGTTACAACACAATGGCACTAAATATACAGAACCAACTGATACTGCCAACATCCTGGCAGATAGGTTCAGTGCTAACTTTACCCCCCTCTCACCCCCCTAAAGGGCCCATCTCTATACCAGAAGAATACAAAGTTCCTATAATCATGGCTGCACAGGTAAAAACCACACTCTCCAAAGCCAAGAACACAGCATCCATCGGACCTGACAGTATGCCAGGCTATGTTCTGCATGAACTACAGAATGAACTGGCACCCCACCTAAGTACCATGTTCAATTATAGTCTCACCTCAGGCTTTGTGCCCACTGAATGGTGCACAGCGACATTTATCCCAGTCCACAAGGGGGGAACCACCACGGACCCTGGGAACTACTGACCCATTAGCCTGATGAGCCTGCTCTGCAAGGCTATGGAATGTATCATCATGGAACATATAAACAATGACATTGGTAATCTCCAAACTCTGGACCCCACCCAGTTCGGGTTTGTAAGAGGCAGATCATGTCTCCTAAACCTGATAGACTTCTTTGAAACGGTCACCAAAGCCGTAGATGATGGTAAGGTGGTTCATATAGCCTGTCTAGATCTCGCCAAGGCTTTTGACACCATCCTCCATTCTGGAATTATAGATAAATTCACTAAACTAGGTATAAATCCCTATGTCACAAGATGGGTTGCTAACTGGTTCACTGACAAAACCCACACTGTGAAAGTAGCAGACTCCAAATCCGACTTAGACCAGTGACAAGTGGAGTACCACAGGGATCAATCCTGGGTCCTCTCCTGTTTGGTATCTACTTCTCAGAAGTACAGGCTAACACAGAAGGTCTTTGGCTGATGAAGTCTGCAAATGACTGCAAACTAGGTGCCATAATCGTAGCTCCTAACGATGTGGACATCCTACAAAAGGGCCTCACTGAGACAGATGCCTGGTGTCAAAGCCATGGCCTCACGCTCAATGCCAAAAAGTGCATTGTCATTCCTTTTGGTAAAAAACTCTGTACCCATGAACTACCAAATAGACAGTAATCTACTTAACACTGAATGTGTGATAAGAGACTTTGGGACACAGGTGGACAGTAGTCTCTCCTTTGATAATCACATCGCCAAAGTAGTCAGGAAAGGGTTTCTCATCCAGGAAAAAAGAGGTCATTGTTCCCCTCTACTCATCACTCATTAGACCCATTATAGAGTATGGGTTCCTATTAGATGACCGAAGATGCATCCTGCGTCTTAGTCAAACTTGAAAAGACGAAAAGGCAAAATGACAAAGCGGCATATAAGCGAATTCTTTCCCTGGGAAAGAAATCGCTTGGCTGCGTCCGTTACTTTGCCATTTTCATCACTGTAGTGCAATCTCGGAATTGGTATATTTAAGTAGGGGGGGGGGGTGAAGCACCCCACGCTATGTTATGTTTTATGTGTTTTTTTGTTTTGTTTTTTTTTGGAACAGTGATTTTTTTTCCCTTGGAAGAAAATTGCTGTTCTAAGCATTCGAGTTTGTAAGCTTTCACTTACGGGGTGGATAAATCATCATTCGCTTTTCTAATTATTCGATGATTTAATATAGACCCTAGAGTACAACACTCCTTTTGGTATGTACCTCACAAGACATCTGCAATAACTAGAAAGGCTGCAGAAATATCTCACAGAGAGGATTACCGGCCTTAAACAGATACCCTACGCAGACCATCTCAAAAAACTCCAGCTTTACTCCATCACATATGACCTACTCAGAGGTGATCTCTGCCTAACATACAAAGCTATGTCAAACCCAGAGCTGTTGGACTTGCTCCATGTAAAGAAATCCCAGTCCCTCCGAGCTACACACTCTAGGGACCTAAAACTTGTCACCACAATAAACAGAACATGCTGGAGGAATAGATTCCTGTTCCAGAGACTTCCCATACACTGGAACAAACTACCTTTATATATCAAACAAAGCTTATCATTAGCACTCTTCAAGAAAAATCTTGATGATTGAATGGGAGATAGGAAATTCACCCCAGAGATCACTTCTGTGTCTCTGCTCAACAGGGGCACAGGAAAATAATTTTCTTTGGTGGCAAAAGCCAGGGCACCTTTTTGGCTAGGCTTATTAGGCCCTAGGGCTAATAGCCTAGTACCTACCTATGAACATATGAACCTATAAGTAAGTTCTGGATCCTATTTGGTCTGCGGGGACTGTTTGGATGACTCTTTTGTCTAGCAACTTCCGGATTTCTAATGTTGCCTGTTCCCTTTGACTGGGCGGAACATCTGGGCTCTTTTTTATGTTTGGGATGGGGAAGGAAAAGGGTATGGAGAAACCTCTGAATATGATGCTTTTTACCCATTTGTCTTTTTTTATTTGTTGACAGGCTTCTGGGTACAAAGATAAGCAGCCCCTGATTGCCTCCAGAGATGGACATATGGGCCTCCCTTCAGGAGCGCTGAAAGGGCTTACCAAAGAAAGATTCTCTGTCACCCTGTTTCTGCAGACCCCCTCTGCCATGTGATCAGCATCTTCCATTACTACTTCCCCCTCTGCCCCTGGGAGAAGATTCACCATATGTGTCCTGGAAAGCTGTCTGAGATTTTCGGAACCACATTTTTCCTCTTCCTTTCTGACCTTTGGGATAGGGTCTGGTAGGCATGGAAAAACAGATTCCTATGGCAGAGTCTTTCCTTCTTGTTCACAACTGGTTAGTGTGTCCTTGACTTTGGGCCCAAATAGGGATGAGCCATTGAACAGGGCATTCACAAAGGAAGATTTAAAAGGCTGTGCAAAGTCACACAAGTGCATCCAAGAATGTCTCCTTAGGGAAATTCCTGAACCCGCTGCTCTACTTGTTCCATCTGCTGCATAAGAAGTCAGTCTCATGGAGGCGTTGACAACTGAGTTTAAGGTAGAGAGCTGAGAGGAAACTTTATCTGAAAGCCCATCAGCTACTGAACCTTGGAGAGTATTTCCTAGCTCTTTTAGGAGGTCTGTCTGTAATGTAGTAAAATGGGTAAGGTAATTCAGCGATCTGAGGGCAAACGTCACTAAAGAAAAAATGCGCTTTCCATATCTGTCCATTGTGCGAGACTCCTTGTTCGGTGGATGAACAGAAGAAGATGTCTCTGAAAGTTCCTTCTTGCTGGCTGCCACCACCACCATAGCATCTACTGGGACTCCCTTAGTTATAAAGGTTTTGTCTGATGGGAATGTGATAAATTTATTTGACCTCCTCGGAACAGGTTTTACTGAATCTGAAGACTCCCACACCTTCCAAGAAACTAAGTCCCTAAGTTTGTCAAAAAGTGGAGGCCCCCACGTGGAGGGAAGGTGAGATCCAAAAGCCTTCAGATATATGGACTCCTCTGTCAAGGGGTTGGTGGACTTCCAGCTGCCTCTCTGTTTCAGTATTTCTAAGATTTCTCCAAAGGAGACATCATCAGAAGGTGAGTGTGGGGGCCCTTCAGCTTAATGGAGGTCCATATCAGAAGCAATGGACTCCTCTAGGGAGTCTAAATGCTTCTTCTTGCATAATCTCTTCCAAGGGACCTCTTTGGAGAGGTACTCCAGAGAGGTTTCAGAAGAGTGAGGGGTGCCCTGTGGAACATTCTGAGACCTAGGATCTCTGCGTCCCTGTGGATGCAAGAATATAGAGGCAGACCCCAGTGCTTTTGGGGTTAGAATGTCTGGAGATGACAGTGGAACTGTCTGTGGAGACAGTACTCTCATCATCACTTCAAAAGCCCCCCGACCTGATCCAAGGAAATCCCTGGATCTGAAGAAGTCAAGGGAACCCCTGGAATCAAAGACGATGGGCCCGATGCTGAGTTAGGAGCTGAACTCTTCCGAGTAGATGCCCCGAGAGACAAGGCCAGATCCAACAACTGTCCGACCCAGCTCATCTTCCCAGACCCAACTGGAGAGAGTCTGCTCCTAGACTCCTAAAGCTCCGATGGAGCTGTGGACATCAGAACAATGGTAGGATCTGAGGGTTCCACTATTATCATCTCAGGGCATTCTGTCTTTGAAGTCTGAAGTCAGATCAGAGGAGGAATTGGAGCAGAAGGGGAGGATGAGGTCAGATCCAAAGCCCTCGGGGCTGGATCTGACAAGAACTTGGCTAGCGCTGGTGTCCTTAACAGCCTCTGTACCACTCAATCCATGTCGTCGTCAGACAGGCTCCTGGAAGACCAAGTCGAGGGGGCTAGCGACTTGGCATGCTGCAATATTGTTGACCTTAGAGTAGGGGAAAACAGCTCCAAGACTGGAGATGGGTTCCGATTCTCAAACCCTGCCAGCACCAAAACAAATAGTGTCAGAGCTGAAGACTTTTTGGATCCGATGGGCTTAGGATCCAGTGTGGAAAATTTAGCAACCTTTTTTGATGGCTCAGGTAAAGCACTTGAAGAGGAAGATCTCTTCCCAGACTTGTAGGATTTAGAAGTTAGGGACTTGTCAGCTTTTGATAAACCCGGACCTTATTGTATAGCCTCTGAGAAGGGGATTTTCAGCAGTCCTCTCAAAATCAATTTGTTCATCCTCTTCAGGACAGCTCTGTGGTTAAAGGAATGACAAATAGAGGAAGACTCCTGGAGATGGAACACATGTAGGCAATAGACACAAAGAGTGTGTCTATCACTTAAGGTCATTTTCTGCCCACATTTCTCACATTTTTTGAAACCTAATGCTAATTTCTCTGCTTGGCACTATTTCTACTACCTACTTCTCACCTTTACTATTCTCAGTCCTTACCACCTCTTCTTATTTTTTGATACCTGTTATTTCTCTCTCCCCATGTTATCTTGCAGCATATTAGTTAACACTTGATCCTTACACATATCTCCTCTTCCTCATCTCTCCTTCCTCTTACTAACCACTTCTTTACTTATTTATCTTCTTCTAATTATGTTTTAA
Organism: Protopterus annectens; assembly: GCF_019279795.1. NCBI lineage: Eukaryota > Metazoa > Chordata > Ceratodontiformes > Protopteridae > Protopterus > Protopterus annectens. The sequence continues at coordinate 774,332,834 of NC_056739.1, read as the reverse complement.
GTTCCACTCCTGATAGATTTGACTTTATATTTCTTATGAAACTTATTTTTTCTTAATTATACTGTGCATTTTATCATTTCTTAGGTCTATATTAGTGAATTTAAATATCTTATTACTATTTAAAACTTGTTTTTTGGAGATTTTCTCCCTGGGCCTCTGCTGAAAAAGGGCACAAGCTCAGATGGACTAACCAGTCAACAATTGTCAAATAAATAAATAAATAAATAATGGTTTCAAATCCTTACTAGACATCCTGACAGAGAAATGGAATAGTGACAGAGAAAAAGGTAGCTAAAAAGGTTTTTTTGTGACAGCAATAACTTTGACAGAAAAAGACAGTTAACCAGAACTAAAGGAGGGCACAGCCCTTTAACTTAAACAGGCTATGCCTGGGACCAAGAGACAGAAAGGGGAGAGATAGCCCTCTAACTTAAATGGGCTAAAGGGAAGGCAGTTCTCTAACTCAAACGAACTGTCCAAAAGGAAAACACTGAGAAAAGGCAAGAATAAGAGCCCTCTAACTTAAATGCGTTACTTATCTTTTAAAATAGAAGCCGGCAGAGGGACAACATGGCCTGGATGGAAGACGATGGCCAAAAGCAGAAAAACACCCACAAAAAAAGGAAATAAAACTATCTAGCAACAAATTCAACTATTTGAAGATAAATAACAACAAAGAGAGTATAATAAAGAATGTACTTAGCCAGAGCTAATAGAATGAGCACCCAATCTTGTTTAGTGGCAAACGAGATCTGGGGAGACTTCCTGGTGCATGCTGAGATAGAGTTTAGCCACAAGCCGGTAGAAGACCTCGAGCTTGGATATAATGGCTGAGTCATATCTGAGGATTGGATCTAAACCCATCCTGGTAAGAATGAAGGCAAGATAGGACAACAACACATTAAAAGCTATAAAGATGTTCATAGTCCTATTAATACTACACCCAAGGCAAGCCATTTTATATGATCCTGGAAAAACTCACTAGGATGTATTCAAAGGAAACTGAAGAAATTTATATGGGAAAATAAGGGCCTAAGGGTCAATTTGGATAAAATATATTTACACTGGACCAGACTGGGCTGGTCTTCCACAATTTCACAAGGCTATCATAGAGCAATTCCGTTGAGTGATTTATTTTACTCAGATAAAGGACTATAATCCCAAATGTAAGTCATTAATGTTGACCCAGGTGAGGTTTAACAAAGATATTCAGAAGATGAATTGCTGTTCACAAACCTTAAAACTACGGCCAGACAAAACATGCATAAATAAGTTATTCAAAATTATAATAAATTACTCTAATACAGAACACCATACACCCTGGAAAATGTAACTTTGGCCTATAACATTGTCAAAATTACCAGAAACAGGGGGAAAAGAAGCCTTGACTGACAGTTTTTAGACTTAGAAGTGGAATACTGTACTGGGAGCAACTTAAAAAATGAGAAGCACATACGGCTTGTTTGAAGGTAAAGGAGAAAGATACAAGCACCCTGTAAAAGAACACATGAAATGTATGGGATTATATTTACCTCTTAGGGTACTGAGAAGGGGAAGTGAGGCAAAAGCAATAAAGATAACAGACATGGTTAAGATACTCATGGCAGCTGGGACCCAAGATGCAAATTATAAAGGATGAATAAATATAATGACAATTACAGCAATGAAAGGCAAAGGTTAACGTTAGGTTGGCAGATGTTTATGAAAACAAATATAGCAGGAGTCCAATGGCTACAAGCATGCAAAGCACCATGTCTGGTCACCAAGTTAAGGAAGTTCAGAATCTTCACTTGGAGTTGTTTGCATAAATATTCCTATACTCCTGACAGATTGCAAAAAATGTTCCCAAGTACTGATCAGAGATGTTGCTGATGTTCGACAGAATAGAATAATGATTATGAGTATATATATTGATCCTGTACTAGGAATGTTTTAATAAAGACCTTTAGGGTAGCATATGAACTATACTGAGATATGAACGGCAGTTAAGTAAAACTTGAGTCTTCTTGAATTGATATAGTGACTTACGGGAGAGCCACTGCATGTGAAACCCTTGATAGAATTGATAATATTGGTTTCTAAAAAGGTTATACTTAGGAAGTTTAAAACAAGGGAAACCCCCCAGATAAAAGGTCCTATAAAAACTATTAATCATATAGGAGACTCAGAAACTAAAGTCTGTTCAAACAGATCAAGTACATTACATAAAACAAATGAGCATATTGGATTAGCTTTTTAGTCAAGAAGAACTGTAATAAAATATGTCAAATCAAAAGATCAAAATATTTAACAAGAAGTATTAATTTATAATCCATGAGACTCTAAGCTTTAAATGTTTGTTTCACTGAAGTCTTGTAAAAATGAAACCTGTTTTATTAGAAGCTTAAAGAATTTGATATGGTGAAGCACTACCACAGTAAAAATGTATTCAGGGTGATAAAATCTGCAATCCCTGGATTTGGCTTGGACTGATTTGAATAGTACTTAAGGCATAATTAGTCATACAACTTATATTTTTATGGTTTTATTTGGATTTAATCACCTGGTTCTAATGTGCACTATGCTTAAGGAATGATATAATTGAATGGATGATTGTTTGCATAATAAAGCAACTTGTTGGATGAAAAAAGCTTGCTGTGGTATTTAAAAACCTGGAGGTGGTATAACTTTGTCGGAGTAAAAGAAAAGCAGTTGCAATGTTGTGCCTGGTATTTTCTCTAGCATTACTACATGTGAACTTATGAACTGATTCAAGAAAGTGGTTAACAAGATTCTTAGCAACCATGATCGAGATGGGGATAGGGTGATGGAGTTTGGGAATAACCAGGATGGAGAAGCTGACTGACTTATATCCAAAATTTCTGCTGGTTATGTACTGTTGTTTCTGGTGAATTTGGTGGCAGAACTACTGTGGTCGTAAAGACCACTTTTCACTTGCTTATAGTAATTATGACATTTATGTTCATAAGTCTTGGTTTTGTGGTAAAGATGCCATAAGTGGTCTGTATTAGTAATCATTGCCCTGATGATAATGAAGATCTGTGGCAGGTGAGTACATCTGAGATGCTTTTTTGTGGACAGGTATACAATACTTTATGTTTTCTTAACAACCCTGAGGTATTCAACTGCTTTGTTTAAATGGAATTTTTATTTTATTTTACATTTGTTAACCGGGCTAGTCTAGCTGGATATATGTCCATTTTCAGTAGAGGCCCGGGGAGAAAAGCTCCACACATACTAAATTACAAAGAGACAATTTACAGAAAAAAAATTAAGTACAAAAAGAAAATACATTTAGTAACATGAAAAAAAATACACAAAATACCTAAGGAACATACTAAAATATAGTTGTTCAGTAAAAGCATTACACAAAGTCAAGATTAGCAACATGGTTTCGATAATATGTTGGAGAGAAGAAGTAGAACAGGAGATAAGAAGGGAATACAAAGGAGGAAGAGAGAAAGAAGCAATAGTCTAGTGAGGAAAAGGGTAAGAATGTGTAAAAGAGGACAGGGGAGAGAAAAAGGAGGAGTGGGTCAGAGCATTAGAGGAGAGCAACAGGGCAATAAGAAGAAGGAATAAGTATATTTACTAAGTATAGTGTAAAGTTCTAGTGGAGTAGGGGGAAAGAAAAGGTTAGTCAGGAGTCCTACAGGAACAGAGCCAGTGATTTTGGAAATACAGTTTGATTTTTTGTTTGAACAGTGGTAAGGAGGAGGTTAGAGTGATATCAGTGGGTAGCTGATTCCATATCCTTCCTATAGTATTAGTGAACAGAGAGTCACCAGCTAAGTTATGGGACTTTACAGATTTGGTCATGAGTTTGGAAGAAGATCGAAGGGAGGTAAGATTATTGTAAGGGATTAAAAGTTGAGAAAGTATAGGGGTATTATAAGGTTGGTAAAGTATCTTGTGAGCGATGGTAAGTTGTGAGATCAAAAGACAGTTTTGTAGCTCAAGCCAGCCTAGGAGTTTTAGGTTGTGACAGTGATGTGTTTTGAAAGGGTTACTGGTGGCAAATCGGGCAATGCTATTGTAACAAGTTGCTAGTTTATTTAGGTTGGCCTTCTTAAGGTTAGTGAAAATAGGTGAGGCGTAAAAGAGAGTAGATATAAGATGGGAGTGGGCAATAGTAGCTCTGGTAGAAGGTGTAAGAAAAGGTTTGATACGGTATAATGATCCTATTTTTTTATTAACAGTTTTGATGGTGTTATTGATGTGTTGATCAAAAGTAAGATTGCTGTCGATGGTTATTCCTAGCAGTTTAGTTGTTGTGTCAGGAGAGATAACAGTAGTGTCATTAGACAAAATGTTGAAGTTTAATGGGGAGGCTCGAGTGGTAGGAGTGAAAAGGAGAAGTTTTGTTTTTTTAGCATTGAGGAGGAGGTACCGTCTAGTAAACCAAGTTTCTACAGTGTTGAAGGTAGTTTGAGTTAGAGACAGTAGTTCTGCGGGGGTAGATGCTGAGCAAATAATTGTCGAGTCGTCAGCATATTGGATGCAGGTAGCTTGAGGGATGACAGTGTTGAGATCGTTTATGTAAAGGGAGAAGAGAAGCGGACCTGGAAGCTTGTTTAGTGGAGACCAATCGGCAGTGTGAAATGCAGAGATGACTGCACCAGGGATCAACTGTTTCACATAAGAGATGGTGCATTTATATCTTATTAACTTTAATGTAATACCATGCCATAAATGTTAGGAAATGCTCATTAATTACTTCATGATTCATGCCAGATTATGTTTTCTGGGTAAACATTCTACTACGCTAATGTTTTATTAGTACACGTTCTACTACACTGCTGCTTTATCAGTACACATTCTACTATGCTCACAATTTATAAATAAACATTCTGCTACACTGATACGTTATCAGTACACATTCTGCTATGCTGACACTTTATCGGTAAACATTCTACTACACTGATACTTTATAAGTACACATTCTACTACTTTGAAATTTTATCATACAAATTTTACAATGCTGATACTTTATCATACACATTTTACTACGCTGATACTTTTATCATACATATTCTACTATGGTGACACTTTTTCAGTACATGTTCTACCACTCTCACACTTTATCAGTACACATTATACTATGCTGATACTTTATCACTACACATTCTGCTGCGCTGTTACCTTATCATACACATTCTACTACGGTGATGCATTACCAGTACATGTTCTAATATGCTGATGGTTTATCAGTACATGTTCTACTACTCTGATACTTTATCAGTGCACATTCTGCCACATTGATACTTTATCATACACATTTTACTATGCTAAGGCTTCATAATTCACATTCTACTACATTGATACTTTATCAGTAAACATTCTTCTATGCTGATACTTTAGCAGTATACATTCTATTATGCTGATACTTTATTATACACATTCTACTACACTGATACTTTATTACACATTCTATGATGTTGATACTTTATCAGTACACATTCTGCTGCACTGATCCTTTTATCAGTACAAATTCTGTTATGCTGACACTTTACCAGTACATGTTCTACTATGCTAATACTTTATCAGTGCACAATTTGCTATGCTGATACTTTACCAGTGCACATTCTGTTGTTTATCAGTACACAGACTACTATGATGATACTTTATCAGTAAATATTCTTCTACACTGATACTTTATCAGTACATGTTCTACTACTCTGATAATTTATCAGTTCACATTCTTATACTCTGATACTTTAGCTGTATACGTTCTACTGTGCTGATGCTTTATCTTGCACATTCTACTACACTGATACTTTATCAGTACACATTTTTCTACTCTGATAATTTAGCAGTATACATTCTACTACACTGATACTTTGCCATATACATTCTGCTTCACTGAACTTTATCAGTTCATATTCTGCTACACTGATACTTTATCAGTATAAATTTGACTACACTGATACTTTATCTGTACACATTCTACTACGCATACACTTTATCAGTGCACATTCCACTACGCTGATACTTCATCATACACATTCTACTACACTGATGCATTATCAGTACACATTCTACTATGCTGGTACTGTGCCAGTACACATTCTGTTGCACTGATACTTTATCATACACATTCTACGATGCTGATGCTTTAACAATACATGTTCTACTACACTGATGGTTAACCAGTACATGTTCTACTATGCTGACACTTTATCAGTACAAGTTCTGATATGATGATACTTTCATCAGTAGACGTTCTACTATGTTGATACTTTATCAGTACATGTTCTATTACTCCGATTCTTTATCAGTATACGTTCTGCTAATCTGATACTTTATCATACACAATTTACTACACTGATGCTTTATCATGCACATTCTACTACACTGCCAGGCTGGCAACTTGACACCGTAAAACTCCACAGCCAATCATGAGCAGACAGATGATCCACTGTGGTGACCCCTAACCGGGAAAAGCTGAAAGAAGAAGATTCTTCTACTCTGATACTTTATCATACACATTCTACTACACTAATGCTTTATCAGTACACATTCTACTACACTGATACTTTATCAATACACATTCTGCTATGCTAACACTTTATCAGTAGACATTCTACTATGCTGATACTTTATTGTACACATTATACAATGCTGTTACTTTATCATACACATTCTACTACTCCGATGATTTATTAGTACATGTTCTACTATGCTAATGGTTTATCAGTATATCTTCTACTATGCCAACACTTTATCAGTACACAGACTACTATGCTGATACTTTATCAGTACATATTCTTCTGCACTGATACTTTATCAGTACACGTTCTGCTACTCTGATAATTTATCAGTTCACATTCTTATACTCTGATACTTTAGCTGTATACATTCTACTATGCTGATGCTTTATCTTGCACATTCTACTACACTGATACTTTATCAGAACACATTCTACTATGCTGATACTTTATCAATACACATTCTGCTATGCTGATACTTTAACAGTACATATTATGTTGTACTGATACTTTATCATACACATTCTATAATGCTGATGCTTTAACAGTACATGTTTTACTACACTGATGGTTAACTAGTGCATGTTCGACTATGCTGACACTTTACCAGTACAAGTTCTACTATGCTGATACTTTCATGAGTAGACATTCTAGTATGCTGATACTTTATCAGTCATGTTCTACTACTCCAATTTTTTATCACTATACTTTCTGCTACTCCGATACGTTATCATACACATTATTACTACGCTGATGCTTTATCATGCACATTCTACTACATTGATACTTTATCAGTACAAATTCTTCTACTCTGATACTTTAGGATACACATTCTGCTACACTGATGCTTTATCAGTACACATTCTACTTCACTGAACTTTATCAGTACACATTCTGCTGTGCTAACACTTTATCAGTAGACATTCTACTACACTGATACTTTATTACACACATTATACTTTGCTGATACTTTATCAGTATACATTTTGCTACGCTGGTACTTTATCTGTACACATTCTACTACGCCTATGCTTTATCATTACAGATTCTACTAAGCTGATACTTTATCATACACATTCTTCTGCACTGATACTTTATCAGTAGACATTCTATGATGTTGATACTTTATCAGTACACATTCTACTATGCTGATACTTTATCAGTGCCCATTCTTCTACACAAATACTTTATTAGTATATGTTCTACTACTCTGATACATTATCAGTGCACATTCTGCTACTCTGATACTTTATCATACACATTGTACCTTGCTGATACTTTATCATGCACGTTCTACTAGACTGATACTTCATAAATACACATTATTCTACTCTGATACTTTAGCAGTATAAGTTCTACTACACTGATACTTTATCATACACATTCTACTAAGCTGATGCTTTACCAGTACATGTTCTACTATGCTGATGGTTTATTAGTACATGTTCTACTATGCTGACACTTTAACAGCACACATTCTACTATGCTGATACTTTATCAGTATACATGCTTCTATACTGATACTTTATCAGAACACGTTGCTATTACTCTGATACTTTATCAGTGCACATAATGCTACTCATATACTTTATCATACACATTGTACTATGCTCTACTATGCTGTCACTTTATCATACACATTCTACTACACTGATACTTTATCAGTATATGTTCTACCACGCTGACACTTTATCAGTACACATTCTGTTATGCTCTCACTTTGCCAGTACACATTCTGTTGCACTGATACTTTATCATACACATTCTACAATGCTGATACTTTACCAGTGCATGTTATACTATACTGATGGTTTATCAGTACATGTTCTAATATGCTGACACTTTATCAGTACACATTCTACCATGCTGACACTTTTATTAGTACATGTTCTATTATACTGATACTTTATCAGTAGATGTGCTACTACTCTGATTCTTTATCAGTGCACATTCTGCTACTCTGATACTTTAGCATACACATTCTACTACTCTGATGCTTTATCAGTACACATTCTACTTCACTGAACTTTATCAGTACACATTCTGCTGTGCTAACACTTTATCAGTAGACATTCTACTACACTGATACTTTATTACACACATTATACTATGCTGATACTTTATCAGTATACATTTCGCTACGCTGGTACTTTATCTGTACACATTCTACTACTCCTATGCTTTATCATTACAGATTCTACTAAGCTGATACTTTATCATACACATTCTTCTGCACTGATACTTTATCAGTAGACATTCTATGATGCTGATACTTTATCAGTACACATTCTACTATGCTGATGCTTTATCAGTGCCCATTCTTCTTCACGAATACTTTATCAGTACATGCTCTACTACTCTGATAATTTATCAGTTCACATTCTTATACTCTGATACTTTAGCTGTATACGTTCTACTGTGCTGATGCTTTATCTTGCACATTCTACTACACTGATACTTTATCAGTACACATTTTTCTACTCTGATAATTTAGCAGTATACATTCTACTACACTGATACTTTGCCATATACATTCTGCTTCACTGAACTTTATCAGTTCATATTCTGCTACACTGATACTTTATCAGTATAAATTTGACTACACTGATACTTTATCTGTACACATTCTACTACGCATACACTTTATCAGTGCACATTCCACTATGCTGATACTTCATCATACATTCTACTACACTGATGCATTATCAGTACACATTCTACTATGCTGATACTGTGCCAGTACACATTCTGTTGCACTGATACTTTATCATACACATTCTACGATGCTGATGCTTTAACAATACATGTTCTACTACACTGATGGTTAACCAGTACATGTTCTACTATGCTTACACTTTATCAGTACAAGTTCTGATATGATGATACTTTCATCAGTAGACGTTCTACTATGTTGATACTTTATCAGTACATGTTCTATTACTCTGATTCTTTATCAGTATACGTTCTGCTAATCTGATACTTTATCATACACAATTTACTACGCTGATGCTTTATCTTGCACATTCTACTACACTGATACTTTATCAGTACACATTTTTCTACTCTGATAATTTAGCAGTATACATTCTACTACACTGATACTTTGCCATATACATTCTGCTTCACTGAACTTTATCAGTTCATATTCTGCTACACTGATACTTTATCAGTATAAATTTGACTACACTGATACTTTATCTGTACACATTCTACTACGCATACACTTTATCAGTGCACATTCCACTATGCTGATACTTCATCATACACATTCTACTACACTGATGCATTATCAGTACACATTCTACTATGCTGATACTGTGCCAGTACACATTCTGTTGCACTGATACTTTATCATACACATTCTACGATGCTGATGCTTTAACAATACATGTTCTACTACACTGATGGTTAACCAGTACATGTTCTACTATGCTTACACTTTATCAGTACAAGTTCTGATATGATGATACTTTCATCAGTAGACGTTCTACTATGTTGATACTTTATCAGTACATGTTCTATTACTCTGATTCTTTATCAGTATACGTTCTGCTAATCTGATACTTTATCATACACAATTTACTACACTGATGCTTTATCATGCACATTCTACTACACTGCCAGGCTGGCAACTTGACACCATAAAACTCCACAGCCAATCATGAGCAGACAGATGATCCACTGTGGTGACTCCTAACTGGGAAAAGCTGAAAGAAGAAGATTCTTCTACTCTGATACTTTATCATACACATTCTACTACACTAATGCTTTATCAGTACACATTCTACTACACTGATACTTTATCAATACACATTCTGCTATGCTAACACTTTATCAGTAGACATTCTACTATGCTGATACTTTATTGTACACATTATACAATGCTGCTACTTTATCATACACATTCTACTACACTGATGTTTTATTATACATGTTCTGTTACACTGATAGTTTATTGCACACATTCTACAACACTGATACTTTATCAGTACACATTCTACTACACTGATATTTTATCATACATGTTCTGTTACACTTATAGTTTATTGCACACATTCTACAACACTGATACTTTATCAGTACACATTCTGCTACACTGATGCTTTATCAGTACACATTATATTATGCTGATGCTTTATCAGTACATGTTCTACTATGCTGACACTTTATCAGTACATGTTCTACTATGCTGATACTTTAGCAGTACATATTCTAATATGCTGATACTTTACCAGTACACATTCTGTTGTGCTGATACTTTAGCATACACATTCTACTACTCCGATGATTTATTAGTACATGTTCTACTATGCTAATGGTTTATCAGTATATCTTCTACTATGCCAACACTTTATCAGTACACAGACTACTATGCTGATACTTTATCAGTACATATTCTTCTGCACTGATACTTTATCAGTACATGTTCTGCTACTCTGATAATTTATCAGTTCATATTCTTATACTCTGATACTTTAGCTGTATACATTCTACTATGCTGATGCTTTATCTTGCACATTCTACTACACTGATACTTTATCAGAACACATTCTACTATGCTGATACTTTATCAATACACATTCTGCTATGCTGATACTTTAACAGTACATATTCTGTTGTACTGATACTTTATCATACACATTCTATAATGCTGATGCTTTAACAGTACATGTTTTACTACACTGATGGTTAACTAGTGCATGTTCGACTATGCTGACACTTTACCAGTACAAGTTCTACTATGCTGATACTTTCATGAGTAGACATTCTAGTATGCTGATACTTTATCAGTACATGTTCTACTACTCCAATTTTTTATCACTATACTTTCTGCTACTCCGATACGTTATCATACACATTATTACTACGCTGATGCTTTATCATGCACATTCTACTACATTGATACTTTATCAGTACAAATTCTTCTACTCTGATACTTTAGCATACACATTCTGCTACACTGATGCTTTATCAGTACACATTCTACTTCACTGAACTTTATCAGTACACATTCTGCTGTGCTAACACTTTATCAGTAGACATTCTACTACACTGATACTTTATTACACACATTATACTTTGCTGATACTTTATCAGTATACATTTTGCTACGCTGGTACTTTATCTGTACACATTCTACTACGCCTATGCTTTATCATTACAGATTCTACTAAGCTGATACTTTATCATACACATTCTTCTGCACTGATACTTTATCAGTAGACATTCTATGATGTTGATACTTTATCAGTACACAATCTACTATGCTGATACTTTATCAGTGCCCATTCTTCTACACAAATACTTTATTAGTATATGTTCTACTACTCTGATACATTATCAGTGCACATTCTGCTACTCTGATACTTTATCATACACATTGTACCTTGCTGATACTTTATCATGCACGTTCTACTAGACTGATACTTCATAAATACACATTATTCTACTCTGATACTTTAGCAGTATATGTTCTACTACACTGATACTTTATCATACACATTCTACTAAGCTGATGCTTTACCAGTACATGTTCTACTATGCTGATGGTTTATTAGTACATGTTCTACTATGCTGACACTTTAACAGCACACATTCTACTATGCTGATACTTTATCAGTATACATGCTTCTATACTGATACTTTATCAGAACACGTTGCTATTACTCTGATACTTTATCAGTGCACATAATGCTACTCATATACTTTATCATACACATTGTACTATGCTCTACTATGCTGTCACTTTATCATACACATTCTACTACACTGATACTTTATCAGTATATGTTCTACCACGCTGACACTTTATCAGTACACATTCTGTTATGCTCTCACTTTGCCAGTACACATTCTGTTGCACTGATACTTTATCATACACATTCTACAATGCTGATACTTTACCAGTGCATGTTATACTATACTGATGGTTTATCAGTATATGTTCTAATATGCTGACACTTTATCAGTACACATTCTACCATGCTGACACTTTTATTAGTACATGTTCTATTATACTGATACTTTATCAGTAGATGTGCTACTACTCTGATTCTTTATCAGTGCACATTCTGCTACTCTGATACTTTAGCATACACATTCTACTACTCTGATGCTTTATCAGTACACATTCTACTTCAATGAACTTTATCAGTACACATTCTGCTGTGCTAACACTTTATCAGTAGACATTCTACTACACTGATACTTTATTACACACATTATACTATGCTGATACTTTATCAGTATACATTTCGCTACGCTGGTACTTTATCTGTACACATTCTACTACTCCTATGCTTTATCATTACAGATTCTACTAAGCTGATACTTTATCATACACATTCTTCTGCACTGATACTTTATCAGTAGACATTCTATGATGCTGATACTTTATCAGTACACATTCTACTATGCTGATACTTTATCAGTGCCCATTCTTCTTCACGAATACTTTATCAGTACACGTTCTACTACTCTGATACATTATCAGTGCACATTCTGCTACTCTGATACTTTGTCATACACATTGTACTTTGCTGATGCTTTATCATGCACATTCTACTAGACTGATACTTTCTCAGTACACATTATTCTACTTTGGTAATTTAGCAGTATACATTCTACTACACTGATACTTTATCGTACACATTCTACTAAGCTGATGCTTTACCAGTACATGTTCTACTATGCTGATGGTTTATCAGTACATGTTTTACTATGCTGACACTTTAACAACACACATTCTACTATGCTGATACTTTATCAGTACATATGCTTCTATACTGATACTTTATCAGAACACGTTCTATTACTGTGATACTTTATCAGTGCATATAATGCTACTCATATACTTTATCATACACATTGTACTATGCTCTACTATGCTGACACTTTATCATACACATTCTACTACACTGATACTTTATCAGTATATGTTCTACCATGCTGACACTTTATCAGTACACATTCTGTTATGCTCTCACTTTGCCAGTACACATTCTGTTGCACTGATACTTTATCATACACATTCTACAATGCTGATGCTTTACCAGTACATGTTCTACTATACTGATGGTTTATCAGTACATGTTTTACTATGCTGACACTTTATCAGTACACATTCTACCATGCTGACACTTTATCAGTGCACATTCTGTTATGCTCTCACTTTGCCAGTACACATTCTGTTGCATTGATACTTTATCATACACATTCTAAAATGCTGATGCTTTACCAGTGCATGTTCTACTATACTGATGGTTTATCAGTACATGTTTTACTATGCTGACACTTTATCAGTACACATTCTACCATGCTGACACTTTATCAGTACACATTCTGTTATGCTCTCACTTTGCCAGTACACATTCTGTTGCACTGATACTTTATCATACACATTCTACAATGCTGATGCTTTACCAGTGCATGTTCTACTATACTGATGGTTTATCAGTACATGTTTTACTATGCTGACACTTTATCAGTACACATTCTACCATGCTGACACTTTATCAGTACACATTCTGTTATGCTCTCACTTTGCCAGTACACATTCTGTTGCACTGATACTTTATCATACACATTCTACTATGCTGATGCTTTACCAGTGCATGTTATACTATACTGATGGTTTATCAGTACATGTTCTAATATGCTGACACTTTATCAGTACACATTCTACCATGCTGACACTTTTATTAGTACATGTTCTATTATACTGATGCTTTATCAGTAGATGTGCTACTACTCTGATTCTTTATCAGTGCACATTCTGCTACTCTGATACTTTAGCATACACATTGTAAAGCACTGTTGCTTTATCATGCACATTCTACTACACTGATACTTTATCAATACATATTCTTCTACTCTGATACTTTAGCAGTAAATGTTCTACTACACTGATGCTATGCTGATACTTATCAGTACACGCTCTGCTATGCAAATACTTTATCAGTATAAATTCAACTACACTGATCCTTTATCTGTAGACATTCTACTATGCTGACACTTTATCAGTGCACATTCTACTATGCTGATACTTTATCATACACATTCTACTACGCTGATACTTTATCAGTACATGTTCTACTATGCTAATACTTTACCAGTACATATTCTGTCGCACTGGTACTTTATCATACACATTTTCCAATGCTGATGCTTTACCTTTAGACATCCTACTACGCTGATGACTTATCAGTACATGACACTTTATCAGTACAAGTTCTACTATGCTGATACTTTTATTAGTACACATTCTACTATAAAATCTTTTAATATGTTATATATTTTTAGTAACTTTTATATAACCCTATTTTGTTGAAATAGTTTTTAAGGAAGTTTTTTATAGATACAATTTTCTTATAGATATTAATTATTAGACAGTGAATGGTGTTTCTATATGTATTGTACACATGCATACAACTTTAAAGATGATATGACGCTATGCTGGTACTTTATCTGTACACATTCTACTACGCCAATTCTTTATCACTACAGATTCTACTAAGCTGATACTTTATCATACACATTCTACTGCACTGATACTTTATCAGTACACATTCTATGATGTTGATATTTTATCAATACACATTCTACTATGCTGATACTTTACCCGTACCCATTCTTCTAAACAAATACTTTTTCAGTACACATTCTACTACCCTGATACTTTATCAGTACACATTCTACTATGCTGATACTTTATCAGTACTCATTATTCTACACAAATACTTTATCAGTACATATTCTACTATGCTGATACTTTAGCAGTACTCATTATTCTACACAAATACTTTATCAGTACATATTCTGCTGTGCTGATACTTTATCAGTACACATTCTGCTATGCTGATACATATCAGTACACATTCTGCTACGCTAATACTTTATCAGTATAAATTCAACTACACTGATGCTTTATCTGTAGACATTCTACTATGCTGACACTTTATCAGTGCACATTCGACTATGCTGATACTTTATCATACGCATTCCACTACACTGATACTTTATCAGTACACGTTCTAATATGCTGATGTTTTATCAGTACACATTCTGCTATGCTGATACTTTACCAGTACACATTCTGTTGCACTGGTACTTTATCATACACATTTTATGATGCTGATGCTTTACCTGTAGACATCCTACTATGCTGATGATTTATCAGTACATGTTCTACTATGCTGACACTTTAACAGTACAAGTTCTACTATGCTGATACTTTTATCAGTACATGTTCTACTATAAAATCTTTTAATATGTTATATATTTTTAGTAACTTTTATATAACTCTATTTTGCCGAAATAGTTTTTAAGGAGGTTTTTTATAGATACAATTTTCTTATACATATTATTAGACAGTGAATGGTGTTGTTTGTATATGTATTGTACACATGCACACAACTTTAATGATGATATGACAAGTTGAGTTGGTTGGTTGGTTGATGATGTTCACATTTACTATTTAAATTGTAATTAATTGTCTGATGGCTATGTCTGATAAAGCAGTTGTTACACTGCAAAAGCACTAACATATTTAAAAGATGTTGTTGTTATTTTAGTTATCAGCATTGTTATTCCCATCTGAATCACCTTAACTCAGTCTTATGTGTATTTTATCTTTTGATGTTGTTTGGACTGAGTTATTTATCATCTGCAGTGTTGCTTTTGCTTGCTTGAATTGGACACGTTCTACTATGCTGATACTTTAGCAGCACACATTCTACTGTGCTAACACTTTATTAGTAGATATTGTACTATGCTGATACTTTATTGTATGCATTATACTATGCTGATATTTTATCATACACATTCTGCTATGCTATTTTGTCATACACATTCTGTTACACTGATAGCTTATCATACACATTCTACTACACTGATATTTTATCAGTACATAGTCTGCTACTCTGATACTTTATCATACACATTCTACTACGCTGATGCTTTATCAGTACACATTCTACTTCACTGAACTTTATCAGTACA
The DNA here is from genome assembly GCF_019279795.1 of Protopterus annectens. Lineage (NCBI taxonomy): Eukaryota > Metazoa > Chordata > Ceratodontiformes > Protopteridae > Protopterus > Protopterus annectens. The sequence continues at coordinate 774,316,347 of NC_056739.1, read as the reverse complement.
CATTTTGCTAAGTTGATACTTTATCAGTGCACATTTTGCTATGCTAACACTTTATCAGTAGACATTCTACTACACAGATACTTTATTGCACACATTATACTATTCTGATACTTTATCAGTACACATTCTGCTATGCTGGTACTTTATCGGTACATGTTCTACTATGTTGATACTTTATCAGTGCACATTCTATGACTCTGATACTTTATCAGTACACATTCTATGATGCTGATACTTTATCAGTACACATTCTACTATGCTGATGCTTTATTAGTACATATTCTACTTTGCTAACACTTTATCAGTAGACATTCTACTATGTTGATACTTTATTGTACGCATTATACTATGCTGATACTTAATCATACACATTCTACTGCGCTTGTATTTTATCTCTACATGCTCTGCTATGCCAATGCTTTATCAGTACACATTCTGCTATGCTGATAATTTACTAGTACACATTCTGTTCTGCTGATACTTTATCACGCACATTCTTCTACGCTGATGCTTTACCAGTGCATGTTCTACTATGGTCATGGTTTATCAGTACATGTTCTACTATTCTGACACTTTATCAATACACATACTTCTATGCTGATACTTTATCAGTACACATTCTTCTACACTGATACTTTATCAGTACACGTTCTATTACTCTGATAGTTTAGCAGTGCACATTATACTACATTGATGCTTTAGCAGTACAAATTCTACTTCAGTGAACTTTATCAGGACACATTCTGCTATGCTAACACTTTATCAGTAGACATTCTGCTACAATGATACTTGATTTCACATATTAGACTATGCTGATACTTTATCAGTGTACATTTTCCTATGCTGGTACTTTATCTATACACATTCTACTATGCCAATTCTTTATCACTACAGATTCTACTAAGCTGATACTTTATCATACATATTCAACTGCACTGATACTTTATCAGTACACATTCTATGACACTGATACTTTATCAGTACACATTCTATTATGCTGATACTTTATCTGTACCCATTCTTCTAATGAATACTTTATTAGTACACGTTCTACAACTCTGATACTTTATCAGTGCACATTCTGCTACTCTGATACTTTATCATACACATTGTACTATGCTGCTGCTTTATCATGCACATTCTACTAGACTAATACTTTATCAGTACACATTATTCTACTCTGATAATTTAGCAGTATACGTTCTACTATACTGATACTTTATCATACACATTCTACTTCGCTGAACTTTATCAGTGCACATTCTGCTATGCTGATACTTTAGCAGTACATATTTTGTTGTACTGATACTTTATCATACACATTCTATGATGCTGATGCTTTAACAGTACATGTTCTACTACACTGACAGTTAACCAGTGAATGTTCTACTAAGCTGACACTTTACCAGTACAAGTTCTACTATGCTGATACTTTCATGAGTAGACATTCTAATATGCTGATACTTTATCAGTACATGGTCTCTTATTCGGATTTTTATCACTATACGTTCTGCTACTCTGATACTTTATTATACACATTATTACTACTCTGATGCTTTATCATGCACATTCTACTACACTGATACTTTATCAGTACACATTCTTCTACTCTGATGGGTGGCCATAGTGGTGCAGTGGTTAGCGTTGCCGCCTCACAGCAAGAGGTTCTCTGGTTTGATTCTCAGCTGGGGTGCCTTCTGTGCGGAGTTTGCATATCCTCCCTGTGGTTGCGTGGGTTTCCTCCCACATCCAAAAGACATGCAGTAGGTGGATTGGACACTCTAAATTGGCCTTAGGTGTGAGTGTGTGCGTGTGTGTGCCTTCTGTGGAAGGTTGGGTGCTGGGCTGGCAACTCGACACCGTAAAACTCCACTGCCAATCATGAGCAGACAGATGATTCACTGTAACGACCCCTAACTGGGAAAAGCCAAAAGAAGAAGATTCTGATACTTTAGCATACACATTCTACTACACCGATGCTTTATCAGTACACATTCTACTTCACTGAACTTTATCAGTACACATTCTGCTGTGCTAACACTTTATCAGTAGACATTCTACTACACTGATACTTTATTGCACACATTATACTTTGCTAATACTTTATCAGTATACAGTTTGCTACGCTAGTACTTTATCTGTACACATTTTACTATACCTGTGCTTTATCACTACAGATTCTATGAAGCTGATACTTTATCATGCACATTCTTCTGCACTGATACTTTATCAGTACACATTCTTGATGTTGAGACTTTATCAGTACACATTCTACTACTCTGATACTTTATCAGTGCACATTCTGCTACTCTGATTCTTTATCAGTGCACATTCTGCTACTCTGATACTTTAGCATACACATTCTGCTACACTGATGCTTTATCAGTACACATTCTACTTCACTGAACTTTATCAGTACACATTCTGCTGTGCTAACACTTTATCAGTAGACATTCTACTACACTGATACTTTATTGCACACATTATACTTTGCTAATACTTTATCAGTATACAGTTTGCTACGCTAGTACTTTATCTGTACACATTTTACTATACCTGTGCTTTATCACTACAGATTCTATGAAGCTGATACTTTATCATGCACATTCTTCTGCACTGATACTTTATCAGTACACATTCTTGATGTTGAGACTTTATCAGTACACATTCTACTACTCTGATACTTTATCAGTGCACATTCTGCTACTCTGATACTTTATCATGCACATTGTACTATGCTGATGTTTTATCATGCACGTTCTACTAGACTGATACTTTCTCAGTAGACATTATTCTACTCTGATACTTTAGCAGTATATGTTCTACTACACTGATGGTTTATCAGTACATGTTCTACTATGCTGGCACTTTAACAGTACACATTCTTCTATACTGATACTTTATCAGTACACAATCTACTACTCTGATACTTTATCAGTGCACACTCTGCTACTCGTATACTTTATCATACACATTGTAATACACTGATACTTTATCATGCACATTATACTAGACATACTTTCTCAGTACACATTATTCTACTCTGATGCTTTAGCAGTATACGTTCTACTACACTGATACATTATCATAAACATTCTACTAAGCTGATGCTTTGACAGTACATGTTGTACTATGCTGATGGTTTATCCGTACATGTTCTACTATGCTGACACTTTAACAGTACACATTCTACTATGCTGATACTTTATCAGAACACGTTCTATTACTCTGATACTTTATCAGTGCACATTCTGCTACTCATATACTTTATCATACACATTGTACTATACTCTACTATACTGACACTTTATCATACACATTCTATTACACTGATACTTTATCAGTACATGTGCTACCATGCTGATACTTTATCAGTACACATTCTTCTATACTGATACTTTATCAGAACACGTTCTATTACTCTGATACTTTATCAGTGCACATTCTGCTACTCATATACTTTATCATACACATTGTACTATGCTCTACTATGCTGACACTTTATCATACACATTCTATTACACTGATACTTTATCAGTACATGTTCTACTATAATGATGCTTTATCAGTACACATTCTGCTATGCTAATACTTTACCAGTACATATTCTGTTGCACTGGTACTTTATCATACACATTCTCCAATGCTGATGCTTTACCTTTAGACATCCTACTATGCTGATGGCTTATCAGTACATGTTCTACTATGCTGATACTTTATCAGTACAAGTTCTACTATGCTGATACTTTTATCAGTAAACGTTCTACTATAAAATCTTTTAATATGTTATATATTTTTAGTAACTTTTATATAACTCCATTTTGTCGAAATAGTTTGTAAGGAGGTTTTTTATAGATACAATTTTCTTATAGATATTAATTATTAGACAGTGAATGGTGTTTGTATTTTTATTGTACACATGCATACAACTTTAATGATGTTACACTATGCTGGTACTTTATCTGTACACATTCTACTACGCCAATTCTTTATCACTACAGATTCTACTAAGCTGATACTTTATCATACACATTCTGTTACACCGATAGCTTATCATACACATTCTACTACACTGATACTTTATCAGTACACAGTCTGCTTCTCTGATACTTTATCATACACATTCTACTACGCTGATGGTTTATCAGTACTCATTCTACTTCACTGAACTTTGTCAGTACACATTCTGTTATGTTGCTACTTTATCAGTGCACATTTTGCAGGGTGGCCTAATGGTTAAGGTGTTTTCCTTGCAAACTCAAGGTGCAGGGTTTGAGCCTAACAAGGGATAATTGGCTAGGCTTAAAATGTCTCGCAAGGGCAGTTAGCCTAGTATGAACCTATTATTGCTATGCTAACACTTTATCAGTAGACATTCTACTACACTGATACTTTATTGCACACATTATACAATGCCCCATTTGGGATGTACCTCACAAGACACTTCCAACAGCTGGAAAGACCACAAAAGTACCTCACAAAGAGGATGCTTTATCAGGACACATTATGCCATGCTGGTACTTTATTGGTACACGTTCTACTATGCTGGTATTTTATCTGTACATGTTCTGTTATGCTGATGCTTTATAAGTACACATTCTGCTATGCTGATAATTTACTAGTACACATTCTGTTCTGCTGATACTTTATCACGCACATTCTTCTACACTGATGTTTTACCAGGGCATGTTCTACTATGGTCATGGTTTATCAGTACATGTTCTACTATGCTGACACTTTATCAATACACGTACTTCTATGCTGATACCTTATCAGTACACATTCTTCTACACTGATACTTTATCAGTACACGTTCTACTACTCTGATAGTTTATCAGTGCACATTATACTACATTGATGCTTTAGCAGTACACATTCTACTTCAGTGAACTTTATCAGTAGACATTCTACTACACTGATACATTATTACACATATTATACTATGCTGATACTTTATCAGTATACATTTTGCTATGCTGGTACTTTATCTATGCACATTCTACTATGCCAATTCTTTATCACTACGGATTCTACTAAGCTGATACTTTATCATACACATTCTACTGCACTGATACTTTATCAGTACACATTCTATGACACGGATACTTTATCAGTACATGTTCTACTACTCTGATACATTATCAGTGCACATTCTGCTACTCTGATACTTTATCATACACATTGTACTAGGCTGATGCTTTATCATGCACATTCTACTAGACTAATACTTTATCAGTACACATTATTCTACTCTGATAATTTAGCAGTATACATTCTATTACACTGATACTTTATCGTACACATTCCACTTCACTGAACTTTATCAGTACACATTGTGCTATGCTGATACTTATCAGTACATGTTCTAATACTTTATCAATTTAAATTCAACTACACTGATACTTTACCTGTACACATTCTACCATGCTGACACTTTATCACTGCACATTCTAATACGCTGATACTTTATTATACACATTCTACTACGCTGATACTTTATCAGTGCATGTTCTCCTATGCTGATTCTTTATCAGTGGACATTCTGCTATGCTGATACTTTATTAGTACACATTCTGTTGCACTTATACTTTATCATACACATTCTACAATGCTGATGCTTTACCAGTGGACATCCTACAACGCTAATGGGTTATCAGTATATGTACTGCTATGCTGACACTTTATCAGTACAAGTTCTACTATGCTGATACTTTTATCAGTATACATTCTAATATGCTGATACTTTATCAGTATACATTCTACTGCACTGATACTTCATTGCACGCATTATATTATGCTGATATTTTATCATACACATTCTGCTACGCTATTTTGTCATATGCATTCTGTTACACTGATAGCTTATCATACACATTCTACTACGTTGATGCATTATCAGTGCACATTCTGCTTCACTGAACTATATCATAGGTTTATAGGTTCATAGGTAGGTACTAGGCTATCTGCCCAAGGGCATTTATAAGCCTAGCCAGAATGTGTCAGCTTTCGCCACCCTATTGATTCATTAACTGAGCCTTTATCAAGAATTGCCAATGAATTGATCCCAGGGGTCTATTTTCTGTTACCCATCCACTTGTCAAGGTTTCTCTTGAAGAGTGTTAGTGAAGGGCTCTGCCTAATGTAGTTAGGAATTTTGTTCCAAGGCATGGGGAGTCTCTGTGACAGAAATCTATCCGTCCAGCATGTTCTATTTATTGTTGTGGCAAGGTTTATCTCACTAGAGCGAGTGGCTCACAGTGACTTGGATTTCTTTAGGTGAAGCATGTCCATCAATTCTGAGTTGGACATGGCTTTGTAAGTCAGGCAGAGATCACCTCTGAGTAAGGGATATGCCACTGAGTACAGCCAGAGTTTTTCCAGTCAGACTGCATAGGACATATGTTTGAGACCTGTAATCCTCTTTTTGAGGTACTTTTGTGGTCTTTCCAGCTGTTGGAAGTGTCTTGTGAGGTACATCCCAAATGGGGCATTGTACTCTATGATGGGTCTGATGAGTGACAAGTAGAGGGGCACTATAGGTTCATAGGTTCATGGTTCGTGGTATAACCTCTTTATTTCTAGATGTGAACCCTTTAGTAATTAGATGGGCTACATAGAAGGATTTCCTAACTACTTTGACAATATGATTGTCAAAGGAGAGATTACTATCTACCTGGGTCCCCAGATCTCTTATTACATCTTCTGTATTAAGGGGGCTGCCACCTATGTGGTAATTCATGGGTGTTTTGTTTTTCCCAAACAGGATGACTGCATTTTTTGGCATTTAGCTTGAGACCATGACTTTGACATCAGGTGTCTGTCTCAGTAAGGCCCTTTTGGAGAATGTCCGTGTCAGCCAGAGAGCCAATTATGGCTCCCAGTTTGCAGTCATTGGCGAACTTGGTTAGCCATAGTCCTCCTGTGTTTGCCTGTACTTCTGAGAAGTATATGCCGAACAGTAGGGATCCCAGGACTGAGCCTTGTGGGATACCACTTGTGACTGGTTTAGAGTCGGACCTGGAGCCTGCTATTCTTTCTGTGTGAGTTCTGTCTGTAAGCCAGTTGGCAGCCTAGCTCGTGACGTAGCGGTTTATGTTCAGGCTGGTGAGTTTTTCTATAATTCCCAAGTGGGGAATGATGTCAAAAGCCTTGGCAAGGTCAAGGTAGGCTGTGTGAACCACCTTCCCCTCATCTATGGCCTTGGTGACTGTCTCAAAGAAGTCAACCAGGTTTAGTAGGCATGATCTGCCCTTAACAAAGCCGAACTGGGTCGGGTCAAGTGTTTGGAGGTTCCCAATGTCTTTGTTAATGAGTTCCATGATGATGCGCTCCATAGCCTTGCAGTTCAGGCTAATCAGGCTTATGGGCAATAGTTACCAGGGTCAGTTGTGGCCCCTCCTTTGTGGAGCAGAATAACCGATGCTGTGTGCCATTCTATGGGCATGTAGCCTGTGGAGAGGCTGAGGTTGAACAGTGTGTTTAGGTGGGAGGTTAGTTTGTTCTGTAGTTCATGTAAGACGCAGCCTGGGACACCATCTGGCCCCACTGATGCTGTGCTTTTCGCTTTTGAAAGGGCTGTTTTCACCTGTGCGCCTGTGATTTCCGGGACACTACACTTTTCTGGTATTGTTGTGGGCCCTTTTGGGGATGAGAGGGGGGTGAAGTTTGCACTGAATCTATCTGCCAGGATTTTGGCAATATCAGTAGGTTCAGTATATTTTGTGCTATTTTGCACTAGCTCAGAGCATATCTGCGAGTTGCCACTTAGATTCTTGAGATAGCTAAAAAAGGCTTTGTGGTTATCTTTCAAATCATTGGCTATTTTTCTTGTGAAGTTAGCCTTGGATGATTTCATGAGGGACCTTAGTTTCTTTCTGATACTGATCAGGGATGTCTTTCCTTCTTGGGATTTGCTTTTTTTCTGAACTAGTTTCCTCCTTCTGTTGTATAGCCTGTTTATGGCAGGGGTCCACCAGATTGGTTTCCTTCTCTTAGGGGAGCGAGTCTTGGTTTTGCTAGGGATGGCACGATCCATGCATCCTTGTAGGTGCTCATTTGTAAAGGTTCCTGCATCTTGGACACTGTTATCCTTTAGCATGGGGGCTGTGAAACTTACCACCTCTGTCTTAAGTAAGGTGAAGATTGCTATAGAAATGTTTTTCACTGTGGTTTCCTTGGTTGGGGGTGGTGGTGTGGTGTGAACATCCAGAGTGATTAGTTTATGGTCTGATCTAACCAGTGATGGGTTAACCTCCGGTGCGGAACACCTGTCGCCCATGTTGATGATGACCAGGTCCAATATGTTTTCACCTCTGGTAAGGGAGTTTACCAGCTGATCCAGGGCATTTGCGTTGATAAATTCCAGGAAGTGCTTGACCCGGGAGTTTGTACTTGAGTAGTTTTCCCAGTTAATGTTAGGGTAATTGAAATTACCAAATATCAGGGTGTTCGGTAGGACCTTCATGTTTTCCAGTGTCTCCAGAAAGGCGGAGTGGTGGTCCTGGGTCATGGAGGGTGATCAGTAGCAGGCCACAATTTGCTTTGCAGATTTGCCCAATGTTAGTTGCACATGGATGATCTCAGAGGTATCATGCTGCACCACTAACCTGAAGGTGTAGGTATCCTTGATGAATATGGATACACCCCCTCCTTTTGTGTTTCGGTCCATGTTCTGTGGCCGAAATGTATGGTATGAGTTGTAGCCCAGTAGTGCTGGGGTGCTCTGTGGAGCCTTGAACCAGGTTTCAGTTACTGCACAGATGTCAATGTTCTCCATACTGAGGAGTGCTTTGAGCGTGTGCATTTTGAGATTTAAACTCCAGGCATTGAGTAGCATAACCCTCATTTTTTTATTTCTGCTGTTTATGGAGGTGGATTTGACTTTTGAGCCTTGCCTAAAAAAGGCACTGTGAGGGCAGCAAAAGCCTTGGCCAGTATTCGAAAGCCTAGGGGTGACAGGTGCAAGCCGTCTCTTGTGAAGCAACGAGGCTTGTCGAGCATGTTGTCCCAGGCTGACAGACACTGGATCCCCTTTGAATGACACCAGCAGCTTAGCCAATTGTTGAAATTGATAATTTTTTTTTTATACTGCGGTATCATTCTTGGTGAGGGCAGGATGCTACTCAGAGTCAGGGTCATACCCGCTTGGGCTACATGATCAGAGAGCACTTCCATGTCTCTTTTCATGTAGTCCAGGGAGGTACGTCTCAGGTCATTCACACCAACATGAACAAAGAGTCATATTTGTACTTGTTCTGTAGTAACCTGAGTGCTTGTGCTATGTGGTGGATTCTGGCTCCCGACATGCAGCTAACAGTAACCTTCTCCTTGTCCAGCCTAGTGAGTGGGACGTCAGTGTGCCTGACTATAGAGTCACCTATTACTAGTGTGTTAGGTATGTTATTTCGCCTTAAGGGCTGTGATTGTGCAGCACACTGATTTTGTGTTTTATGTGTTGTCTGGTTTGTGACGGGAGGTGCAGGTTTTTTGGGTGTCTGCTTTGGAGGTTTCTGATGCTTTTGCAGATTTTTATTTAGAGCCTCTGAGTATTATTTTGTGTATTTATGTGTATTTTTGCCAGATACACATTCTGTTATGTTGATACTTTATCAGTACACATTCTGCTATGTTAACACTTTATTAGTAAACATTCTGCTATGCTGTTACTTTATTGCACACATTATACTATCTGATGCTTTATCAGGACACATTCTGCTATGGTGGTTCTTTATCTGTACACATTCTATCGTACTGATACTTTATCATTACACATTCTACAATGTTGATACTTTATCAGTACACATTTTACTATGCAGATACTTTATCAGTGCACATTCTACTATGCTAACACTTTATCAGTAGACATGCTACTACGCTGATACTTTATTGTACACATTATGCTATGATGATACTTTATCATACACATTCTACTGCGCTGGTAGTTTATCTGTACACATTCTGCTATGCTGATGCTTTCTCAGTACACATTCTGCTGTGCTGATACTTAACCAGTAGATATTCTGTTGCGCTGATGCTTTATCATACACATTCTACTGCGCTGGTAGTTTATCTGTATACATTCTGCTATGCTGATGCTTTATCAGTACACATTCTGCTGTGCTGATACTTAACCAGTAGATATTTTGTTGCGCTGATGCTTTATCATACACATTCTACTATGCTGATGTTTTACCAATGCACGTTCTACTATGCTGATGGTTTATCACTACATGTTCTACTATGCTGACACTTTATCAGTACACGTACTACTATGCTGATTCTTTATCAGTACACATTCTTCTACATTGATACTTTATCAGTACACATTCTACAACTCTAATACTTTATCAGTGCACATTCTGCTACTCTGATACTTTATCATACACATTGTACTATGCTGATGCTTTATCATGCACATTTTACTACACTGATAATTTATCAGTACACATTCTTCTACTCTGATACTTTAGCAGTATACGTTCTACTACGCTGATGCTTTATCTTGCAATTCTACTACACTGATACTTTTTCAGTACACATTCTTCTACTCTGGGACTTTAGCATGTCCGTTCTACTAAGCTGATACTTTATCATACACATTCTACTTCACTGAACTTTATCAATGCATATTATGTTACACTGGTATTTTATCTGTACACAGTCTACTAAGTTGACACTTTTCAGTGCATATTCTACTAGACTGATACTTTATCCTGCATATTCTACTACACTGATACTTTATCGGTACACCTTTTACTATGCTGATATGTTTATCAGTACACGTTCTAGTATGCTGATACTTTATCAGCACAAGTTCTACTACTCTGATTCTTTATCAGTAGACATTCTGCTACTCTGTTACTTTATCATACATATTGTACTACACATGCTGTATCATGGACATTCTACTACACTGATACTTTATCACAATACATTCTTCTACTCTGACACTCTGATACTTTAGCAATATATGTTCTGCTACACTGATACTCTATCATACACATTCAACTTCACTGAGTTTTATCAGTACACATTTTGCAATGCTGATACATTATCAGTACACACTCTGCTATGCTAACACTTTATCAGTAGACATTTTACTACGCTGATACTTTATTGCACACATTATACTATGCTGATACTTCATCAGTATACATTCTGCTTCACTGGTCCTTTATCTGCACACATTCTATTACACTGATGCTTTATCAGTACAGATTCTACTAAGCTGATACTTTATCAAACACATTCTACTACACTGATACTTTATTAGTACACATTCTATGGCATTGATACTTTATCAGTATACATTCTGCTATGCTGGTACTTTATCTGTATACATTCTACTACGCCAATTCTTTATCACTACAGATTCTACTAAGCTGATACTTTATCATACACATTCTACTGCACTGATTCATAGGTTAATAGGTTCATACTAGGCTATCTGCCCTAGGGCATTTATAAGCCTAGCCAGAGTGTGTTTGGCTTTCGCCACCCATTTTAAATGAATTTTGCTATGCCCTTTTTCGAGGTTAGTATACTGTGCCTCTGTCTAACAGTGACACAGAAGTGATACCTGGGGTAAACCTACTATCTCCCATCCACTCATCAAGATTCCTCTTGAAGAGAGTCAGTGAGGGACTCTGCCTAACCTGGACTGGGATTTTATTCCAGAATGAAGAGAGCCTCTGGGTTATGAATCTGTCCCTCCAGCATGTCCTATTTATTTCAGTGCTGAGGTACAAGTCTCTCAAGTGCATAGCCCGATGGGATTTGGATTTTCTGAGGTGCAGCATGTCCATTAATTCCGGGTTGGACATGGCTTTATACGTCAGGCACAGATCGCCTCTGAGCAGGCGGTATGCCACTGAGTAGAGCTGGAGTTTCTTTAACCGGGCAGCATATGGCAACTGTTTGAGCCCTTTGATCCTCTTGGTGAGGTACTTTTGGGGTCTTTCCAGTTGCTGCAGGTGTCTGGTAAGGTACATCCCAAAAGGGGCATTGTACTCAATTATGGGCCTGATGAGGGATGAGTAAAGAGGCACGATGACCTCCCCTGATCTAGATGTGAATCCCTTCATGATTAGGTGGGCTATATAAAATGTTTTTCTAACCACTTTGGCCACGTGGTTGTCAAATGAGAGATTGCTATCAACTTGGGTCCCCAGGTCCCTAATTATTTCTTCCGTACTTAACGGATTACCACCTATGTGGTAATTTGTGGGCACTTTGTTTTTGCCAAATGGGATGACGATACACTTTTTGGCGTTTAGCTTGAGGCCATGGCTCTGGCACCAGTTGTCTGTTTCTATGAGGCCCTTTTGTAGGATGCTTGTGTCGGCTGGAGAGTCTATTATGGCGCCCAGTTTGCAGTCATCTGCGAACTTGGTCAGCCACAGTCCTTCCATGTTAGCCTGTACCTCCGAGAAATATATACCGAACAATAGAGGTCCCAGGACTGAGCCTTGTGGGACGCCACTTGTAACTGGTTTGGAGTCTGACATGGCTCCAGCAATTCTAACCATGTGGGTTCTGTCCTTGAGCCAGTTTGCAACCCATCTAGTGACATAGGAGTTTATATTTAAGCTGGTGAGCTTATCTATAATGCCCGAGTGGGGTATTGTATCGAAGGCTTTTGCAAGGTCCAGGTAGGCTGTGTGGACCATCTTCCCCTCATCAATGGCCTTGGTGACTGTTTCAAAGAAATCAACCAGGTTTAAGAGGCAGGATCTGCCCTTAACAAAGCTGAACTGGGTAGGGTCTAGTGTCTGTAGGTCCCCAATATCTTTATTTATGAGGTCCATGATGATCCTTTCCATAGCTTTGCAGACCAAGCTAGTCAAGCTTATGGGGCGATAGTTTCCAGGATCCATTGAGGCACCACCATTGTGGAGAGGGACCACTGTTGCTGTATGCCACTCTTTGGGTACATATCCTGTAGTAGGGCTGAGATTGAACAGTAGTTTTATGTTTGGGTTTGGTTCTTCTTGGAGTTCATGTAGGAAGCAGCCCGGGACACCGTCTGGTCCCATTGATGCTGTGTTTTTTGCTTTGGAGAGGGCGGCTCTTACCTGAGCATCTGAGATGTCAGGGGGAAGCACTCTGCTGGGATAGATATTTGCCCTTTTGGTGGGGAAGGGGGGGAGAAGTTTGCGCTGAACCTGTCAGCTAGGATGTTGGCAATGTCTGTGGGTTCGGTGTATTTTTTGTCATTTTGGACTAATTCTGAGCATATCTGGGAATTCCCACCCAGGTTCCTAATATAACTAAAGAAAGCCTTGTGATTATCCTTAGTGTCCTGTGCAATTTTTCTCTCAAAGCTGGCCTTAGACGATTTTATGAGTGCCCGTAGTTTTTTGCTAATACTGATCAGAGATGCCTTCCCTTTTTGGGATTTTGCTCTATCATGTAGTAGCTTCCTCCTTCTATTGTATAGTTTGTTTATGGCTGGGGTCCACCAGACAGGACGCCTAACTTTGGAGGATTGGGTCTTGGTTTTATTTAGGATTGCATGATCCATGCATTCCTGAAGGTGTTCATAGAATGCGTTTATAAAGGATTCTGTGGTCAGGGCCGTATTTTCCACAGGCACGGGGGCTTTCATGGATTCCACCTTGGTTTTGAGGAGTGAGAAATTTGCTTTAGAGAGGTTTTTCACTGTGGTTTTCTGGGCAGGGGCTGGGATCGGGATGTGAATATCTAGTGAGATTAGTTTATGGTCTGATCTTACCAGTGAGGGATACACTTCTGGTCTGGAGCATAGAGTCCCCATGTTGGTGATGATCAGGTCCAGTATGTTTTCCCCTCTTGTGGGAGTGGCAACAAGTTGTTCCATAGCATTTGAGTTTATAAATTCTAGGAACCTTTGGGCTAGGGTGTTGGAGCTAGAGTAATGCTCCCAGTCTATGTTAGGGTAGTTGAAGTCGCCCAATATAATGGTGTTTGGAGAGACCTTCAATTTTTCCAGTGTTCTCAGGAAGGCCGAGTGGGGTTCCTGGGTTTGGGAGGGTGGTCTGTAGCAGGCTATAAACTGGAAGGCAGTTTTACCCACTGTTAGTTGCACATGGATAGTCTCTGATGCTTCGTGCTGTGCCACCAACCTGGAGGTGTGGATATCTTTGATGAATATTGATACTCCCCCTCCTTTTGTGGTACGGTCCAAGTTTTGGGGCCGAAAAACATGGTATGAGGTATAACCTGGTAGTGCTGGGGTGCTCTCGGGAGCCTTGAACCAGGTTTCTGTTACTGCACAGATATCGATGTTCTCCATTCTAAGGAGAGTTTCGAGTGCATGCATCTTGAGGTTTAGACTTCTGGCATTGAGTAGCATTACTCCTAATTTCTTATCCCTTGTGATACCTATGGAGGTGGGTTTGTCTTTTGAGCCTTGCCTAAAAAAGGCACTATGGGGATGGCAAGAGCCTTTGCCAATATCCGAAACCCCAGGGGTGACAGGTGTAAGCCATCCCTAGTGAAACATCGTGGCTTGTCAAGCATGTCATCCAAGGCAGACAGGCATTGGATCCCCTTTGAATGACACCAATACTTAAGCCAATTGTTGAAATTGATCATCTTGTCTTCATATTGTGGCATCATTCTTGGTGAGGGTAAGATGCTAATCAAGGTCAGGGTCATACCGGCCTGGGCTACATGCTAAGAGAGAGCTCCTCTATGTCTCTTTTCATGTAGTCCAGGGAGGTACGTCTCAGGTCATTCACACCAGCATGGACAATGACTGAGTATTATTTGTACTTGCCTTGGAGTGACCTGAGTGCTTGTGTTATGTGGTGGATCCTAGCGCCCGACAGGCAGCTCACCGTGACCTTCTCCTTGTTCAGCCTGGTGAGCGGGATGTCAGTGTGCCTGACGATAGAGTCACCTATTACAAGTGTATCACGTGTGTTGTTTAGCCTTAAGGGCTGTGACTGTTCGGCACACTGGCTTTGTGAGATATGTGTTGCACGTGTTTAGTTTTGGGGTAGCGGTTGCTTGAGCGTCTGCTTTGGAGGTCTCTGCTGCTTAGGCAGATTTTTATTTAGAGCCTCCGAATATGTTTTTGTGTGTTTATGTGTTTGGTTTGCTGTCGTGGTAGGTCTATGTGAGACTGGAATTGTAGTGAGTGTGGTTTCCTTCTTCTCCTGACTGGTTACGCCAGTACTGAGTTGAGAGAGCTTAGCCTCCAGTTTGGCTATATGGTTGCATCTCTCACATGTGTTGGAATTTGTTGGGAGGACAAGAGGGTTGTCTGTGTACAAGAGGCAGTTGTAACATTGCCTCAGGATTCCCAGATTCACCAGCTGGACCGGAGAGGAGATTGACAACTGACCTTTGGACATGCTAGAATAGTATTGGGAATTCCTTTATAATTGAAAAAAGGGCCAATGGGGAACAAAGTACTCAAGGGGAGTTTGTGAGGGTGTAGTGCTTTTAATTTTTTAGTGCTGACGTATATAATTGCTTTAGTGAGCAAGTGCCAGGCTTTAGAGTGGGAATAGGGTGTTTATTATGAGAACTAGATCAGTTCTAAGGGAAAAAGTGAAGAGCAGACTTTGTGGAGCCGAGAATGGTTTAAACCCAATTAAGCGGCGCTGCCCGATGCTGCGCTATGCGTGAAATCGCACAAAGCCGCGCTAAAGCGGGTTTTATACAGGGGGACTTGAAAGAGCTAGAAATTGGCCCAAAACAGCCAATAGGCTACCAGATTCTTGTGCTGGGAACTGCCACTGGTGAACAAAGAAGCCTCCCTTTATCCAAGAAAGGAAATGGGCAACACAGGAACTTTCCAAAAGTCCAGAATACAGCAAAGCCTGTATTTGGACTACTCTAAAAATTGGTCAGGAAAGACGGGAAACAAGGATAATTTTTTTTTTCTTTTTTGCAACAAACAGACTACCAGATTCTTGTGCTGGGAACACTCCTCCAGGGATAGATAGGCTGCTCCAAGCTCCCCACTGCCACTGGTGAACAAAGAAGCCTCCCTTTATCAAAGAATGGAAATGGGCAACACAGGAACTACCAGATTCTTGTGCTGGGAACACTCCTCCAGGGATAGATAGGCTGCTCCAAGCTCCCCACTGCCACTGGTGAACAAAGAAGCCTCCCTTTATCCAAGAAAGGAAATGGACAACACAGGAACTTTCCAAAAGTCCAGAATACAGCAAAGCCTGTATTTGGACTACTCTAGGTCAGGAAAGATGGGAAACAAGGATCATTTTTGCAACAAACAGCAGAAAAATGCAATAAATATGTAACACAGGCTATCACACTTGAGTGTGTAGCCTCAACAGGTAAATGCAACAAACAGGACAAACTTTAAATTACAAGCTCAAAAGCGTGCTAAAGCTGGCTTTAAAGCAGGGGGTTAGAAAGAGATAGGAAATGGCCCAAAACAACCAATAAGCTACAGGTCACTGGGCTATAACCACTCCTCAAGGGACAGATAGGTTGCTCAGAGCTCCCCACTCTCACTGGTGAACAAAGAAGCTTCCTCCTATCCAAATAAGGATATGGACAACACGGGAACTATGACAAACAGTAGGAAAATGCAATAAATATGTAACACAGGCTAGCGCACTTGAGTGTGTAGCCTCAATAGGTAAAAGCAACAAACAGGACAAACTTTAAAAGTGCAGGTGCAAAAACAACTTTAAACAGTTTAAAACAGTTCAAGAAGCAGAAATACTTGCAGTTTAGCTAGATCGGACAGTCGCCCAGGTAGTAGCAGGAAAACAAACACTTTTATCAGGTGCTCTTTTAGCCTCTCTGCTGCTAGCACCACTCTGCAGGACTACAAGGAGCTTGGCTGAGTAGTAACAAGCGCAAAAACAGCATTAAAGTGGGTTTTATACAGGGGGACTTGAAAGAGCTAAAAATTGGCCCAAAACGGCCAATAGACTACCAGATTCTTGCGCTGGGAACACTCCTCCAGGGATAGATAGGCTGCTCCAAGCTCCCCACTGCCACTGGTGAACAAAGAAGCCTCCCTTTATCCAAGAAAGAAAATGGGCAACACAGGAACTTTCCAAAAGTCCAGAATACAGCAAAGCCTGTATTTGGACTACTCTAAAAATTGGTCAGGAAAGACGGGAAACAAGGATAATTTTTTTTTTCTTTTTTGCAACAAACAGACTACCAGATTCTTGTGCTGGGAACACTCCTCCAGGGATAGATAGGCTGCTCCAAGCTCCCCACTGCCACTGGTGAACAAAGAAGCCTCCCTTTATCAAAGAAAGGAAATGGGCAACACAGGAACTACCAGATTCATGTGCTGGGAACACTCCTCCAGGGATAGATAGGCTGCTCCAAGCTCCCCACTGCCACTGGTGAACAAAGAAGCCTCCCTTTATCCAAGAAAGAAAATGGGCAACACAGGAACTTTCCAAAAGTCCAGAATACAGCAAAGCCTGTATTTGGACTACTCTAGGTCAGGAAAGATGGGAAACAAGGATAATTTTTTTTTCTTTTTTTGCAACAAACAGACTACCAGATTCTTGTGCTGGGAACACTCCTCCAGGGATAGATAGGCTGCTCCAAGCTCCCCACTGCCACTGGTGAACAAAGAAGCCTCCCTTTATCAAAGAAAGGAAATGGGCAACACAGGAACTACCAGATTCATGTGCTGGGAACACTCCTCCAGGGATAGATAGGCTGCTCCAAGCTCCCCACTGCCACTGGTGAACAAAGAAGCCTCCCTTTAACCAAGAAAGGAAATGGGCAACACAGGAACTTTCCAAAAGTCCAGAATACAGCAAAGCCTGTATTTGGACTACTCTAGGTCAGGAAAGATGGGAAACAAGGACAATTTGTGCAACAAACAGCAGAAAAATGCAATAAATCTGTAACACAGGCTAGCGCACTTGAGTGTATAGCCTCAACAGGTAAATGCAACAAACCGGACAAACTTTAAATTACAAGCGCAAAAGCACACTAAAGCTGGCTTTAAAGCAGGGGGTTAGAAAGAGATAGGAAATGGCCCAAAACGGCCAATAAGCTACAGGTCACTGGGCTGGAACCACTCCTCAAGGGACAGATAGGTTGCTCAGAGCTCCCCACTCTCACTGGTGAACAAAGAAGCTTCCTCCTATCCAAATAAGGATATGGGCAACACAGGAACTATGACACAGCCCAGAGATCAGCAATACCTGAAGACTGGACTATTCTAGTTCAGTAAAGGTGGGAAACAAGGATTTTTTTTTTTTTTTTTTTTTACAAAGTAGCAGAAATTAGGTACAGAAACACAGTAAATGCTTTAATTCAGCTAGCGCACTTGAGTGTGTAGCCTACCAGTTAAACTAAGCAAAAACAAACTTTAAAAGTGCAAAAAAACTCAGAAATGCAGGCAGGAATACAATAAAACAACTTTGCAGAGCTTATTTAGTTAAAGAAACAGAGCAGTCTATATATACAGAAAAGCAGCTAAAACACACAAGCACTTCAGATGCAGTGCAACCTAGAGCACTTGAGTTGTAGCAATATTAAGGCAATGAGCTAATGACAGTAGACTGGGAGGAGTGTCACAGATCAGATTTACAGTAGGGGCGGGCAACTGCAAAGCCACCAAGTATAAGAGCAATTCACCAACTGGGACAGACAGTAGCACTAGAGAAAGCACAAACAGATAAAGATTTGTAAAGATACAGAATGCTTTTAACTACACACAAATCAGTTACTTGTGCAGATTAGTTAATAGCAATAAAATACACTCGAAGACTAAAAAGCAGACAATAAAAGTGCTATATATTAATTGTTAAAAACAATAATCTGTATAAATAATCGAAAAAAAACAGGATATTTATATATCTCAGCTAACAGCTGCGGTCAACAACTTATCCACTCTGCTTAGTGTGCATAGACAGAAACCCTATCAAAGTTAGGGCTTAAATACCAGAATAACAACTTTTTTTTTTTACAAGAACACAAAAGAACCAGCCCCCATTCAGCAGACTATTAACACAATCTAGCAAAGTTAAAGAGGCTTCAGCTAGAAACAATAGCCTACAGACAGTAGCACTAGAGAAAGCACAAACAGATAAAGATTTGTAAAGATACAGAATGCTTTTAACTGCAGACAAATCAGTTACTTGTGCAGATTAGTTAATAGCAATAAAATACACTCGAAGACTAAAAAGCAGACAATAAAAGTGCTATATATTAATTGTTAAAAACAATAATCTGTATAAATAATTGAAAAAAAAAACATGATATTTATATATCTCAGCTAACAGCTGTGGTCAACAACTTATCCACTCTGCTTAGTGTGTATAGACAGAAACCCTATCAAAGTTAGGGCTCAAATACCAGAAGAACAACTTTTTTTTTTACAAGAACACAAAAGAACCAGCCCCCACTCAGCAGACTATTAACACAATCTAGCAAAGTTAAAGAGGCTTCAGCTAGAAACAATAGCCTACAGACAGTAGCACTAGAGAAAGCACAAACAGATAAAGATTTGTAAAGATACAGAATGCTTTTAACTGCAGACAAATCAGTTACTTGTGCAGATTAGTTAATAGCAATAAAATACAATCGAAGACAAAAAAGCAGACAATAAAAGTGCTATATATTTTAATTGTTAAAAGCAATAATCTGTGTAAATAATTGAAAAAAAACAGGATATTTATATATCTCAGCTCACAGCTGCGGTCAACAACTTATCCACTCTGCTCAGTGTGTATAGACAGAAACCCTATCAAAGTTAGGGCTTAAATACCAGAAGAACAACTTTTTCTTTTACAAGAACACAAAAGAACCAGCCCCCACTCAGCAGACTATTAACAAAATCTAGCAAAGTTAAAGATGCTTCAGCTAGAAACAATAGTCTACAGACAGTAGCACTAGAGAAAGCACAAACAGATAAAGATTTGTAAAGATACAGAATGCTTTTAACTGCAGACAAATCAGTTACTTGTGCAGATTAGTTAATAGCAATAAAAAAAACTCAAAGACTAAAAAGCAGACAATAAAAGTGCTATATATTAATTGTTAAAACAATAATCTGTATAAATAATTGAAAAAAACAGGATATTTATATATCTCAGCTAACAGCTGCAGTCAACAACTTATCCACTCTGCTCAGTGTGTATAGCCAGAAACCCTTTCAAAGTTAGGGCTCAAATACCAGAAGAACAACTTTTTTTTTACAAGAACACAAAAGAACCAGCCCCCACTCAGCAGACTATTAACACAATCTAGCAAAGTTAAAGAGGCTTCAGCTAGAAACAATAGCCTATAGACAGTAGCACTAGAGAAAGCACAAACAGATAAAGATTTGTAAAGATACAGAATGCTTTTAACTGCAGACAAATCAGTTACTTGTGCAGATTAGTTAATAGCAATAAAATACACTCGAAGACTAAAAAGCAGTATGCATTCTACTATGTTGATACTTTATCAGGATACATTTTGCTACGCTGACACATTCAGCTATGAAAACACTTTATCAGTACACATTCTACTATGCTGATACTTTATCATAAATATTCTACTATGCTGATATTTTATCATGCACACTCTACTATACTGATACTTTATCAGTACACATTGTAGAACACTGATGCTTTATCAGTACACATTCTACTATGCTGATACTTTGTTGATGCACATTCTACTATGCTGACACTTTATCATTACACATTCTCCAACACTGATGCTTTATCATACACATTTTACTATGCTGATACTTTATCGCACATTCTACTACACTATTTCTTTGTCATGCACATTCTACTATGCGGATAGCTTATCAGTACATGTTTTACTCTGCTGATGCTTTATCAGAATACATTCTACTACATTGACATTTTATCTGTACGTATCATGAGAGTGAGTCATATGGTAACGTACAGCCGAATAGCACGGTGACTTATGGGGTCATTAGCCAGACACCATTCAGTGCTGCAATCAACCAGTATAAGGTGGTCAGACTTAACATGAGAGCAGAACAAGTCTCTTCAGTTATAGAGTAATCTTTCTATGGAAGATTACAAGCACAGAATATTTGTTTGATGAATTTTTTTATTTATGAATAGTGATTTCATCTTCGCTGAATAGATTTGCATATCAGATTGACAGCATCTAAGATTGTGGTGATAAATGGCAGCAATTCCTAAAGCATCTTTGTTGATTTGATGCAGTTGCATGATACTATGTCCAGGGAGAGTGAAAGACATGTCTAGTTTTTTGTAACTGCTATAAAATCAAACTGATAGAGGCATAATTGACTGTAGAGGAAATTAACTGTTTATGTTGTGCCATACGTCAGTGGTGACATTTATAATAGCACTATTTATTACATCTCCTTGTTAGGGGGTATATCATCTGATGTCAGGATGCCGACTGCTCATAGTAAATGATAGCAGGATATATAATACATGAACTGGAAATGATAAGTCTTCCTTGTAGTGTTATTATGAACTGTAGACTTAATAATAGTATTAATAATACCCTGAATTGCTATATACTTTGAAAGACAATGTCATATGTTCAGGGAAGAATGAAGTTTGATAGTCAATGTCACATGTTCAGGGTGAATGAGTTCTGATAGGCAATGTCATTTGTACACAAATGAATGAGGTTTGATAGGCGATAGATGTTCAGGGCTGGCTTAGATTTGATAGGTGATGTCACATGTTCAGGGATGAATGAGGTATGATAAGGCCATGTTACATGTTCAGGAATAAATGAGGTTTGCAAGGAGATGTCACATGTTCAGGGATGAATCAGGTTTGCTAGGCAATGTTGTGTGTTCAGAGAAGAATAACGCTTGATAGGTGATGACACATTATTTATTTATTATTATTTATTTTCCATTTGTTAACTGGGAGAGACAAACTGGATATATGTCCATTTTTATTGGAGGCCCGGGGAGAAAAGCTCCAGAGCAGTAAAATTGTAACAAGAGATAGCACGTTAACCAAAAGGAATATTAGACAATATACAGAGGAAACCATTTTTATACTTCTTATAGAAGTATAGTACATGTATGATAGTGAGTTTAACAAAAGGTATATTTGCCAACATTCACAGACTACATTTATTTATACACCTTATAGAGGTGTATAATAGTAAGTATAGCAGGAAGGTAGAATAGATAACTTGCACAACTCATTTTTACACGAGAGACATGCTATGTCCATTTGGTTTACTTTACAGTGTTCAGAGTTACCATTACCCATGCAGACATTAAAAAAGCAGTAGATAAGCTGTTACTCTAGTTGCTGGAGACAGAGAAATATGAGTTACTATCCAGGGGTAGTACAGGTACATAATCTATGATTCAGGAAGTGTGTTTTGAGTAGTTTTCTGAATTGGGTTGTGGAATTGTTATTTATTATGTAGGCTGGAAGGGAGTTCCAGATTTTAGAGATGTAGTGGCTATAAACTGATCTACCTGCCTCATTTTTAAAGTTTGTTACCTTAAGGAGGTGTTGAGTACTTGAACTCAGGGATCTGGTAGTGGTGTAAAGTTGAAGTAGTTGCTGCAGGGCAGGGGTGTTGCCTGGATGATGTAGTACTTTGTGAGCGAGTGCTAGTTGGTTGACTTGAAGGGTCAGGGGGAGTTGTAGTCAGCTGAGTTTTCTGAGGCTTTCACAGTGGTGGGTTCTAGAAGGTGATCCTGTGGCGAACCTGGCTATTTTACTGTAACAGCTATCTAGTTTGTTGAGCTCTGTTTTTTGCTGATTGGTAAGCATGGGGGAGGCAAAAAGTAGAGTGGATAGGAGGTGTGTCCTGGCTGTGGTAACCTTAGAGTGACTGGTGAGAAACTGTTTGTTGCGATAGAGTATACACATTTTTCTGTGGACTCTTTTTATGGGAGATGTGAATGTCAAATGTAAGGTTATTGTCAATTTTGAGGCCTAGCAGTTTGGTGTAACTGCTGGGTGTGATAGTGGTGTTGTTGTGAGAGGAGATTGTAAAGTTAGATGACGGGGGTGGAGATCTGTGAGGGCTGTAGAGGAGTAATTTAGTTTTGGCTGGGTTTAAAATGAGGTTTTGGTTGGTGATCCATGTTTCTGCCAGGGAAAGCATTCTTGTGTTAGGGAGAGGAGGTGGTCAAGGGAGTTGGCTGCACAGATTATGGTGGTATCATCTGCATATTGGACTATTGAGGCTTTGGGTATGGTGGATGGTAGTTGATTAGTTCAGGGAGGAATGAATTATGGTAGGTGATATCACGTGTTCAGGGCTGAATGAGGTTTGATAGGCAATGTCATGTGTTCAGGGATAAATGAGATTTTGTAGGCGCTATAACATGTTCAGAGATGAATTCGTTTTGGTAGGAAATGTCACACATTCAAAGATGAATGAGGTTTGGTAGGTGATATCACTTGTTTAGGGATGAATGAGGTTAGATAACTAGTGTCACATGTTCACAGATTAATAAGGTTTGATAGGCGATGTCACGTGTTCAGGGATGAAGGATGTTTGAGAGGTCATGTTACATGTTCAGAGATGGCTGATGTTGGGTAGGCAATGTCCTGTACTCAGGGTGAATGAATTTTCGTAGGCAATGTCACGTGTTCAGTGATGGATGAGGTTTGCAGGGAGATGCCACATGTTCAGGGATAAATGAGATTTGCTAGGCTGTGTCATGTGTTCAAGTCTGAATGAAGCTTGTTAGGCACAGTCACATGTGAGGGATGAATGAGGTTTGATAGGGAATGTGCCATGTTCAGTAATGAATGAGGTTAGATAGGCGATGTCATGTTTTCAGGGATAACTGAAGTTCGGCAGGTAATGTCATGTGTTCAGGGATGAATGAGTTATGGTGGGCAATTTAAACTGTTCATGGATGAGTGATTTAAGGTAGGTGATGTCACATGTTCAGGGATGAATCAGATTTGGTAGGCAATGTCACGTGTTCAGGGATGAATGAGATTTGATAGGTGATGTCACTTGTTCAGGGATGAATGAGGTTTGATAGGCAATGTCATGTGTTCAGGGATAAATACATTTTTGTAGATTTTGTCACATGTTCAGAGATTAATGAGTTTTGGTAGGCAATGTCACATGTTCAGGGATGAATAAGGTTTGGTAGGTGATATTACGTGTTCATAGGATTACCCTGGCATCCTGCCACCTGACTTTAGTTCCCATTGCCTCTGTCACGTAAAGCCACTGGAGTGATCCCCAGGGTGAAGTTTCTATTTCCCATCCACTCATCAAGATTTCCCTAGAAGAGGGCCAGTGAGATGCTCTGCTTGACATGTATGGGAAGACTATTCCATAGCATGGGCCGTCTCTGGGTTATGAACCTGTCCCTCCAGCATGTTCGGTTGATTGTGGTAATGATGTTGAGGTCTCTGGAGTGTGTGGAGCGGAGGAATTGGGATTTCTTTAGATGTAGCATTTCTAACAGAGCTGGGTCAGACATGGCTTTGTAAGTCAAGCAGAGATTGCCTCTAAGTAGGGAATATGAGACAGAGAATAGTTGGAGTTTTTTTGAGTCTGTCCATATAGGACAAATGTTTAAGGCCTAGGATCGTCTTTGTGAGGTACTTTTGCAGCCTCTCCAGTTGTTGCAGGTGTTTAATGAGGTACATGCTAAGTAGGGCATTGTACTCAATGACTGACCTAATGAGGGAAGAGTAGAGGGAGTCAATGACCTCTTTCTTCCTAGATGCAAAACCCTTAGTAAGGAGATGTGTCACATAGAAGGACTTTCTGACCACAGTGGCAATGTGGTGGTCAAAAGAGAGGCTGCTGTCAACCTGTGTTCCCAGATCTCTTATAACGCCGTCTGTGTTCAGTGGGCTACCATTGATGTGATAATTCATGAGAACCAGGTTTTTCCTAAAGGGGATGATGACACATTTTTTGGCATTGATCCTAATGCCATTGTTCTGACACAAGTCGTTGGTATCAGTGAGGCCATTCTGTAGGATGTCAGCATCACTTGGGGAGTTAATAATGGCTCCCAACTTGCAATCGTCTGTGAACTTTGTCAGTCAGAGTGCCTTCATGTTGACCTGGACTTCAGATAAGTAGATACCAAACAGGAGAAAACCCAGGACTGAACCCTGTGGGACTCCACTCATGACTGGTCAGCAGTCTGACTTGGAGTCAGCTACTTTCACACTGTGGGTTCTACCTGTGAGCCAGTTTGCAACCCACCTAGTGATATAGGGGTTGATGCCTAGCTTAGTGAGTTTTTATATTATTCCTGAGTGGGGAATGGTATCAAATGCCTTGGCCAGATGAAGGTAGGCTGTATAAATCACATTGCCTTCATCCACAGCTCTTGTGACTGAGTCAAAGAAGTTGACCAAGTTGAGCAGGCATGATCTACCCTTCCCAAAACCAAACTGTGTGGGATTCAGAGTTTGGAGATTCCCTATATCCTTGTTTATTAGGGCCATGATGATGCGTTACATAGCTTTGCATATCAGACTCGTCAGGCTAATGGTGCGATAGTTACCAGGGTCTGTAGTCACTCCTCC
The DNA here is from genome assembly GCF_019279795.1 of Protopterus annectens. Lineage (NCBI taxonomy): Eukaryota > Metazoa > Chordata > Ceratodontiformes > Protopteridae > Protopterus > Protopterus annectens. Next base: position 774,290,908 of record NC_056739.1, on the reverse strand, counting down.
TTTGTGGAGAGGAATGACTGTTGCAGTGCACCATTTGGTAGGGACAAAGCCTGAGGTGAGGCAGTGATTGAACAGGGCACACAGGTGAGGTGCCAGTTCACGTAGAACACAGCCAGGGATATTGTCAGGTCCCATTGAAGCTGTATTTTGTATTTATGGCCTTAGAAGTGCTGTTTTAACCTGTGCAGCAGTAATACTGGGTGCCTGGTAATCTACTGGTATTGTGACTGGTCCTATGGGGGGGGGGGGATAAATTTGGCACTGAATCTGTCGGTCAGTATACTGGCAATATCTGTTGGCTCGGTGATGGATGAGTTTTGACAGGCAATGTCACGTGTTCAGGGATGAATGAGCTTTGGTGTGTAAGGTCACGTGTTCAGGACTGAATGAATTTTGATAAATGATGTCACTTGTGATGGATGAATGAATTTTGATAGACAATGTCACGTGTTCAGGGATGAATGTGTTTTGGTAGGGGATGCCATATGTTCAGTGATGAATGAGGTTTGAAAAGTCATGTCACGTGTTCAGGAATACATTTATTTTTGATAGGTGATGTCACGTGCTCAGGGATAATGTGTTTTGTTAGATAATGTCCTGGTTTCAGGGAAAATGAGTTTTGATAGGTATTGTTATGTGTTCAATGATGAATGAGTTTTGATATGTAATGTCACATGTTCAAGACTGAATGAATTTCAACAGGTAATCTCACATATCATGGATTAATGAATTTTGATAGACAATGTCATGTGCTCAGGAATGAATGAGATTTGATAGGCAATGCCATATGTTCAGGGCTAAATGAGTGTTCAGGGATGAATGAGTTTTGATATGTGATGTGTTTTGTGAATGAAGTTTGATAGGCAATTCCACTTGTTCAGGGATGAATGCCTTTTGATAGGTAATGTAATGTGTTCAAGGTTAAATTAGTTTGACAGGCAGTATCATGTCTTCAGGGATGAATGAGTTTTGGTAGGTGAAGTCATCTGCTTAATGAAAGACTTTTGATAATGTCACATGTTCAGGGATGAATGACTTTTGATGGGTAATGTCACATGTTCAGGGATGAATGACTTAAATGGGTAATGTCACATGTTCAGGGATGAATGCCTTTTGATGGGTAATGTCACATGTTCATGGATGAATACGTTTTGGACCGGATCAGAAGCAGCTGAATTCCTGACTGCGTGGAGCGGAAGCAGAAGGAGAATAACATGGATGCACAGAGAACGAGATGTCTACAGGTGATCTTGGGGACCCTTCCCCTACATTGAAGTCAGTATCTTCAGTGATGGACTCTTGAGGGAAGTCCAAATGCCTCCTCTTGCACTTCCTCTTCCAAGGGACTTCCTCAGTGGGATGCTCCAGTGAAGTGTCAGAAGAGACTGCACTACCCTGCTGGGTAGCCTGGAGACTTTGAGTTGGCTGTCCTTGTGGTGAAGAATGATGCAGTTCAAAGCACAGAGACATCTGGGATCCAGAGGGAAGATCTGAGGGGGGAGAGACCGTCCATCTTGCCAAAGCAGAGAAAACTCTCTCCACCACCTCAAAGGCAGATAGCCCCACGGAGAAAGCAGCTGAAAAGCCACACTTCCACCCCACTGGCTCTGTCTGCCCCATGGCACCTGAGACAGAGGTTGGAGGCAAGCTGTCCAGTGCAATGGCTCCAACAACTTTGGCGTCGACTCAAGCACCTCAGACCTGAAAGGGACGCTATGGCTCCGAGAGTCATCCAGCTCCTAAACCACCATAGCTGGAGCACACAAAGATTTCCTCAGAGCTGAAGATTCAAATATCTTTGGATCTGATCCAGAGGCTCCAAAATGGATGGACAGATCAAAGAAGGAGTCGAGAGAGGTAGAGTAGTGCAAACTAGGGATTTCTGACCTGAGGGGGCAGGAGCCTGGAGAACTCCCATCTGTATCTGCACCAAGAGAAATCTCCTCATCATTCTGTCCACATCAGTTTCTGTTAGACTTCTGGAAGAATGAGAGGAAGCTAAGGATGGTGATTTAGAGTGCTGACGTCCCCTAAAGGGAGAAGGTGCTCTGGAAGGTACCGGATCAATACTGGGTGAGTATCTAGTTCTTGGTAAGGGCCTTGGATCTGAATACTTTCGATCCAAGGAGGCCATTGTTGGATCTGACCGTGATATAGTAGAGGTAACCAATTTGTATTTTTTCTTTCACAGCTTTGTGGATGAAGGATTCAAAGACCCCGAAGGTCTAAGAGACTTAGTGGAAGGATTCTTAGATTTTGATTTGGAGGGTTGAGCTCCAGCAATAGCCTCAGAGAAAGATGTAGGGAGAAACCCTTCCAAGATAAGTTTATTTTGTGGTCCGCAATGGCATGCAATATCTGACATTCTACTTGAAGGTGATTTGGGCCAGAACAATAAGTGCATAAAGAATGTGTGTCAGATAAGGGAAACTTGTGCCCACCATTTTGGCACTTTTAAATCCAGAGGGCCTTTTTCTGACATCTTAAATCTATAAAATACAAACTGGATAAGAGATGATTTTTTTTTTAATATGAAAATGGAAGAAGAAAGAAATACCAACTATGTTAAGAAGAATTACACCAAACTAGTGTAAAGACTGGAAAATAGGGGCAACAACTATCAACAATGGCAAAAATAAGATTACACTAAGTGTAGGAAGATAGAGAATGTATTGAAAGGAACAGAATAAACTATTATTGACAAACAGAAAATTGAAAAAAACTTCCCATTTTATCAGTTGGTCAAGAGCTGAAGGTGACCATGTCTAATCACAAAAGCAGCAAACGAGATCTGACATATATTAAGGTTGGTGTATTATGGGTAAGGGAGGAGCTCAAGAGCTTTTTGGTGACCATGAGCTATAGTTAAGGCTGAATCAGATCCGAGGATCAAATCCGACACCAACAGTTAAGGATAAAATGGAAATTGACATCATCAGATCACTAAGCTCGCCAAGGTATTTTTTTTTCTAACTTTTATAGCACATGAAAGCAGGCAAAACTCCATGCAGTGCAAAGTATTATGACTGGTTCTGTTGATCATAACAATTGTTATGTGGACTTTGCTATGAAATGGGATAATATTTATCATAGGTACGTTACAGAGCACTTTCCATGAAAATCAGTTCAAGACTTAACAAACAGAACTTGTGCAGAAAGCAGCAGTGAAAAGACAAAGAAAAGCAGGATTTTGTTTAGCATTAATTTAAAGAAAATGGGGAGCCAGGTAGAGAGGTTGCAGCATTTCGTTCACATCCTCAGTAGTACCTACTATATACTTGTCCTTATGCTGATAATATCCCTCTCACCAGAATCCTTTGTTTCCCACCATTCAATCAGGCAGCTATCCAGTTCTTCAATCTTGGTCCTACCATAAACCTTCTAGTTTTCAAGCAGCCTGCTGTGTAGCACAGAGGCAAAGGCCTGGTGACGCCTACGCAGACCATCTGTAGTGGTGCTGCCCTCTCACTGTAAGCCAGTCATAACACTAGACAAAGTCTGGGAAAGGATAACAGCTATTTCTGCCTAAGAAGCCACATGCTGTATTATATCCTGGGAATTGTTGTCTTCTTGAAAAGCAGCCAGGTTTCCCTTCAGTATTTTGTTCCTGATGTTTAAAATGATAAACCAAGCAATATTCGAGTGCAGTTCCAAAGACCACAATGAAACAAATGATTTTAGCGCTTTCATTCACTGGATTTATTACGTGACCTTCCTCAGAAAAAACAATCCCACATACCCATCCTTCCTTATATACTAATAACTATAAAATCACAGGAAATGACATCAACAAATCATTAAACAATTAATGAATAATATAACATAATTACTACATAATAAATACAATTACTTTAAATGTGCTTTTATCTAACTATCAATAAAAAATTCATGTGTATATCTACACATATATAAATATATGTATATATATATATATATATATATATATATATACATATATCTAAAAAATACACATGTATATGTGACTTCCACGTATAAAAAGTATATGTGTTATCACACCATAAACCTATTTGTACACCAGAAAACATTTCAAGTTTATTGACTCATTTAATCCTGGTATTTTATCAGCCCCCAAAAATAACTGCCAAAGTGTTTCTTTACATTCCAACATATTATTCAAATCACCTCCAAATGGAACTTCTTTTACCTTTTCTACTACTGTAAATACAAACTTCTTAAAGTTTTTACAAATAAGAGCATGTTTTGCCAAAGAGTTGTTTTTGTCCTTGTTTTTAATGGCTAAATTGTGAAACAGCATTTCTTAGAGCATTATTTCTTCAGAGAGGCTATGACTTAGATTGGTTGAAGAAGATAGAAAAGGAAGTTTTGTTATTGAGACAAGGTGTTGCTAAGCCAATTCTTAAATCTGTAGACATTTGTGTAGGTCCTGTATCAAAAGCTACCACCCTTAAGGATAATTACAAAGCAGCTTTTCCTATACCCATAGTGAATGAGATGTGGTGTATAAAGGAAATTATAGTTAATAATTGGAAAGTATTGTTAGGAAACAAAGATTTGGTAGCTAAAATAGGTTTAAAACCACAATTTACTTACAAAAAGGTGTCAAATATAAAGTCTATGGTAGAGTCTGACAATAAGGTGGTTAACATGACTCAAAGAATAGTAAGTAAGTAAGAAAAAGGGTACTTTTGCTTGTAAAAACTGTAAGCAATGTAGATATATTAGTAACAGCTCATTTGTGACTTTGAAACATGCAAATTGCACCATATGGGCCAAAGATTATTTTAATTGTAATACTGAACTTGTTGTTTACATTGCTTGTTGCTCTTCATGTGATCATTATTACATAGGGAAAACTAAAAGAGCATTAAAACGCAGACTTTATGAGCACAATTTAGCCATTAAAAACAAGGCTTATCATTTTGAGTTTGGTCCTTGGTTCTTGTTGAGTTGTTCCTGATGTTTCTTGCTATTACTGACAGACTTGTAGTTCCATGTAGTGCCCCCAAACATTGTACAATGTGTCTGTCATTAAGTTCACTTTACACTGTGACCAATGATCCACTGAACTGTTCCATTAGGAATTGGTCAGCACACACTTTGTGTATCCCTGTTAAGTGGGAGATTTTCTTTATTTGTATGGTAAGTGTGTCTGTTTCTGTGGTGGCAGTGTGTGTGTGTGTGTGTGTGTGTGTGTGTGTGTGTGTGTGTGTGTGTGTGTGTGTGTGTGTATGAGAAATATAATTCATTTGCTTATTTCTTTCTGTGATGGGGGATGTTGAGCACGAAACGTGTGTCTGAGAAAATGTAATTGGACTACTACAACTTGTTGACTTTATTACAATAATCGGCAGAACGAATAATCCTCTTTTTAAATGGTTTCCTGCATCAAGCCTACGTGTTCATTTTGCCATTATAAGAGAGGCAGAACATTTTGCAAACAGACTGTCATCTTACAAAGATGGAGACCTCAGTTATCAGTAAATGAAATTTGAATCTCATCATATTTTAATTGCCTGTTAGGCACTAGTAGGGGACTGTTTCATACACACTGTTTTCTGCAGAAGGCAACATTGCTGTTAAGTAAAATAAATAATGGGAAAGACATAGCTGTCCAATTCATGATTTCACATGTAATGCATTGGCAGATTGCAAAGCCTCTAGCTTACCTTTGGCAAATCTTTGCCTGGAATACGCAATGGATGTAAAAGCACTACATCAGGAAGCTCACTGTTTATAAGTAATAGAAATACTCAAAACTGACAGTACTGCATAGTAAACTGTTACTAAGAAGAAGGCCAACAGCCTTGTTAAAGAATTCTGGCATGTACACTTGAGTAACACAAACCCATCATGGGATAATGCTAATCAAGGCCAAAAGGATGAAAACCTGACACATAAACCTATTATCTGGCAGTTGGCCCAGAGGGTAGGGGTGTGAGCTGTGTGTGGTGTAGGGTTTGATTCCCTTAGCCTTCATTTGCTTACTGTGTGACCTTGAGGAAGTCACTTATCCAAACATTGTTTCCAGGTCACTCCTGAAAAGGGACTGTGTGTCCAGTGGGCTTACCTGGTTAGCAAATGGGTATTATTATATTATTATTATTATTATGATTATTATTATAAACTTATGAACAGTATATAATAGCGTTATGTTAAGAAAGCTACAGTAAATGCTTCTAAAAGACATCGCTCACTCAATATCACAACAGCCTTTACTTATTACAGTTTCTGCCGAGTACTTATATGAACCATATCACTGTGATCATCAGTCACACTTGCATGCAGTGATGGTAAGGAAAGCATTCTTAAACTAGAACCAATGTCCTAACCTGAACCATGCCAATAGAGTTAATAAGTCATACCTATGTCCTAACCTGAACCATACCACTCAAGGTAACAAGTTATACTCTGGATATCCACATTCCACCCCCACCCCCAATCAAGGAAACCACCGTGAAAAACTTTTCAAAAGCAAATTTCACGTTACTTAAGACTGAGGTGGAAAGGTTCACAGCCACCATGCTAAAGGACAATGCTGTCCAAGCTGCTGAATCCCTTACAAATGCACTTTATGAGCACCTGCAAGAATGCATGGATCGTGCTATCCCAAGCAAAACCAAGATTCACTCCTCCAAGAAAAGGAAAACAGTCTGGTGGACCCCTGCCATAAACAAGCTATACAATAAAAGGAGGAAACTAGTACAGAAAAGAGTAAAATCCCAAGAAGGAAAGATATCCCTGATCAGTAGCAGCAAGAAACTATGATCCCTCATAAAATCATCCAAGGCTAGCTTAGAAAGAAAAGTTGCCAAGGACTCCAAAGATAACCACAAAGCGTTCTTTAGCTATGTCAAGAACCTAAGTGGAAACTCTCAGATCTGCTCTTAGTTAGTGCAGAATGGCACAAAATACACTGAACCAACTGATATTGCTAGCATTCTGGCAGACAGGTTTAGTGCAAACTTCTCCCCCCTCTCACCCCCTAAAGGGCCCATAACCATGCCAGAAGAATGTAGTGCCTCAGCAATCACTGACACACAGGTTAAAACAGCCCTATCCAAAGCCAAAAACACAGCTTCAATGGGATCAGACGGTGTCCCAGGCTGTGTCTTACACAAACTCCAAAATGAACTAACCCCTCACCTAAACACACTGTTCAAACTCAGCCTCTCTACAGGCTATGTACCCATAGAGTGGCACACAGCAACAGTTATCCCATTTCACAAAGGTGGAGCCACAATGGACCCCGGGAACTATCGCCCTATAAGCCTGACTAGCTTGGTCTGCAAGGCTATGGAGTGCATCATCATGGAACTCATTAACAGAGACATTGGGAACCTCCAAACATTGGACCCTACCCAGTTTGGCTTTGTTAAGAGTAGATCATGCCTCCTAAACCTGGTGGACTTTTTTGAGACAGTTGCCAAGGCTTTAGATGAGGGAAAGGAGGTCCACATAGCCTACCCAGACCTCACAAAGGCTCTCAATACCATGCCCATTTTGATATTATAGACAAGCTCACCAGCCTGAACATAAACCCCTGCGTCATGAGATGGGTTGCCAGTTGGCTCATGGATGGAACCCACACGGTGAGAGTTGCAGGCTCTAGGTCCAACTCTAAACCAGTTACAAGTGGCGCCCCACAGGTCTCAGTCCTGGGACCCCTCCTGTTTGGTATATACTTCTCAGAGGTACAGGCAAGCACAGGAGAACTATGGCTGACCAAGTTTGCAGACAACTGCAAACCATGGGCCATAATTGACTCTCCGGCTGATATAGACATCCTCCAGAAGGGTCTCACTGAGACAGATACCTGGTGTCAACATCATGGCCTCAAGCTAAATGGCAAAAAGTGCATAGTCACCCCCTTTGGAAAAAACAAAATACCCGCGAACTACCACATATGTGGTAGTCCCCTGAATACAGAAACTGTAATAAGGGATCTGGGGACCCAAGTAGATAGTAATCTCTCCTTTGATAATCATATTGCCAAGCTGGTTAGAAAATCCTTCTATGTGGCCCACCTAATCATAAAGGGGTTCGCATCTAGAACAAAAGAGGTTATTGTGCCCCTCTACTCATCACTCATCAGACCCATCATAGAGTACAAAGCTCCATTTGGGATGTACCTTACAAGACACCTGCAACAGCTGGAAAGACCACAGAAGTACCTCACCAAGAGGATTACTGGCCTCAAACACATGCCCTATGCAGCCCGACTGAAGAAACTCCAGCTGCACTCGGTTGCATACCGCTTACTCAGAGGTGATCTCTGCCTGACATACAAGGCCATGTCCAACCCAGAATTGATGGACATGCTCCACCTAAAATAAAACAAATCCCTGAGAGCCACACGCTCTAGGGATCTAAACCTCACCACAATGATAAATAGGACGTGCTGGAGCTATAGATTCCTGTCCCAGGGACTCCCCATGCTTTGGAACAGGATTACAATCTACATTAGGTAGAGCCCCTCACTAACACTCTTCAAGAGAAACCTTCATGGGTGGCTGGAAAACAGAAAATTTACCCCGGGGTTCACTAAAGTGGCTCTGCTGGACAGAGACACAGGGAACTAATGGCTCTGCTGGACAGAGGCACAGGGAACTAATCTAAGGGGGTGGTGAAAGCCAACACATTCTGACTAGGCTTACAGATGCACTCAGGCAGAGAGCCTAGTACTTACCTACGAACCTATACCTATGTCCTAACATGAACCATGTCACTCGAGGTAACAGCTCATACCTATGTCCTAACATGAACCATACCACTTGAGGTAACAAATTATACCTATGTTCTAACCTGAACCATGCCACTCAAGGTAACAAGTCATACCTATGTCCTAACATGAACCATACCACTCGAGGTAAGAAGTCATACCTATACCCTAACATGAACCATGCCACTCGAGGTAACAAGTCATACATATGTCCTAACATGAACCATGCCACTCGAGGTAACAAGTCATAACTATGTCCTAACATGAACCATTCCACTCGAGGTAACAAGTCATACCTATGTCCTAACCTGAACCATACCACTCCAGGTAACAAGTCATACCTATGTCCTAACCTGAACCATACCACTTGAGGTAAGAAGTCATACCTATATCCTAACATGAACCATGCCACTCGAGGTAACAAGTCATACCTATGTCCTAACATGAACCATGCCATTCGAGGTAACAAGTCACACCTATGTCCTAACATGAACTATGCCACTCGAGGTAACAAGTCATACCTATGTCCTAACATGAACCATGCCACTAGAGGTAACAAGATATACCTATGTCCTAAACTGAGCCATAACACTCGAGGTAACAAGTCATACCTATGTCCTAACCTACCATACCACTTGAGGTAACAAGTCATACCTATATCCTAACATGAACTATGCCACTCGAGGTAACAAGTCATACCTATGTCCTAACATGAACCATGCCACTCAAGGTAACAAGTCATACCTATGTCCTAACATGAATCACACCACTCGAGGTAACAAGTCATACCTATGTCCTAACATGAACCATGCCACTCAAGGTAACAAGTCATACCTATGTCCTAACATGAACCATGCCACTAGAGGTAACAAGATATACCTATGTCCTAACCTGAGCCATAACACTCGAGGTAACAAGTCATACCTATGTCCTAACCTGAACCATACCACTTGAGGTAACAAGTCATACCTATATCCTAACATGAACTATGCCACTCGAGGTAACAAGTCATACCTATGTCCTAACATGAACCATGCCACTCAAGGTAACAAGTCATACCTATGTCCTAACATGAATCACACCACTCGAGGTAACAAGTCATACCTATGTCCTAACATGAACCATGCCACTCGAGGTAACAAGTCATACCTATGTTCTAACATGAACCATGCCACTAGAAGTAACAAGTCATACCTATGTCCTAACCAGAATCATACCACTCGAGGTAGCAAGTCATACCTATGTCCTAACGTGAACCATACCACTTGAGAAAACAAGTCATACCTATGTCCTAACATGAACCATGCCACTAGAGGTAGCAAGTCACAAGCATTGATGGTAAGGAAAGCGTTACTAAACTATAACCTATGTTCTAACCTGAACCATACCACTCGAGGTAACAAGTCATACCTATGTCCTAACATGAACCATACCACTTGAGGTAACAAGTCATACCTATGTCCTAACATGAACCATGCCACTAGAGGTAGCAAGTCACAAGCATTGATGGTAAGGAAAGTGTTACTAAACTAGAACCTATGTTCTAACCTGAACCATAACACACGAAGTAACAAGTCATACCTATAGCCTAACATGAACCATACCACTTGAGGTAACAAGTCATACCTATATCCTAACATGAAGCATGCCACTAGAGGTAGCAAGTCACAAGCAGTGATGGTAAGGAAAGTGTTAATAAACTAGAACCTATGTTCTAACCTGAGCCATACCACTCGAGGTAACAAGTCATACCTATATCCTAACATGAACCATACCACTTGAGGTAACAAGTCATACCTATATCCTAACATGAAGCATGCCACTCAGGATAACACGTCATACCTACGTCCTAACATGAACTATCCCACTCGAGGTAACAAGTCATACCTATGTCCTAACATGAACCATCCCACTCAAGGTAACAAGTCATACCTATGTCCTAACATGAACCATACCACTTGAGGTAACAAGTCATACCTATATCCTAACATGAAGCATGCCGCTCAGGGTAACAAGTCATACCTACGTCCTAACATGAACCATCCCACTCGAGGTAACAAGTCATACCTACGTCCTAACCTGAACCATCCCACTCGAGGTAACAAGTCATACCTATGTCCTAACATGAACCATACCACTTCAGGTAACAAGTCATACCTATATCCTAACATGAAGCATGCCACTCAGGATAACACGTCATACCTACGTCCTAACATGAACCATCCCACTCGATTTAACAAGTCATACCTATATCCTAACATGAACAATGCCACTCGAGGTAACAAGTCATACCTATATCCTAACATGAAGCATGCCACTCAGGGTAACAAGTCATACCTATGTCCTAACCTGAACCAAGGCATTAGATGTAACAAGTCACAAAAGGTGATGGAAAGGAAAGCATTCTTATACTAGAACTTGCATCCTAACATGAATCATGCCACAAGAAGTAACGAGAGCACACAGTGACGGTAAGGAAAGTATTCAAACTAGAAACTATGTTCTAATATGAACCATGCCACCAGAGGTAACAAGTCTCATACGGTTATGGCAAGGAAAGCATTCTTAAACTATAACGTATATAGTAACATGAACAATGCCACTGGATTACACACAGTGATGGTAAGGAAAACATTCTTAAACTAGAATCTAAGCCAAGCATTTGCTTTTATATGAGGGTAAGAGAAAGACATTTTTTCTGCTTATTTTAAGTATTGAGGTCATGCATTTCTATGTCCTTGCATTCAGTTATTTCATACAATGAAAACAAGAACTCTCATCCTCAAACCTTACTGCTTTGACATTATTCCTACACCATGATAGCATCAGACACTTCTTACCTAAACCATGATGCTGTGATGTATCATGATAATATTTCCAACATCATGAGAGTGTAATGGATTTACCTCTAAACCCTGATGCTGTCATTTATTCTGACACCGTTTCCTAAGTCATGACAGAGTAAGACATTTACCTTAAAACCCTAACACTGTCATTTATTCTGATGTCACTTCCTACACTGTGACAGCATATGAAATTTACTTCTAAATCCTGATGTTGTGATGTATCCTAACACCATTTTTTACATTACAACAGTGTAAGACACTTTTAAAACCTGAAGCTGTGATGTATCCTGATACCATTTCCTACATGCTGTATTAGTGTAAAATATGTAATGCATTCTCTATTTACCTGTAAATCCTAATGCCTTAATGTATCCTGACACCATTTCATACATCATGACAGTGTAAGACATTTACTATTCATTCCTGACACTGTGATATATCCTACAAACATGCATACATACAAATATTTCAGGCACGGGGAATAGTGCCCTACTAGCCTGCCAATATACCAGAACAGTCACAATAAGTGACCAAGTTGTTTTTAAAAATATCTAACCTAGTGCTTGCTTTAAAATAATTTGTTAGTCTATTCCATGCATCAGGTACTCTCTCAGAGAACCAGTTATTAACATTTCTCATTCCTATATAATCTTCTACATAGGTTGTCTGATAATTCTCTACTACTTTTTGATAAACCCAAACATTCCCAGAGGTAGTTCTCTCTAAATGCCATATACACCAAAATAAGGTCTCCTCTTAAAATCTTTATATGCAACACTGTACAAGTTCAGATATTTTAGTCTTTCATAATAACTTAAATTTTCACATCCATGGATGCCCTTGATATATTTCTGCTGTATTCTTTCCATTTTACTCAAGCTTGTTTCTTATAAAGCTTCTGATTTTTCTTCCATATTCTATGAGTGTAATGTAAATTATAAACAATGATTTCATCATTCCTGATTTCCAAGACTTTATAAATTTTTGCTATGCAACCTACAGTTCTGTAACTATTATTAACCAACTACATGATTAGAAAACTCAAATCTGGATCTGATCAAGGCCAAGATCCTTAATCTAATAATAATAATTTATCTAAATAATAAACACCCAGGTCCTTAAATAAATCTATAGTTTAAAGCACTGCGTGCTGTATTAAATAATCACATTTCAATCTATGTCTTCTAATCTCATGTGCTTAGTTTTTGATGTATTTATTAGCATATTATTCTCCTATGCCCAAATGGTCAATTTAGTCAACTTCTTTTACAGACATGCCCTATCTGTAACATATGTAATCAGGTTACCCATTTTCAAGTCATCTGCATACAGATTGTAGAACATCTCAGATGAAAAAGATAGGTATGAAGGATACAACCTAAATAAGTATAGGCCTAGGACAGACCCCTGTGGGACTTACATACCTCTCAAACTCTTAGAGTAAGAAATCTGGACAAAGCCATTAGTAATGGGGGACAAATAACCAAAAATAGGGACACTTTTTAAATATTTGTCGTACAAACTACGGAAATTAATAGAACAACAGGGTTTTTAGTAGCATAAATTTTCTAAAAGGTATGAAGTTTGAAAGTCAAATGTTTGTTATTATTATCTGATTTCAACTCTTAGTGATTTGCCAGAAAAACCCAATTTTATGAGAAATGGACCCAAATTATGAGGGAAAAATCTGGACAGTCTGTGAAAGTCTGTAAAGTTGAGAAGTATGGTGGGACACTCTGACTGTAACCTTAAATTTCCCTTTCCAGTTGCTGTATGATATGTACCATGTCCTATTTGAAAGGCATATATTTTCCATCTTATCATGATTATATCAATACTTATTCTAATTTGTTGATTTTTGTCTATGACCATATCAAAGGCTGAAGTTAAGTCTATATAAATTATACCACAGCCCGCTTTTTCATTTATAGCTGTTATATTGTTATAGATCATCATGTTACAGGTTGCTATAGATCTCTTTATTAGATATGCATGCTGATATATGGTTTCAAGTTCCATCTTTTACAATTCTGACAATAATTTATACAAAATAACCATCTCAATTATTTTCCACAACAAGAAAGTAAACATATTGGTCTCTATGAATCTGTGTTTGTCCAGTTTCCTTTTTCCTTAAAGTTAGAATTAAAATTGCATGTCTCCAATCTTGAGGAATGTCCCCATATTTAAATGACCTAGTGAATAACAAATATAATGGTATTTTAAATTAATGCTGAAGTTGTTATTGTTAATTCTTTCATCTCCCTGCACTTTGTTTGGGTCAAGCTTGCGTACTTCTTTTCAATATACTCTAATTTAATTTCAGTATCTGAAGTTACCTGGATGTTACTAGGACAATTTATTACCCTCCATATGGAGTTAAACTGCTTTGCATAAGATTTTGTAAATGCATTTATAATCGGTTGTTTTTTAAGAATATAGTTTATATAGTCTACACACAGTTTAAAAATTCGTATGTGTTTACTTCTACTACATTTTATGTATCTGTAGTTTCCTATTTTGTTCAATATCTTTACATACATTTTCTTCAAATTTATCATGATCTTGCTTCACATTATATTTAATTTGTCTGTCTAGCTTGTTTATTTCAGTTTTCATTGTAGTTTACACACCATTTCCTACATGATGGCAGTGTAAGACATTTGCCTGTTAACCTAAATGCTGTGATGTATCCTGATTGCATTTCCTATCAGGATGATAGTGTAAGACACTTACCTCTAAACCCTGATATTTTAATGATTGTTGGAACCATTTCCTACACCACAACAGAGTAAAACATTTACCTGTAAACCCTGATGCTCTGATATATCCCAATACAATTTCCTGTATCACAACACAGCATGACACTTAATTCAAAATTTATTCTAACATCATTATTTCATCATGTTAGTGCAAGATGCTTTCCGCTAGACCTTGACAGTGTAATGCATCCTGACACTAGAGCTGGAAGAGATGAAGGAGGCTGCTACCCCAGCCGCAAGTTGTCAGTGGGCACAACTGGCAGGTGCCAATGGGGTGAGAGGTTAGTTGTTTATTTATTTATATATTTTTTTATTAAATGCTTGTTTACCAGGTGAATGAGCTGATCCAAGGGCCTTTTTCAGCCACTGCCCATGCCAAGTAGGCAAAGACAAAATACAAACAAAGGATGTGGACCAGGAACACCATAAGTACAACAAGGATGCAATAAATATTTAATGGCACTGACATTCTTAAAACATACTTACAAAGAATTATAAGAGAGAAAATGACAGGCTAAGCAACATTAGGTAAAGACAATGCAAAGCAGCTGAGACTAAGAATATGAGCGGTATACATATATGCCTAATATTGCCATTTCACCCCAGATGAGCACTTTCATTTTTCTTCCTTTCATTTCCCAGGCATGTGGATAAATTGGTGAAAGAGGGAGAAGACAAAAAAAGAGTATCACAATATTGATGATACATGAGTTTGAACTATCGGATGCAATTACAATTGTTTGCATCAAGTTAAGTGAAAGAGGAGTGATTTCTTGAAAGAGATGACATTGTCTGCTTGCTTAATATCTTCAGATAGTGAGTACCAGCAAGCAGGAGCAAGTTTGATGAAGGATCTTTCACAGGTGGCAATAGCGAAAGAAGGCCTCAAAAGAAGAAGAGAGTTAGAAATAAACAGGGAGCTGGTAGAGTCTGTAATGAGTGATTGGTTAATTAGATGAGGGCAGTACCTTTGCATGAGAAGTTTAAATGTGAACGTGTTAAGCAGCAGTGCAGCTGTCAGTTTCCCTTTGCTAACACTGAGGCACTGATGTTCATACTTACTGAAGAGGTGAAAGAATCTGACAACTGGATTTTCAGCCTTTTGGGGGACAGATGGGCAGTCTGTATTCAAACATAGAGGTTCTGAAGTAAGACATTGAGAAATCCTGTAGTTCAACCTTAGCCGAGCTAACTGTTTCTGGATTTGAGTTTTAACATGTTTATGAAAGGAATGATTTAGGTAAGAATGAGTCCAAAGTATCTTTATTCAGTGACATAATGGAAAAGAAAACCTATAGGATCTTTAATGGTAAAATTCTCAGCCAGTTTCAGTTTCTGGTGTGTACCAAAGAACTTTTTTGAGTGTTGACTATAAGGTTACTTTTGGAAGTCATTTCCAGGTAGAAATAAAATTGGACTGTAATTCCTTCTGTAGGCAAGCAGCAGTCATTTTCCTTTTAAGGGTAATAAAATTGTCAGTGTAAACAAGACAGTTGGTATGTGGAAGATCCCATGGAAGAATATTCAGAAATAGCAAAAAGAGAAAGGGGCCCAGATAATAGCCCCGTGAAACACCCTTTGTTCAATGAACTTCAGATTTATGAGTTACCTGGTCTAATGAAAGTGAAACTACATGTGTAGAGACAGCTCTTTATAATAATGCTTTGCACTGGTTCAAAAACTGTCCCACTAAATTTCTAGGAAAGCTTGATCAGCAGTGCTGCAGGCCTTTCTAAGTCTGAGAAACATAACTGAAGTAATTTTACTTTAGACATGATCAACGAGAGGAACGATAGTGGTGGAACTGTAGGTGGGATTGAAATTCTGTTGTCCCTGACTCAGCATGTTGTACTTGGAGACATAATCAAGTATTTGTCTACAAATGTTTTTTCAAAAATTTTAGCGTGGAAACAAAGGTTAGCAAGAGGGCAAAATACATTGCCTGAGGAAGAGAAGGAATCTTCTGGTTACAGCATGAGTATACTTAAAGCTATGGGGTAGAATACCAGATGTAAGAATTGGGTTAAGATGAAGTGGAGGGGTCTACTGAGTAATTTGCCCTCATGCCTAAAGATGTCAGGGTGAATTTAATGGAAAAGGGGATGACAGGGGCAGACAATCTCTAGTAGCTTTTCTATGTCTTGTGTTAGTAATAATTTTAAAGTCAAAAGAGGACAATATAAGACCTTGTACAGTGGGATGGAGGGTGTAATGTCAGGGGGATTTGTAAATACTGGGTTGATAGTATTAGGTGGGTCAGCAATGTTGTCTTTAATTTCTGTGAGAAGAAAGATGGAAAGTTTGTAACTGTAACAAATCTTGCAGAGAGAACATAGTTAATATATTTTTATAGTGCTCCAGAATTATTTTGGATGGCCTAGTGTAATCCTTTGAAGTTTCCTGCAATATTCAGTTTTAGCCTCATTAGTAGCAAGTATGGACTCTTTTGAGTTTCAGATACATAGTTAATTTGTCTGAATTGAAAGGGTCAGATTTCCAGTCAGACAAAGCTTTGTCTCCAAATTTAATTTGTCGTCATATTATTTCTGATCCAGTGCCTAGTTATACTACATTTTCTATTTTTTTTTTTTTGATGAATGGGATTAAAATGTTTTAAAGAGTGACAGAGTAGAAAAAGGATCAGTACAGGAACACAGAGGGGCTCAGTCCACGCTGAGAGTTCTGAGATTAGATTACCTTCAGAGTTGTCTGAGAAAATTCTGGTTTGGATTTTTTGTGTTTTTTTTTTTTTTTTTTGCTTTTGCTTTTAGGGAGCATATTGAAAAGATGGAGCAATGTATGTAGGATGTCTAAGAGAGAGAGTGGGGGGCAAACATGATTGGTCTAAAACCATGACAGACAACCAGAAGGCAACTCTGTTCAGTTGTGGTGTTAGTGGCACTAGGTAGTCAAGGCTCAGATCACCAGTTATAAGTAGTTTATGATGTTTAGCATGAAGTAAGGCTGTAAAGAAAGTATTTTCAAAAAAGGAGGATGAAATATAGACCACAGCATTGAGCAATTTTGCACAGCCCCCAAAAAACACATGTACTAGTTACCAGTTAGAGCTGTCAGAGTAGGAGTTATTTTTGCTATTAGAATGGGATTGAGATTGACATCCCTTTTAAAAAAGCAGCGCCACACCTCCCACCTCTCCCTTCATGGAAAGTAGATCTGTGGACAGTAAAAGCTGTACAGTTGGAGAAACATTACTGATCAATACAAGAGGAATCCTTCAGCCTGAATTCTGTGAGGGGAATCAGGTTAGAAGTGTGAAGCTCAATCCAGCATTTAAACTGGGCCCATTTATTACTGATGCATAAAAAAATGTTAAAGTGGCTAAATGAGAGGTTTTGTCTGAGCCTGGTAGGAACAGCTGCTGGTTGAAAAGGTATGGGAATGGAGCACAATATTGACATGGCTTTATGAAGCCACGAGGATATCTTGTTTTTATAAAAGAAGGGCAATACTGTATTGGCAGACAAGGTGGTAAGTGTGTTACATTTGTAGCAACCAGTGTGCAAGTTTCAGATGGCCTAGCTACAGTACTGCATGACTCCATTTCCTACATGATGACATTTATCATTAAAGTAAACCCTGAAGCTGAGATGTAATATTATGCCATGAGATAACTTAAAAGATATTTAGCTCTAAGATCCTGATACTGTGATGTAACCTTACACCACGACAACATAATCCTGTGCATCTCACATACTGCAGTGGGATGTTTCTCCAAAATGAAAGTCTTCCCTACATTTCCGGCCATTAAAAACATGTATCCAGACTGAGGACAGAAGACGGTCAGTTTCAGATCAGGCCACACAATTTGTTTTATTTATTGAAGATGTAAATGTTTTATCCTGAACACAAGCTGCCGGGATGCGTCCCTGCAGTGAAACACTATGAATGTCTTGTCATCAAAATGCTGCTGAATTCATCCCTCCATTGAAGAGTACCGGATTAGCAAGGAGGAAGTAAGGACAGCTATGAAGAGGATGAAGAATGGAAAGGCTGTTGGCCCAGATGACATACCAGTGGAAGCATGGAGGTGCTTAGGAGAAATGGCAGTGAAATTTTTAACCAGATTGTTTAATGAAATTTTGGAAAGTCAGAGGATGCCTGAGGAGTGGAGAAAAATTGTTTTGGTACCTATCTTTAAGAATAAGGGTGATGTGCAGAGCTGCAGTAACTACAGAGGGATAAAATTGATCAGTAACAGCTTGAAGTTATGGGAAAGAGTAGTGGAAGCTAGGTTAAGAAGGGAGGTGATGATTAGTGATCAGCAGTATGGTTTCATGCCAGGAAAGAGCACTACGCATGCAATATTTGCTCTGAGAGTGTTGTTGGAGAAATACAGAGAAGGTCAGAAGGAGTTGCATTGTGTCTTTGTGGACTTAGAGAAAGCATATGACAGGGTGCCTAGAGAGAAGTTGTGGTATTGTATGAGGAAGTCGGGAGTGGCAGAGAAGTATGTAAGAGTGGTACAGGATATGTACAAGGGTAGTGTGACATTGGTGAGGACTGCAGTGGGAGTGACAGATACGTTTAAGGTGGAGGTGAGATTACATCAAGGATCAGCTCTGAGCCCTTTCTTATTTGCAGTGGTGATGGACAGGTTGACAGATGAGATTAGACAGGAGGCCCCGTGGACTATGATGTTTGCAGATGACATTGTGATATGTAGTGAGAGTAGGGACCAGGTTGAGGAGACCCTGGAGAGGTGGAGATATGCTTTAGTGAGGAGAGGGATGAAGGTCAGCAGGGCTAAAACAGAATATATGTGTGTAAATGTGAGGGAGGGTAGAGGAATGGTGAAGATGCAGGGAGTAGAGTTGGTAAAGGTGGATGAGTTTAAGTACTTGGGATCAACAGTTCAGAGTAATGGTGAGTGTGGAAGAGAGGTGAGGAAGAGAGTACAGGCAGGGTGGAATGGGTGGAGAAGAGTGTCAGGAGTGATTTGTGACAGACGGGTACCAATAAGAGTGAAAGGGAAGGTGTACAAGAGGGTAGTGAGACCAGCTATGTTATATGGGTTGGAGACGGTGGCATTGACGAAAAGTCAGGAGTCAGAGCTGGATGTGGCAGAGTTAAAGATGTTAAGATTTGCACTGGGTGCGACTAGGATAGACAGGATTAGGAATCAGTATATTAGAGGGTCAGCTCAGGTTGGACAGTTTGGAGACAAAGCAAGGGAGGCGAGATTGCGTTGGTTTGGACATGTGCTGAGGAGGGATGCTGGGTATATTGGGAAAAGGATGCTAAGGATGGAGCTGCCAGGTAAGAGGAAAAGAGGAAGGCCTAAGATAAGGTTTATGGATGTGGTGAGAGAGGACATGCAGGCGGTTGGTGTGAAAGAGCATGATGCAGAGGACAGGAAGAAATGGAAACAGATGATCCACTGCGACCCCTAATGGGAACAGCCGAAAGAAGATGATGATTGAAGAGTACCGGACTGACACAGGGGGTTACTTGGCTTAAATGGACTTTTTGCCATAGGTTATGGTGTCACACCTTTTCTCTGTGGTATGTGGTCAAACTAAGAAACCCAGAGGGAGACTGCATTCAATAGTTTATAAACAGAATACTGTGTCCGCTTCCTAAATAAACAAAAGTATTTTGTGTATAAACAAGAACTGAAGCTACATTCCTGTTTTGGAAAGCCTTATTTACAACACTGCTGCCACCAGTCATGCTAACAAATTGTCATTGCAGTATAAATATGCCTTCAGTGCTGTCTGCCAGAAACATGTTAGAATGATCAGAGTGTGAGTATGTGTTGTCAGAATGTGCTAGATAAATCATTCTGTCCTCATAATACAATAGTGAGTCAGCAAGGCCCCAGGCAGTCATCCTTAATATTTGAGCTGGTAGTTTTCTAATAAAAGCAGTACAGCAAGACAATTTTCTGTAAAGCTCTGTATTTTGGATGGGGTGTAGTAACATTTGTTGGAAATGAAAGCTGATCATCACAGATTGCTTTTGCAGAATGAACGTTGAGGGTATGTGGATGACGTCTATCAGGTTAAAAGATCCTAGAAACCACATCTGAAAAGTGAATAGTGACATTTTAATGGCAAAGACGTATTCAGACTTGAATATGGTAAATGAGGGTTGAAGGCTAGGAAAGCATCCTATATACCTCAGAACATTCAGTTTCCCGAACATACAGCTATAATACAAAAATGAAAATAAATAGTTTGCATACTAAAAGTATTGGTTAAACTTTATTTTAATCACTGTCTTACTACAGATGCTTACATATATTTTGGGTGCTTTGCAAAGGTGAACGCTTCCCTCCAGGAGCATCTATATGTTCATACGCAGCTTACAAGTGAAACCTGTCTATCCTTTTACAGACATACACAGCACACACACAGCATGGCTATATGCATATTTTTTGAAAAACAAATTCTGTAGTAAGAGTTACTAGTTGAAAGGATCAATGAGTATGTAAAGAAACTGAACTTGCAGGGACAGTAAAGTCTGAATTTTTATTTATTTGCTAAAACAGGTAAGTTGGCCTGTCATCAGAAGCACACTTTCAGTCATATATTGTGTATATTAATAAAAGAAAGTTTACAGGGGTCACAGTTTTGTAATTTTTCGACATCAAGAATGTTACAATTTACAGCAATAATGTAACTGCAGATGAGGAACGGTACTGTTGAAGTTTATCATGAAATAAAATAAAGTGAAAAATATCTGGCTTTTGAAACCAATATTCCACCAAGATACCCATCCCCTTTACTTAAATCTTAACATAAACACATTAGTCTGGCCAAATGATATGCTAAGTGGAAGAAGGGGGAAGAAATACCATAATATAAGTTACACAAGCATAAAACAGCAATCTGGTGGGTTTTTTTTTTTGTTTTTTGTTTTTTTGGTGAAGTTAACATTGTTGTGTTTTTGGTAATACACACATACACACACACACACACATATAAATGTATATATGGGTCTACTTCAAATAATCAAAGTACCAGAATATCGAAGACAGATTCATTGAGACAACATTGCCGAATCTCCACAACATCGAACACCCAGAACAGCGAAAACCCTTCCTTTGTGAAAGAACCACTTGACCACCATAGTGAACTTTCCCTTTCCCCACTGTAGTGTGATCTCAGAGTTGGTATATTTAGTTAGGGAGGTATGGGGGCAGAGTGGGGCAAAGGCCCCCACTTTGGAGAGCTTTCTTGCTTCATTTCATAGATTCATAGATTAGTACTAGGCTTACGACCACTGTGAGCCACTTTAAGCCTAGCCAATTACCCCATGTGAGAATTGAACCCTGCACCTTGTGTCTGTAAGGTGAACACCTTAACCATTATGCCAGCTCCCTCCCGCTTGTTGTGTTGTCCTGGTGATAAAGTGTTTCTTTTCCCAGGGTTAGTTTTCACTGTTCAAGGAGTCTGATGATGTGAAGATTCAGCAATGTCATCTGAATGATTTCGTCTTCAATATTCTGGTACTTATATATATATATATATATATATATATATATATATATATATATATATATATATATATATATATACACATATACATGTGTGTGTGTATGATTGTATTTTTTTCATCTACGATACTTTTCATCTAATCACAAATTATCTAAAAGTTTTGGGTTCAGGTGCCTAAGCACTGATACATTTCCCTGAGGTACAATTGACTGGGGACATATCGCTGAAGTGACAGTCAGCTGCAGAGAAATATGGCTGTTTGCAAATTCCCTGTGGGCAAAGAGAATAATGTGTTATCTTCAGCAGGCTGGCCAGAGGGCATTTCAGTGGCAGTAAAAATGCAGTGCACAATGGGCAGTGCCTTTATAATCGGTATGTGTGGACCACTACCCCCTTCACAGTGTCTAGGAAACATTACCTAAAATACATACTGGAGCATAAATGTGACTACAGTAGCCTGCAGGATTTCCTCTGTGTTGTAGTACACTTCTACATGTTGTAGTTACATAAGCATGCACTGTACACTGAGCAAGCACTCATTACTACTTCTGCCTCCATGCATTTGGTTATTAAAGCTGTGAGCATGGCAGTTTATGCTTCTCTTTGCCCACAAGGAATTTGCAAACAGCCATATTTCTCTGCAGCTGACTGTCACTTCAGCCATGTGTCCCCAGTTACATTTTATCGAAAGCACATTTAGTGGAACTGTATTATAACTAACACTTCATATACAGCAACTCCTCCTCCAAAACTTGTCCTTTGCAAAGTCTCCTGGGTCATAAGAAAGCAGTATGTTGCTGTGCTCCAAGAAACTAACTGGGACTCACAGCAAAGGCATTAAGTACTACTGATTTTTAGAAAAGAATGGACTTGGGACTTGATCTATTTCTGCAGATAAGACAACTGCAGTGACTAAATGTTTTCACTAAGGCAAGGCTGTAGGAGTAGATAAGACCTTGCAGAAAGTTCTGAAAATGCTGGACATCTTTTATGGGCTGTGGATGGGAAGATGGCCTAATGGTTAAGGTGTTTGCCTTCCAAACACAAGGTAAAGAGTTTGAGCCTTGCAAGGGATAATTGGTTAGGCTTAAAATGGCTTGCAAGAGCCTATGCTAAGATGCCATGTTCTGTAGTCCTATTTCACCTTCATTCTTACTCTTGGGATCAGAGCCAAACCTCAGCTCCGATTTGGCCATACTCTAGCTCAAAAACTTCTGGTTGGCTCGTGGCTAGGAGGTATCCCATGATGCATCACTAACACAACCCAGATCTCGTTTACCCCTCAGACGTGATTCTTCTTGGCCGTGGCTAAGTGAAAATTTTCAATATATTTGACTAGTTATTGTTGGATAAAATAATCTTGTTTGGTAGTTTAGTGTGTTTCTTGCAGTCTGTGTCTGTTTCAGACTAATAGCTGCTTCGTTTCTGTGTGTACTGCTGGTACTTTGGCCGTTCTTCCATTGGCCTTTTCTGTATCCCTGCATCGCTATCCCTTATGCTGCTGGTTTCTTTCATGTTTCCTCTCCCTTGGGCTAGGCCCATTTAAGTTAGAGGGCCTAGTCCTCATTCTGTTGTTTGTCTCTCATTGGGCTAGGCCCATTTAAATTAGAGGACCTAGTCCTCGGTTCCCTCTGCGTCTCTCCCTGAGCTAGGCATGTTTAAATTAGAGGAACTAGTCCTCAGTTTTTCTTCTTCTCCTCTTAGGGCTGGGCCCATTTAAGTTGGAGGACCTAGTCCTCTGTTTGCTTTGTTTGTCTGTTCTCTCTGTTAAATAGAGTTATTGTGTATTGTTGATAGTGGTTTTTGCACTATGTCAAAAGACACTAAGGATCATAAGCCTTCCGGCTTCATAACGTGTACTAAATGTGCTCAGAAAATGTCCTTGACTGATGGGCACAATCTGTGTGTTTACTGTTTGGGGGCTATCCACATCCAAGAGTCTTGCCTGTTCTGTCATGCTTTCAGTCCTCGTGTTCTTCAGGAGAGGAAGAACAAACTGATTTTGAAAGGACTATTAAAACATTCCTTTCAGGATGAATTGGCATTGTCATCATCCACCTCTAAATCTCCTTCCTCTTTGAAGAAAGACAGGCCAAAAGCTACAAAAAGTCGGTCTCCCACCCATTCTGTATCGTTGGAGCTGCCAGACAAAATTACCAAAGTGACTACACTCTCATCGGCTCCACTGATTTCGATGCCAACAGAGGTTAGTCTAGTTGATCCAACAGTTTTGGCTCCAGGAGCTTCGGAGCCGGTAACTGACTCTAAAACTCAGAGCCGGTCAGCTGAACTCCGACCAGTTTCCCCGACTCTTAGGTCGCATATATTCCAGCTCCTCTAGGAGCCTGTCTGATGAGGATGTCGAGAGAGTGGTGTGGAGACTGCTTCAGACTTTGACGCTGGCAAATTTACTCTCAGCTCCATCCTAGTTGGCTCCGGAGCCTAATGTGCCCTCACACCCTGTCGACGTTGGGAGGGTGGCCTAATGGTTAAGGTGTTTGCTTTACAAACACAAGGTGCAAGGTTTGAGTCTCACAAGAGATAATTGGCTAGGCTTAAAATGGCTCGCAAGGGCAGTTAGCTTAGTACTAACCATGAATCTATGAATCTATGAATCTATGAATCTATGTTCCTCCTCCGAGCTTCTCTGAGCCTTTGGAGCCAGAGTTGTCAGTGCCTCGGGTTGTAGAAAGGTCAGTTCCAGCCACCTCAGTTGGTCTCTTGGTTCCAATATCCACTCCAATCCTTTCGGTGCTGTCCGTGGGGTCTAGGGTCCTCATTTCTCTGGTCGGGCCCGAGGGGGATGCTTTGAATCGAACTTCTTCGGTTCAGAGCCTACCTCTCGATGCTTCAGCAGGGGTGAGCTTGGACCCCACATCTGCCTCGGAGTCCATCTCCCCAGCACCGAGGGCTGCCTCTGCATCTTCTGAGTGGAGGGCATCCTTGGAGCCGAGAGGATCGGCCTTCAAGGTGATGAGGAGTGTGCTGTCCAGGTCTTCAGTTTCAACTAGAGGGACCGACACTCTTCCCCCTAAAGTGCCGACTTCAGTCTCAGCTCCCTCTCTCTCTCTCTCTCCCAACACAGTAGAGACTCTCAGCCTCAAGAGACCTCCATGAGTGGTCCCCAGTCTTCCGAGGTCTCCCCAGAATACCTTTCTGAGGAACCGCCTAGGAAGAAAACTTGTAAGAGGAAACATGTTGACTCCCCTGATGAGTCTATTACATCAGACACTGACCTCGAGGAGTCCCCTAAGTCGACTCTGATGATATCTCATTCACAGATATCCTTGAAATCCTGAAACAGAGAGGCAGCTGGCCCACCACATCCCCTTCTGATGAGGAGTCTGTACCTGAAGGCTTTCAGGTCTCATCCCTCCACTTCTTGGGTGTCTCCTCCTTTTGACGAGCTACTGGATTTAGTGATTCGAAAGGTGTGGGAATTTTCTGATTCTGTGGAACTGGTTCCTAGAAGATCAAATAAATTTTTGTCAGCAACCCAGGACAAGGACTTTCTTACTAAGGGCGTTCTAGTAGATGCCATGGTGGTGGCCACCAAAAAGGAACTTGCTGAAACTTCTTCCATTGTCCATCCACCGAACAAGGAGTCTCAAACAATGGATAGGTATGGGAAGCGTGTCTTTTCTTCAGCGGCTTTTACACTTAGATCGCTGAACTACCTGTCTCATTTCACAAGGCTCCAGACAGATCTCCTATAAGAGCTGGGAGATACTCTACAGGATAACGTATCTGATGCGGTATCTCAGAAGGTTAATGCACAGATATCTACCCTAAATTCTATTGTGAAATCCTCCATGAGGCTGATATCATACACAGTGGATGGAGCGAGTAGGGCAGTGGGTTCAGGAGTCTCTCTTAGAAGACACTCCTAGATGCATTTGTGTAACTTTGCAGAGGACTTTAAGTCTACGTTTACCAATGGCCCCTTTGACAGATCCTCATTGTTTGGAACCAAGGTAAAGGACACACTCACCAGGTGCGAGCAGGAAGGAAAAATCCTGTCTGCCATGGGAGTCCATTTTTCCATCCCTTCTAGACCCTATCACAAAGGGCAGAAGGGCGGCAAAATGTGGTTTAAAAAATAGCAGAGGTTTTTTCAGGCCGCACAATGTGATACCTTCTCCAGAGGCAGAGGAGGAGGAAATAATGGTAGACATTGCCCAAGAGGCAGAGGAGGCCCTCAGAACCAGGGAGACTATGATTCCTTTCATGGTCGTCCCTATCAGTACTCCCGAAAGGAGGCCTGACAGTGCATCTCTGTAGCCAGTCGGGGGTCGTATTTCTTTATACCCAGAAGCCTGGCATGACATCACTCAAGACAGGTGGGTATTAAAGATAATTACCAGAGATTACCATATTCCCTTTTCTTCTCCACCCCCTCAGACCAGACGAATTCCAGATGTGCCACCCAATCACAGGGATTCAGCAACTCTAGAAATCCAAAAGTTGCTTGTAGAGAGAGTCATCCAACCCATCCCTGCAGACCAAGTAGGATTAGGGACTTACTCCAGATTCTTTTTGGTGCCAAAAAGAACAGGGTACATGAGACCCATTTTGCATCTCAGCAAATTGAACAAATCTGTACAGAAGTCCAAGTTCCAAATGATCACCTTACAGTCGATACTCCCATTGTTAGGGAAAGACATTTGGATGTGCTTTGTAGACCTCCAAGATGCATACAACCATATCAAAATGTGCAGGGCATCGAGGAGTCACTTATGCTTCTGGCTGAGAGCCAGTCATTATCAGTTCCGCGCCCTGCCCTTTGGTCTCACCACAGCCCCCAGGGTGTTCACCAAGTGTATGGCAGTGGTTACGGCTCATTTGAGGCGTCAGGGATTCCAAGTGTTTCCATATCTGGACGACTGGCTCCTGACTGCCACCACCAGGCATCTACTGTTACAGGCCAGGGAAGCTACCATTTCAACTTGCCTGCAGTTAGGAATTACAGTAAATTGGCAAAAATCTGTATTGTTGACCTCTCAGCATGTGAATTTTATTGGCACTGAAATAAACACCGTTTCAATAAGGGTTTATCTCCCTGTAGAAAGAATTCAGAGTCTAAGGGAACAAGTCTTGAGCTTACTTCCTCTAAGAAAAGTGAAAGCAAAAGTGGTGCTCAAGCTATTAGGGACCATGGCTTCCACAATAACACTAGTTCCATTAGGCAGACTGCACATGAGGGTCCTGCAGTGCATACTTTTTGCCCAATGGTCACTGCAGTATCTACCTCTATCTCACCCCATCCTGATAACAGATTTGTGCAAACAGGATCTTCACTGGTGGACCCAGACTAGCTATCTAAACACAGGTAGACCTTTTGTTTCCCTCCCCCAGTTGCCACTGTGACCACAGATGCCTCTCAGATAGGGTGGGGGGAGCATTATCTAGGGAGAACAGTCCAAGGCACATGGCAGGAACATGAGGCTCATTTGCATATCAACATCTTGGAGAGGAGAGCAGTGCTTCTAGCATTGCAAGCACTTTGCGATCCACTCGGACAACATGTCAGTGTTGTGGTACTTAAACAAACAAGGAGGGACCAAATCTTACCCCCTCTGCAGAGAAGCCCTTCAACTATGGGAGCGGGCAGTGTCTTCCCAGCGCTTTCTGGTTGCAACGCACATCCCGGGGAAATCCAACATCATAGCCGACAGGCTCAGCAGGGCTATTCTGATGCCTCAGAAGTGGTCTCTGAACACATATATTGCAGAACAGTTTTTCACAAATGGGGTCAGCCTTGCTGCGATCTCTTTGCCACCCCTTTCAATGCCAAATGCAGCAGCTACTTCACCCTGATTCCCCCAGAAGGGGAAACACCCAGAGATGCACTCGTTCACGATTGACCCTCGGGACGTCTCTATGCTTTCCCCTCCATTCCCCCTCATATCAAAGGTAATTCAGAAAGCAATCTTCTTGGGAAGCAAAATGATCCTAATTGCTCCTTACAGGCCTTCACAGATTTGGTTCCCCTTTCTCAGATCTCATCTAATGGACGCACCATGGACACTGGACCAAGTGCCAGATTTGCTGATGCACATATCAGGGGCGTTCCATCCCTTTCTCCACACCATCAATTTGACAACTTGACTGCTCCAGTTCCATCCCTTGTCAGGCTTAATGACTTTTCCCCTGAGGCTGTACACATTCTGACTTCCTCTCACAAACCTTCGACCAGAAAGATTTATACCAGTAAATGGAAAAGGTTCTCCTTTTGGGCCCGTGAGAGAAACCTCGATCCTTACACAGCTCCCACTTCTGCCATTTTAGACTTCCTTTCTCAGTTGTTCCACCAAGGTTCAGCAGCTGCCACTATTAAAGTTCAACTGACAGCTATTTCCACTTTTCATTTGGCTAATGAACCTAATCTTATGGCTCATAGACTTTGTAGAGCTTTCCTTAAAGGGACCACCTTGTTTAGACCCCCAGTCATGGATCCGGTGGCACCATGGGATTTGAACTTTGTTCTCCATAGACTTACGTCAAGTCCTTTCGGACCCTCAGCAACATGTGACCTTAAGTTGTAATCTTGGAAAACTATATTTTTAGTGGATATCACTTCTGCAAAAAGGGTCTCTGAACTGCAAGCTCTTTCCATTAAGTCCCCTTATTTGGTGTTTCACAAAGATAGAGTCTCCTTACGGACAAACCTTTCCTTTATTCCTAATGTTTCTTCTCAAGCCAATATTAATCAGTCCGTTGAATTGCCTGTTTTCTTCCCTAATGTTTCTAACAAGGCACAGTACAAATTTCACCAACTGGATGTGCATAGACAATTGTGTTTTTATCTGGACAGAGCTAAAGATTTCAGAAGGTCAGATCAATTGTTTGTTTCCTTTTCAGATACTAGGAAGGGCCTCCCAGTTTCTAAAGTCACATTATCTCACTGGATTTCCAGCTGCATTTCCTTTGTCTATTCATCCAGTGACAAAGATCTTCCCTTCAAGGGGAAAGCTCATTCTACCAGGTCTGTGTCTACCTTGGTAGCTTTTCAGGCTAAAATTCCAATAGACAACATTAGTGCTGCAGCAACATGGGCTTCACCTCATTCATTCTTCACTACAAATTGGATATGGCTTTCAGAAACAGATATTCCTTTGGTTCCACAGTACTCAGGAGCATTTTCCAATGAGCCACCCAAGATGAAGGTGCTACGGACGCTGTCCCAAGAGTAATAATGAAGGCGAGATAGGACTACAGAACATAAAAGAAGTTATGTACCTACCATAACGTTCAATGTCTGTAGTCCGTCTCGCCCTTCATTCTTATGAACCTACCCTCCTGCCCCCTCCTTGAGGACCTTGAGGTAGAGTGTCTCCTGTTTGTTTAGTTGTGTTAGTCCTTTCGACTTGGTTTGTTCTTTGTCTCTGCATGTTTTTCCTTGCAGCAAACAAGATATGGGTTGTTAGTGATACATCATGGGATACCTCCTAGCCACGAGCCAACCAGAAGTTTTTGAGCTAGATTATGGCCGAGTCAGTGCCGATCTCAAGAGTAAGAATGAAGGGTGAGATGGACTACAAACATCAAACGTTATGGTAGGTACATAACTTCGTTTCTTCAGTGATGCACAAATTGTGAGGACAGTTTGAATGCATATGCAAAATAAATCAATGACCCTAACTTTTAAAAGGGACAAGAGGGTCTATTCTACTCGCAGGAGGATCCTGCTCCTCACCCACCCTGGAAATGCTTATGCCAGGCTGTGGGAACAGAGACTTCATCAAATAGTCATGACTCTGATTCAGTAAAAGCAATGCAGAGTCTACACAGGCTGTGGAACAGTGGATCAATTATTGCCTTTGTATGGGTATTGGAAGGATCACGGGAAGTTTCCCAGTATCTTATGCATGCGTTTTGATGACCTGATAAAGATGTTATGGAAGTTTCTGCAACAGCACAGAGTCTTTATGATGCTGCCTTTGGGAAATTAGGCTTGTTGCATTCTTGGTGTATGTCAAATACATTAAGTGTAAGCAAAGGAGTCTACCAAGAATGTGATTTTTCGGGAATGTGAATCTTAGTTGAAGGATTATGCTTTGACAAAACATAGCATAATGACTTAATTGTCAAAAGCCACTTTCAGCAAACAGGAGGTGTTGCACTTTCTCCACTTTTGTATGACTGTGGAGTTGGTATACATAAGTGAGAGGGTGGAGGTTTCTCACCACATGGGAAGTGCAGGGAAGCTTCCCCAAGCAAAAAAGGCTTGAAACTGTGTAGCAGAAAGTGGTTTTCAGCAAATCACAAGTATGCATTTATCCATTAAAGAATAATCCTTTGCTGTGTTTTTAATGAATGAGATATGAAAGATCAAGATGCAGCCAATATCTGTACAATACTGCGTTTGGGAACATAAGAGTTGCATGTCTGTTGTTTGCAGATGATGGTCATATTAATCACAAGATCTGCTTCATATTTTCAAGAGCCAGCTTGTCAGATGCAAACTCATTGAGTTCTGTCTGTTGAAAGGGCCACCCATCAAAAAGCAAGTAAGTTTACATAATATATCTTAACCTATTAACATTCAACACAGCACTTTTGCAAGAGGCACTCTCATATCCCCCCATACAAAGACCCCAAGTTCTATACAAGGAAATATCCCCTTTCTCTGTGATAGCTATATCTCTCAAGTGTCCAGATTTTCACAGAATGTCCAGATTTTTGCCTCATAATTACGGTCTGTTCCTCAAAAAATTAGTGTTTTTCTGGTAATTCACTGAAGAATGAAGTCACTAAATAATGACATACATTGGTGTTTCAGACTTCATATTCTTCAGAAAAAAATGCATTCTAACACAAATCCTGTAATTCTGGCAATCTTTTAAGTTTATAACAGCAATATTTAAAATCTGTCCCTATCTTTGGACTATTGCCCCCCCCCCCCATTATTTTAGGCTTTGTCCAAATTTCTTGTGATAAGAGGTTGAGAGGTATGGTGATAGCACTCCAGGGATTTCACAGGTCGGGAACTTAATGAGAGAAACTCGACTGAGTGTATCTTGGTGAAGGAGCTCTTGAGAAAAGGAACTGCATCACAGAGTGTGAGGCAGGTGGGATGAAAATCAGTTTTTCTAAATTAAAAGTCATCGTTCTGTAACAAAAAAGAGAGGACTGCTCCTGCATCTCAGGGGGGAGTGCATCTAATTTATAGGAGTTCCAGAATAAAGGTAGTGATGTCTAGCAGATGTGCAGCAGTAGCATTTTGGCAGCTGTTGTGTCAGGGTGTGGTAGTAGGAAGAGAGAACAGAGTTACAGCATGATGTACTGAATTTACCAGTCCATCTATGTCTCCGACCTCACCTATGGTCATGAGGTTTGAATATGAGTGAAAGTATGAATGTCACCATGCATACATTTACAATTAGGCTATGCAAATGGCAACCAATGGGCAGAATCCAGACACTTAATCATTTTTAACTGACATTTCACAAATGGCTTCCAATGAATATTTTTGAACCATACAAAGAGCTTTCTGTATGGTCAAAAAATCAAGCTTAGAAATCCTTTCTTTTCATGTGCTAATTTATCTGAGAGGCAGGAAGAGGAGAGGGGACACAAGATTTTCTTTCTTTTTATGCTTGTATGCTACACTACTAAGTTGGTTATTGAATGAATGAAGGTACATCCCCACTCCTAACGTCCATGAGTCACTTCCCCCTTATCATCTCTAAGGATTATATCCTTAAAATGCTTTCTAAGACCAAAAACACCTCTAGAGTCGCTCCCAACAACATTGTGGCCTGTCTAACAAATGGGGTCAAGCAGGCTCTTGTTGATCTGCTCCTTAAGTTGTTCAGCATAAGCCTTGTCACAGGGTATATTCCCCAAGTCTTGGCACACTTCAATAATGATACTTCTCCATAAGGGCATCCCCACCATTGACCTGAAAAACTACAGTCTTGTCTGTAAAGCCCTGGAATACATCATCACTGACCCCATAAACCAGAATATTAAAAATTTGATTAGGCTTGACCCACAATTCAGTTATGTTAATTGTAGGTCATATCTGATAAACCTTGAATGTTTCTTTGAAAGGGTCATGCAGGTGGTGGACTGCAGTCACATTGTTCATGCTGCATACTTGGATCTGGCAAAGGCAAGTAACATTGTACCATTTGAAGTGATCGTTAAAAGACTAAACCTTAAATGTTGATCTCTAACTGGTAAAAAGACTTGCAAACTGGCTCAAGAATAGAACACACATTGTCAGAGTCGATTATGCTTCCTCATTTAAGGAAAAGGTGACCAGTGGTGCTCCATAGGTTTCCATACTAGACCCTCTCCTTTTTGGCATTTATTGCTCTGACCTAAACACTGACAACAAGGTCCTCTGGCTAAGTGCACTGATGACTGTAAACTGGGTGTAGTAGTTAAATCAGTGATACCAATACTCTTCAAAAGGAACCAAGAGACATTAACTTCTGATGGCCAAAAAAGGGCACAAATAAAATGCTAAGAAATGCAGTATCACCTTCTTCAGAAAATGACAAATTGCTACCACCTACTGTATCAATGATAGCCCAATCTCCAGTGACTCTGTGATTAAGGATTTAGGCACCCAGGTCAATGTCTTCCCCTCCTTTGATCACGACGTAGCAACTGTAGTCAGAAAGTCCTTCTTCATCTCATGACTAATCACAAAGGGCATCTCATCTAAGATCAAAGAAATTATTGTCCCCTTTACTTTGCCTAATTAGACCTATCATAGGGTATAATGCACCCTTTGACATGTATTTTACTAGACAGATCAAAAAAACTGGTTCCTAACAAAATGAATCTCAGGCCTCAAAAATGTTAGTTATTAGGAAAGGCTGAAATGACTATTGCTATGCTAAATGTTATGTAGGCTGTTGAGCAGAGACCTGTGCCTTGCCTCCCGTGCCTCCAGGGTAGCTATTATCCATTACCTTCTCTTTCTTGATATATCAAATATTTTAGCCAGTGTGCTATAGCAAGCTATCTCAGTCAACATGGGGTAATAAACAAAACTAGACGGAGGGACAGTTTCATCACCCAGTGCCGCCCCCCCCCCTCCGGAATACACTCCCCTTGCATGGCAAGCAATGTGATTCCATGCTGGCTTTTAAACATAGCTTAGGCAATCAGATGGGTAGCCAGAAATACAATCTGGGACTTAAGGACTTTGCCTTCTTTGAAAAGGTTGGTGGAGCTTGAAAGTGGTTAATGGCAATGCACGCACATCCGCTGCTCAAACAAATTTGGACTTTCCTGCGATACTGTATTCCTACAGACACACTGGGTCAGAGCTACAGCTCCAATCACACACCATCTTCATTCCTCAGGTAAAGCAGAGTGTGACAATTCCAGTCATAAAAGTACTACAATGACAAATGCTGCCTTCCAGAATTACTGTACTTTAGCTTTGTTACTTTTACTGTACAGTTCAATGCAGAACATTATAGCTCATTAGGATCCTACTCCCTTTATTAGTGCATGTTACTTCTCCATTGCTATCAGCTGGAAAAAATATATCACAGCTACACTCCAACTTCCCCTTAGTCAGAGAGCTTTTGTTCATTTATTTGAGAATATCTGTTTCTGAAACCTTGATGTTCCATCTGGCAAAATATAAAGCAGTCAGAAAATTACTATAATGCCAAATCCTGCTTTCCAGAGTTGCTTTCCAGAGTTATTTTAAAATCTTACATGATACTTGTATTGTAGAGAGCAATGCTGAGTGTTAACATCTCCTCTCAGTAGTCCCAGTCAACATCGGGTGTCTCAAATTATGGTTTGTCAGCACACACTAACACTATGCTGCTAACAAATTGTGTCCTGTCCTTTTTTTAATTCAATGGTAAAGTATTAAATGTTGATTTCTGCAGACATTTTAAAATGCTGTATCTTGCTTTATGTCACAGGTGGGTTCCAACAATATATGAACAAATATCTTTATATTTATATCTAGCTAGCTAGCAATCACTGTCAGGGATAGATTTGTAAAATACACATACATATGGCCCTTCTGTAAATTCCAGTATTCATAATCTGGTCTCCATCCGAAAGTAACTGAATATGTCTCCTTTACAGGGTAGCCGAGTTTACCCTGCATGATAGTGTGATAAGTTCAACAATTATGGGAGATCACAAAAGATAGCTTCTGCTCCTCTGGGTTGAAAGAAGTCAAATGACTTGGTTTGCTGACTGAGAATGCCCCCTGGGGACCTTCTACAATGGGAACACTAGACCACTAGACACAAATCACTTGGAAGTGGTCTTGAGACTGCCCCTAGGACATGTCAAGGGGGGGGGGGGTCATATCTCGCAGCTTGCCAGGAATTCCACAGGATGTTATGTGTATCCTGCTCAGTTTACTTCCAGTGCAGCCCTTACTTGGAACAAGTGAAAGGATAGCTGGATGGATGGAGACTTGGACAGTGGTATACTGTATACCAAAGCTATTTACTGAAACTGGAGCACACTGCAAACAGTAGAGAGGCCACTGTATATCTAAGCAATCAAAAATTGAGATTCTTGCAGGGGTGCAGTCATGAAGTACTATAACACCTACACTCACACGCACAAACAGGAATAAGCTGTATATACAGACGTGCTTATGTTAAAAAAATAAAATATATATATATATATATATATATATATATATGTGTGTGTGTGTTCAAAGACATGAATATACAAATATGGCATACAAAATATTACACTGGGAAGCAGTCACTCATGCAGTGCTATCTCTGTGGTTAGAGCACTGCAAGCACTACCATCACTACAACACAGCACGTAATCTTAAGGTACCACAACAAAGTACTGTGTAATGATAGTCACGGTGTATGAATTCAGTACATCACAGCATGTGGCCTTAAGGTATCAGGGCACAGTACTGTATGGTAGTAATCATAGTGTATGAAGTCAGTACACAACAGCACATAACCCTAAGGTATCGGAACACAGCACTGTGTGACAGTTGTCATGGTATATGAAGTCAGTACACCGCAACACATAATCGTAAGGTACCAGGACACAGTAGTGTGTGACAGTAGTCAGGGTATATGAAGTAAGAACACCACAGCACATAACCATAAGGTACCAGGACACAGTACTGTGTGATAGTAGTGATGTTGTATGAAGTCAGAACACCACAGCACATAACCTCTAAGTACCAAGACACAGTACTGTAACAGTAGTCATAGTATATGAAGTCAGTACACCACAGCACATATCACTGAGGTACCAGGACACAGTATTGTGTGATAGTAATCATGTTGTATGAAGAAAGTACAGAACAGCACATACCCTTTAAATACCAGAACACAGTACTTTGTGATAGTAGTCAAGGTTTATGAAGCCAGTACACGACAACACATAACCCTGAGGTACCAGGACACAGTAGTGTATGATAGTAGTAATGCTGTATGAAGTCAGTACATCACAACACATAACCGTAAGGTATCAGGACACAGTACTGTGTGATAGTAGTCAGGATTTATGAAGTCAGTACACCACAACACATAACCCTGAGGTACCAGGACACAGTACTGTATGATAGTAGTCATGGTGTATGAAGTCAGTACAACGCAACACATAACCCTAAGGTACCAGGACACAGTACTGTGTGATAGTAGTCAGGATTTATGAAGTTAGTACACCACAACACATAACCCTGAGGTACCAGGACACAGTACTGTATGATAATAGTCATGGTGTATGAAGTCAGTACACCGCAACACATAACCCTAAGGTACCAGGACACAGTACTGTGTGATAGTAGTCAGGGTTTATGAAGTCAGTACACCACAACACATAGCCCTGAGGTACCAGGACACAGTACTGTATGATAGTAGTCATGGTGTATGAAGTCAGTACAACGCAACACATAACCCTAAGGTACCAGGACACAGTACTGTGTGATAGTTGTCAGGGTGTATGAAGTCAGAATACCACAGCACATAATCCTAATGTACCAGTTTGTTTGGAAAGGAGGCGAACAGATCTGTTTGAGGTGTTCCCCACATCTGGACTAAATCCTGGAAGATTACTGTCTTGAGCTGACACTCGTGCAGGTCTGCCTAGGATTTGCCACAACATTTCACTCTGAGAGGATGTATAATGCATGCTGAGTCACAGAATGCTGCAAAGCCAGCTCCCAGGCCATCATTGCTAACCAGCACAAAGGGTATGACGTGATACCATTTTGGTTGCTGAGATACCACTTCACTGTGGAGCTGTCTATAACCACAAAAAGAGGACCTAAAGTCCATAGGTGGCAAAGGACTTTAAAGGTGTGTATTGCCTCTGACATTTCCTTGATATTGACGTGTTTCCAAGCATCTGTGTGCATCTGCACTTGCACTCCCATTGACATGGCTCTCCAAGTCAAGTTGGACAAATCTGGCTGGACAGATTGCACAGGGACAGGTGGGAAGAAGGGTAGTCATGGATTCATACTCTCTGTGCTCTCCACCACTGTAACTCTCATCTGATGAAAGGCAACACCAGCAACTTGCATTCCAGGGAATGCAGATGCTGGGTACAACAAGTTCGGACATACCACTAAATTTTCTTCATGTGGAGACAGGCCAGTGGTATCATGAGAATCATAGATGCCATCAGTCCTAGAATATTTAGAAATTCTGTTGTCGAGATTATGTTCCTCTTGGAGAACTCCTGAAGCACCATCTGGTAAGACAGTATTTTGTCTTTGGGAGGACAGGCCATATTTTGTTGGTGTTGATTAAGTACCTCATTTGTGAGGCTCTCTGGCATAACTTCTAAAGGTTCAACTTGAATCCCAGCTGGGAGAGTAAGCTTGAGACCTTCTCTAATGATTCCAAATACCAAGATACAGACTCTGCAGAGATCAGCAAGTCATGCAAGCAGGGAAAGATATGAATGCCAAGAGTCCAACAGTGGGGCCACAACCGAGGCAAGGCATTTAATAAACACTCAAGGTGAAGTGAATAGCCAAAAGAGCAATGCAAAGAACTGATAGTGTAAACCAGATGCATCAAATCTCAGATAAATCCAGAATTGTTAAGTAATGAGGATATGATGATATGCATCCTTCAAGTCCAGGGTCACCATGAAGTAGTGGTCTGGCACAAGAGGAAGTAACATCTGCAGGGTGAGCATCTTGAACTTGGGGACCTTGATAAAAGTGTTAAGAAAGGATAGGTCCAACACCAGTCTCCACAAAGCCTCTTTTTGAGTACAAGGAAAATTCTGAACTAGAAACCGTTTGTTCTTTTTGAAGGAGGGACCAGTTATTTGACCCTTGAGTTCAGTATATGCCAGAGCACAAGAGGGTATAACAAATTCTGGTCTGGCAGGTGAGGTGGAAACCCTCTTGAACACAGGCAGATGTTCCTTCCACTGTCACTGTAACCTTTGCCAGCTATGATCAGCATCCGTTTGTTGGAAACTACTGGTGGCCAGGACACCTTGCTGAGAGCTAACTTTCAAGATAGGGCACTTGGAGAGGAACTTGAGAAAGATAGGTGCCATGCCTCAGCATAGTCACAGGTTAGAAGTCGGTATGCTTTTTGGAGTTCTTATCCACTCATTTCATTTTGATGTCTTCTTGTTTTTTGTTTGGCTGGGACTTCTGTTTGTTGGGTAACCAAAAATTGTCCTGATAAGTGGGGGGAATCCTGGGAATATGGAACATTTTCAACATTCCTTGCATCAATGTACCTGTGTCATTCCATAGTTTAAGATCTGATTAGCTGATGTGCCAAACAAACAGTCAGAATCAAGTGGAGCATTCATAATTTCAATTTTTTAACTCATCAGAAAAGTTTTGGCTGTGCAACCAAGCATACCTCCTTATCACCATCACTGTTGCTGCATTTCTAGAAATAATATTGATCCCTTCCAAGGCACACTTTAAAGCATCTTTATACATGAGAAACAACATTGAAAACAATGTCTTTGACATAGACTTTTTGCTTAGCAGGTGACATTGCAGCAAACTTGTCTAAAGTATATATGTATACACCTCGGCACAAACTTCTGCATAAAACACTAGTAGATAAACACTTTAAAAGCTACCATGTTAGACTGTGGCAGCTTTACTACCTTTATTACCACTTGTCAAGTTTATCTGAAGGAACTGGGCTTGATACAGACATAGTCTTTTTATTGGAAGAGGTTGCTGGGACACAGATGCAGGGTCCATAGACAAGGGGGGCTTGCTGGCCAGGCATGTCCATGCACACTCTGAATTTCTTGAACACTTTTAGGAAGAGACTCATTCAGCAGATGAGAATTGCAAGCTTACTTAAAAACATCCTCCAGTGCTCAATGGAGGGAAGTTCACTGCACCCAGGTCATCATCCTCCAAAAGATCATAAACCTTGCTGATCTTGGGGGCAGCTAATGATTGCTCCCAACTGAATACATCTCTAAATCTAGCCAACATTTGAAAAAAAAAACATATCTTTGGGGGATTTCTGAACCTCTTTGTCCTCAGAGGAAACTGACTGATGAGTCTCAAACATTTCTGAATCCTAAAGATTTGGGATTCCCTTCAAACTCAAGATCCTTGGGAGGTCAAATGGGGGGTGGGAGCATGGGTGTTACTCATAACCCAGGTTTGCACTCTGTAATCAACTGCCTGAAAAATGGATCTAGCAATAGCCACCAACTCAGGTAGAAACACAGATACTGTTGCCCGGTAATTTTGTGGGTCTTCTGTCTCTTTTTTGCATGCACTATACTAATAGGAGAATCCTTGGAGGAAGGAATCTTAACAGTGGCAACGGATTCTGCATTCCTGATTCACCACTACCTAAATCAGGCAATGGTACAGCCTCTAAAGACATGTTTGACCCTTGTATCACATACACTTGTGATACTAACACCACACCAGAGGAACTGGATGCAAAAGAAGGTGAGTGGTCTGATAGCCTGCTCAAGGGTACTGCAGAGTCACAAGCTGAGGCATACTTGTTTTATTCATTATTTTGTTGAGTGGGAAAGTCTAACTAAGACACCACCTATTTTCAGCAGAGGCCCAGGGAGAAACACTCCAGATACATGTCTTTGGATTGTGGAAGGAAACTGGAGTAACCAGAGAAAACCCAGGTGAATGCAGGGAGAACATGCAAACTCTGCACAGAAGGCACCCCAGCCAAGAATCAAACCAGAGAACCTCTTGCTGTGAGGAGATAACATTAACCCCTGCACCACAGTGCCACCCAATGCCTAATTTGCTGATTTATGTTTGTTTTTTATGTGCACAAGGGGTAGACATGGGGGGATACTATATCTGAGTCCATCAAGTTAAAGGACAGAAAAATAGCCAGATCAATACCAAACACTGGCTGCACAATCCTGAAGTTTATTTCTGCATGGATGTTATTCTGAGTAAAATGACAGTAGTTTCAATAATGCAGTTTGAAGTACAAAACAGACACAAAAGTCCCTTAATTTTAATAACAAAGGCTAGTTGTAGCTCCAAATTATTAAAAAAACAGCATAAAAGAGCCCTAGACAATGAATAATGTACAAACTTATGAAACACTCCTGTCAGAAATGTTTAACATACAAAAAGGTGCCAAAATCAAGACTTAACAAAAAGAATGTTTAAAATGCTGTAAATCTACTCAATCACCTGAAATAATCATAACCTCAAAGAAAAAAAAACTTGCAAAAAACAGCAAGTTTTCCTGCCATAACTTTCAAATAAAGCTTTTAATCAAGGGAAATAGCAGGCATGAATAATTCAAGATTCCGGCAGCAAGTGGCAATGAGAAGAACTGTACCAAAATGGCCTTAGTAAAGAAACTGAGTTAAATATTCACAAATAGTCATAAAACACATTACAATGATTAAAAACCCACAGAAACGAAGACTTAACTTAAAATAAACAGTATATACCATATACTGCAGGTAAAGTAAAAGCCTAAGTACATACAATTTTCCAGTCAGAAAAAAACAATCAGCAGAATTCACTTCTCAAGGACTGACAGAAAAAGTCCAAGGGATGAACTAAAACCCCAAAGTGTTTCTTATCTGAGCTCAATAGCTAAAGAGATCCTGAGTTAGGACCAGTTTTCCAAGAGATCCTTCTTTTATTATGACACTAGAAAACTGCCAGGGTACTGTCTGTGGGTCTGGAAGGCATTGCCTGTCCTGTCAGGAGATTGGGTCAAACACAATTATATAGACAGTGGGAAGGACTCTTAAGATTTTATAGACTGCCAGAGGAAGAGTAGCAGGGCATCACCACCTTTATGCCAGTAAGACTGTGTTTGTTGAATGCTTTTTTATTCTGTTCTGTTTACCTCTGTATCTGCCAACTCTTCCCCTTTGTTTGTTCCTGCACACTGGGCATGGGGGGAGACAGACATTCGAGGAGGAGTGTCATCCATGCAGCCACAAAGATACTTTGTGCCTTCACCAGCAACCGACCAATGAGAGCATATGGTATAAGCCCTAACCACACCCCTTAGCAGTGGCTGTGTCACCTGTGTTACCACTACAGCCACTATACCCTCCCTTTTTTAATTTCTCCAAGTCTTTTTGGTTTCTTATACCATGATGGGAATGTACCCCATTCCTAAGTCAAAGTGTGATTAAAGTTCTTGAAATTAGTATTGCTTCAATCTTTGATATTAGCCAGAGGGCATATTGGCGCTACCCACAATGTGCTCAGTAATGACTGCTTCTGCAGTTTGTATGGAATTACACGTATCGATAACATATCTGAGTATGACTGTAAATTCATTTCTATAAGATCTGTTGCTCCTACTACGGCTGGAACTGTCTGGGTATCCTTCTTCCACATTGCCCTCATTTCTGCCTGCGAATCCTGGTATTTTATGACTTTGTGTGTGTGTCTCTCTCTCTCTCTATACGTAAGACTCTGTAGTTACTGGGTGTAGCAATTTCAATGATCAGTGCTACTTTTGTCTTCTTTTAATGGGCCACTATATCTTTTTTTTTCACATCTATTTTTTGAACTGTTGGCAACAGGTGATCCCATGTGATATAAAATTCATCATTTTCTATACTGCTTTGAGGCTCATGTTTCCAGTGTTTTTAAACTACTTCAGTATTATAATGTTTGCACAATCCCTAATGCAGCAGTCTTGCCACATTATTATGCCTTTCAGTATACAGTCCTTCTGCCATTAGTATATCACAACCAGCAACAAGATGTGTGACTGTTTCCATTTCTGTTTTACAAAACATACATTTATCTGTTTCTCCTATATGTTCAATGGACTTTGTAAGGCAATGTGTACTTAGTCCACTATCTTTGGGCCGCCAATATTAACCTTTTGTCTTTTGGTTTAAATTTACCTCTCCTTAACTATTCTTGCGTTCAGTCCTGATCAATCTGAGGTTGTTCCCTCCTTGTGTATTTGCCCCTGTGTGTACTCATAATGAGGACTACCGCAAATGTGGTTTGTTAGGCAAATACCCACCCCAAAGTCATCCTTTGTCAGTGCTCTGAGAGTTTGTGGCACTGAATGGCCCTGGTCCACCCCTTCCCCTAAGGATAAGCCCACCCATCCCCTTCACAGCAGTTTTATCAGATACTTGAGGTTCTGATGGAACCCAGGACACCTGGGCCACAGTTAGGGCTTTATCCCTGTACAACAAATGACCTGGTAAAATGTGAATGTGTTACTTTATTCCTTGCAGCCACTTCACTAAATATAAACTGATGCTATTAATAAAAAAAAATTGTACGATACCAGCATGCCACAAAATATATCAATGTGTTAAAAATCTAAAAAAGACAAAACACATTAGGAACACTGTATGAGACAGTGTAAGTTTATTAGCGCTTTCATTAGTTATCATGAGACTTCATCAGAAAAACTACCACACTGAAACTCCTGGTCAATAAATAAAGCTTAGCTCATATGACTTTGTCGTAGATTTCTCTTCCTGTATCCAGCTTACATCAAATGAATACCTGCAACAATGAATAAAAAATAAATGGAAGATGAATAAAAATCAATGAATACAGATCTCATAAATTAATGCAATACATACAATAAAATGCATAATCAAGGAGTAATCTATGACATCAACCACAAGTATAAAATATTAAAAATAATGTTATGAACATAGAAAGCAAAAGTCCTATTTGTAAAAAGAGCATACATAAAATTTATGAATACATTTATTATTCAGCAGCCTTAAGTTTTAATAAATTATTCATAAGCAGGCTGACATTTATTCTAGACAGAACAGTTGAGTTACATCTATTCATCCAAAAAAGAAAACTCACTCCCTTCTGGCAATGTTTTGCAGTTCCCACCCCTCACTGACTACTGAGCTTTTTCTAGAACACAATATGAATTTAGTAAAATTGTCCCAGATAATGGAATGCTTGAATGAAGCATTGTTGTTATCCCCATTTTTAATACTACAGAGATGTTGATACAGTCTCCTCCTAAGTTCATTCTCAGTTTTACCAGTATAGAATGTTGTACATTCTTCCCATATAACAACTTACACCATGCCTCTCGAAGTACAACTACATTTCTCAATGCTCTTAATTCTCACCCAACCCAGGGTGACTTTACAACTACATTTTCCAATGCTCATAATTCTCACCTGACCCAGGGGGATTTTACAACTACATTTTCTAATGCTCATAATTCTCATCCAACCCAGGGGGGCTTTACAACTACATTTTCCAATGTTCTTAATTCTCACCCAACCCAGGGGGGACTTCTTTTGCTTTAAAAATATACATACATTGGTTACAGCAGCCAGATTTTGTCATAGCAAACCCAACACTACTTTGTACTAATTTACCATTTTCCAACATATTTAAGCTTTTTGCCTTTTTATAAATAAAATGAACATCAGTTCCTAATTTACTACTAATGCCTTTTTTATAAATAAAATGAACAGCAGCTCCTAATTTACTACTAACGCCTTTTTTATAAATAAAATGAACAGCAGTTCCTAATTTACTACTAACGCTTTTTTTATAAATAAAATGAACAGCAGTTCCTAATTTACTATTAACGCCTTTTTTATAAATAAAATGAACACCAGTTCCTAATTTACTACTAACGCCTTTTTTATAAATAAAATGAACATCAGTTCCTAATTTACTACTAACGCCTTTTTATAAATAAAATGAACACCAGTTCCTAATTTACTACTAACGCCTTTTTTATAAATAAAATGAACACCAGTTCCTAATTTACTACTAACGCCTTTTTTATAAATAAAATGAACACCAGTTCCTAATTTACTACTAACGCCTTTTTTTATAAATAAAATGAACACCAGTTCCTAATTTACAACTAACGCCTTTTTTATAAATAAAATGAACACCAGTTCCTAATTTACTACTAACGCCTTTTTTATAAATAAAATGAACACCAGTTCCTAATTTACTACTAACGCCTTTTTTATAAATAATATGAACACCAGTTCCTAATTTACTACTAACGCCTTTTTTATAAATAATATGAA
Source organism: Protopterus annectens (assembly GCF_019279795.1). Taxonomy (NCBI): domain Eukaryota; kingdom Metazoa; phylum Chordata; order Ceratodontiformes; family Protopteridae; genus Protopterus; species Protopterus annectens. The sequence goes on along the minus strand of NC_056739.1, from coordinate 774,247,692 downwards.
CAGCAGTTCCTAATTTACTACTAACGCCTTTTTTATAAATAAAATGAACACCAGTTCCTAATTTACTACTAATGCCTTTTTTATAAATAATATGAACACCAGTTCCTAATTTACTAGTAATGCCTTTTTTTATAAATAATATGAACAGCAGTTCCTAATTTACTACTAACCTTGGGATGCCTTGCCACACATGGTGAGAGAAGAATAATAATATCAAAGCTTTAGCTTTAGTTAAGCTTTCAAAAAGTGTGGCACAGTCTTGACCACATCATACTATTCTGACCACACACAGTCTCTCCAGACAGAATGTGCTTGAATCTTCCACCACGTTCAGCTTTCACCTGTGCCATGGCCTTGCTTACAAGATCTGGTGGATAACCTCTATCAAAAAAAAAAACATTGTCTCAAGCTTACCAGCCTCTCATTAACATGAGTAGGTCATATGCAATACTCAAATTTGCCCTTAACCAACTCTGCTCTTTGAAAATTGTGATGGTAACTATGGTAGTCTAAATATGCATTAAAATTTGGGCTTACAATAAAATAATACTCTCAAAATGCTGCTCATTTCATTTCTTAGAGCCTCTAACATCGACATAATTCATCTCATGAAAAGAATAACAGAATGCAAACTTCAAAATGATCAGTAGTTGAATTAATTCATTCCATAAAGAGACAAAAATGCAAACACTTCCCTGCTGAATTATAAAAATATGATTCAGGAATCGCATGTACATTGAAATATGTTTAAAAAAATCTAAAAAAAAAACATACATGCTTCAAGTCTAGCATCGGGCACATCTAGCCCTCGTAGTATGGATGCAAACCTATAAGTGTATTAGCAGAGCTGATGTTTGTATGCATGCTCTGTTTACAAATGGGGCTTAAGCTTCCTATGTTTATAACATGCAGATTTCTTAATGTTTTTGGATTTGTGGTTAATGTTGTAAATTATGACTTGATTATGCATTTTATTGTAATTGTATTAATTTACAAGATTTGTATTCATCTTATATGTATCTTTTATTCATTGTTTCATGGTTGAAGAAATTGTTTTGCATGTACTTAAACTGTCCTGTATCTGTTGGATGAACTAGCACCCCACTCGCCTACCCCCAAAAATAAAATTAAAGAAAAAAATGTTTTTTTTCTTTTAAACTGTAGCAATCTGTTACTACAGTTTAACCATGCCCAGAGCACTGCAGTGCTCAGGTTTTACATTAAATAAATTGTTTTCTTTTTACATTTAATTTGTAGCAAACTGCTTGATACAATGTAGAAAGCAGTTGCTGCAGCTTATACTCTGCATGGAGTGCTACAGGGGTCAAGTTTTAATTAAAATAGTGCTTTAAACTGTAAGAAACTGCTTGCTACAATGCAGTAAGCAATTGCTACAATTTAGACCACACAAGAAGCACTCAGGTTTGACCACAAATGCAGTACTGTCTTTTAAAAGAGGGTATGTATTAAAAAGTGATCAGGATTAGCCAGTCACACTACCCCAACACTTTGAGCATGGGCAGTAATCTGCATACAGGAAGTGAATGTTATGACTAAACCATGTGACTTAAGCTTTATTTATTGACCAGGAAGTTCTGTATGGCAGTTTTTCTGATGAAGTCTCATAATAACTGACTAAAGTGCTAATACATTTGCATTAGTTCTTGTAGCATTTGTACCATGTTTTGTTTCGTACAATACCAGAATATCTAAAGGTTTGACTGCCCTTTCTATATCTTAGTAAATATCAGCAGAGTTTGTTCTCATGTCAGTGCCTTTACAGTTTGTATTACAAACTATGACAACATCTACAAGATTTTGTATGTTAAACAGCCTTCAGTGCTGGAAGTGGTAATATATGCGTTAACATTGAATTAATGGTAATTTTAAAAAACATTTGCCAGCTAAGCTAGATTATTTGCATATAATTAACTGCATCAAATACATAACTTCCCTTAAAAATAGTTATAACCTCAGTATTGGAAGAGTTACTGATAAACAGAACAGTAATAACAAAGGTTCAAAACATACATGCTTGAGGTGTTTAACAAATATGCTGGGCATGTTATCTAGTCTACGGACAAGGAGTTTCTAATGTTCCTTATAGCCACTAATGTGATCGAGTGGTTCACCTCATTCAGGGAAACAGGGAATGGACTGACCAGTGTATCTTGAAATTTCAACAAAACTGAAAATCGGGCTTTTCAGTGTGCTTTAGAGAGTGAGAGGTATCAGTAGCAAAGCTTACCTATAGTACTAGGTGTTTTTGGTCAAATTATCATAGTCTGCATTAGTAAAAAAATACATGCAATATTCAGCAAATGCGGTCAGTAAATAGTGACTTCATTACACGTGGTGCATTTAAAAGTTTTATTAACTCTACTGTGTTCTTGCTGATGAGAGTGAGCTTAAGTTTATAAACAATAAATTTATATTTTATTGTGTAACATCTTCCTGATTATTTTCCTTTTTTTTTGTCTCCCCCTCTGGATGGCTGAAGTGATGGAAGATTTATTAAAATGCAGTACTCTTCCTTCCCACCTAACCCATCTGCTCCCCCTGGCTGGTTCTTGGCACATTACATGGTGCAGATGCAACAACAATCAAATCGACAAGCTGTAGACTGGAATTTGTCATCATTTAACATGTTCATTATGACCACTGCTGCAGTACCCAAGCCGTCCCAGCTGTCCTTTGCCTTCCTATAGGCTCCTGTGGATCCAGAACAAAAAGATTTAACAGACAAGTTTTTGTATTAATATTATTTCAGGTATTGTTATGTGACTGGGTCATTAACAGTTAAAAGAGAGATCACCAGAATTGCTTTTTTATCTCTGAGGAATTCCCCTTATGTAAACAGGAATGGAAGCGCTTAGTTGTGTGACTTTGTATTTATGTTACTACCGTTTTATAGATATGCAGTACATCAAGCAGGACTGGCACATTTACAGTTTTGCAGGTCAGAATGTAGATCAACCAGATAGCAGATAGAGATGAGAAAATATTTTTTAGATTCTCTGGGTAATTTGTGAAGCTCAAACTGTAAATATTTTTAGTGAAAATCAATGGGGGTTTTCAAGTTGAGTTAGTTGTGTAGATAGGTACATAATGAAGGGCACGCTGTAGTTTGGAAGGGCACACTGTAGTTTGTGAAGGGCACGCTGTAGTTTGTGAAGGGCACGATGTAGTTTGTGAAGGGCATGCTGTAGTCTGGTATGTGACTGATAAAGAGAAGATTAGAGAGGAATGATAGGGAAAGTCAGTCATACAGCTTACTTTGACTTGGCCAAGGCCTCTGACAATCCCCCACTCAGGCATCATCAAAAAGCTAACACAACTTAGCATACATCCCTATCTCAACAGGTGGGTGGCCAACTGGCTCACCAACAGGACCCTCAAAGTCAAAATAGGCACCTCCACCTCCGATAGCAGACCTGTCACTAGTGGAGTTCCCCAGGGATCTGTCCTGGGAACCCCTACTGTTTGGCATCTATTTTTCAGAGGTATAGGCAAAGACAAAAGGCCTTTGGCTGACTAAGTTTGTGGATGCCTGTATGTTGGGTGCTGTCATTGACTCCCCAAATGATGTTAACATACTACAAGAGCATCTCACAGCAACTAATGACTGGTGTCAAAGTCATGGCTTCAAGCTAAATGCATAAAAAAGTATCATCATATCATGTGGCAAAAACATGACCCCTACTGATTACCACATCAATGGCAACCCTCTAAGCACACAACCTATGGTGAGAGACCTAGGCACTCAGGTTGATAACAACCTCACATTCAACCATCATGTAGCGGCAGTGGTCAGAAAAGCCTTTTACTTGGTTCATCTCATAAGTAAAGGGATTGCAACCAGAAAAAGGAGGTTATTACCTCTCTATACTCCTCCCTCATTAGACCAATAATTGAGTATAACGCCCCGTTTGGGATGTACCTCTCCAAACATCTGCATCAACTGGAAAAGCCACTGAAATACCTCACAAAGAGAATCCATGGCTTTCAACACCTGTCCTATGCAAACAGGCTCAAATTACTATCACTCTACTCAATATCATACAGATTGCTCAGGGATGATCTGTGTCTCACCTACAAGGCAATCTCGAACCCTGCCCTACTAGAGATGCTTCATATAAGTAAGTCTAACTCCTCATGCACTACCCACTGAAAAAGCCTGAATCTAATATACAACATCAGTAAAACCTGCTGGAGAGACAGGCTTGTCTCCCAGAGGCTGCCTCGTCTCTGGAATAGACTTCCCATACACGTCAAACAGAGCACCTCACTGACCCTCTTCAATTGCAACCTTGACGACTGGATGGGAAGCCACAAATTTGTCCCAGGAGTTCCACCTGTGTCCCTCACTGACAGGGGCAACAGGTGCTGATTGAGGTTTCTTTTTCGGAATAAACTCTTGGACAGGCTTGTAAGGGCCCCAAGGTAATTAGCCTAGTAACCTCCTATGATCCTATGATGCCTTTAGTAATCAGATGAGCAAGGTAGGAGACTTACCTAATGAGAGGTGACACATGGAAGAGGAAGGGTAGTTCATTATTGGTGATGGTGCCTAAAGTCTCTAATGACAGTTGTCTGTTTTAAGGGAGGTATCATTTATATTGTAGGTGCATGAAAGTTCCTGTTTCCCACATTCTACAATGCTAGATTTTATGACAATCAGCTTTGTACTGTAATCCTGGCACCATATGTTTGTTTGAGTTAGGCCCTCCTGGAGGATTTGAGTGTCTTCAGAGGCGCTGATGATGGCTCCAAGTTCGTCGTCATCCATGAACTTAGTCAAACAGAGACTTTCAATGCCAAATAGATATGGTCCAAAAACAAAAAGCCCCGAGCCTGGGGTGACAAGTTTTTGGGAGAACAGTGTACATTTCACTCTAATGGTGACTGCCTTTCATTTGGCAGTCTTGTGACTTACTGTTTGCCAATGATGCCAGAGTAGGGTATAGTGTCTACTGCCTTAGATGTCCTTCTATTCTCATGATGCAGTATTCATAACCTTAGGGAGTTGCTGCCTGCAGCACTGGATATCTGGCCAGTATACCAAAGTCTTTCAATCAGGGGTCCGTGCGGCGTAGAATGCAGGGGCCATAAACTGACGTTGGCTATAACTGTGATGTCTGCATGTACCCAACTCAGAATTTTTCTGCCGCAGTGATAATCAGACCTCCTTCCGCCAGTTCAGAATTATGGCGTTCACTTGACATCATCCATCCAATTTCAATGATCGTTCTACAGCTGTCCACTCAAAGATAAGTACCCGTATGGGAATTTCTTTGCTTTTTGCTTTTTGTCAAATGTTCATGTCTTCTATGAAGGGAACGTGTGCTTGTGGTAGGCAAATCCCTTATAAGGACAATCATGAGCAGTATTTATTTTGTCTGGGGGAGGTTTACAATTACAAGGCCTGTAAGATCTGTCAATCCTTTGTTCCAAAAACCCTAAGAAGCTGTCTAGCAGCTTTAAAACTTTATTTAGAAAACCAATACCTCCGACATTTGGCGTCCAGAATGGAAAGTGGAGCAGGCTCTTCCAATGAGCCACCTAGGAAGAAGGCCAAGAAAGTTAGGCCTGATGCTTTGGCTGCACCTTAGTCATCTGGTGTTATCCCCAAGGTGGATATCAGTCCAGGATCGCTCCAGATGCCTGATACTGCGCAGCAAATGGGAACCGATTTGGAAGCCAGCTCTGCAAATACCCAGAGTACGTCCACTGAGGTTTTTCAACCATCACAACCTGATGGTGAGGGGGAACCATGGCTCATTTTTTTGTAGGGCCCTGCTTCTACTACAATCCTGGCAACCTCTATAAAGTTGGCTCCTAGGCCCACTTCTGCTCCCTCTTCTTCTTTAAAATGGAAACAGAAGCAGAAGCACATTTCTAAAGACCCCACTGCTCCCTGGGAGACCTTTTCCCAAACTCTGTTCAAGGCTTTTCAGAGACAGATCCCACAGACAGACCCATCTGTTGCCCCTCAGGAACTCTCTGAGGAGGAGTTTTCCTCCTCAGATGATTCTTTAACTTATTGCTCACAGTTGGATTTGCCCAATGACTTTGATACCCCAGAAGAAGAATCTCTCATTCCTGATTCCCCTGGAGAAGATTTTTCCTTTGGGAATACCATTTCCCCTACTCAGACATTTCAAATGGAACTATCAGATGTCTCTGAGACAAAAAAGAGATACTTTGAGCTCTTGCAGATGGAGCAGCCCTAACCATCTGCAGATCCCCCCTTTCTAACTGCATTTCAGGATGCTTTCTCTGCTGCCTCACATATCCCAGAGTCACACCCTCCTGCTTCTAAGAGAGCAAGACAGATTATATAATGTGTCCGCACAGGAGCAGTACCTTTAAAAAATCCTCCAGATCTTGCAGCGATTGCTGTGTCACCAGATAAGTCCTCTAGGCAACTTCCTTCTTCTTCCCTTTTTCCTACAGATAAAGACAGTAAGTTTATGGACAGGTTGGGAAAGAAAGTTTATACTTCCTCCACTTTGGCCATTCGGGCTATTAATTATCAGACTCATATGGAAAAGTTTGCCTTAGATTCTCTGACCAATTTCTCAAGTGACCAGATACTCCATCAAGTGCAGCTATGATGCTGTAGAAGCTTATTCTAAGTCAGCTGCTACTGGTTCTCTGTTAAGGAGATTTTCATGGCTGAGACTTCAGCCCTTACCTTTGGATGCTCAAGCTAAGTTGCTAGATGCACCCTTGGACAATAAAGCCTTATTTGGAGCTGTGTCTGCAGGGTTTCTTAAGTCTCTACAGGAAAAAGGTAAAGACTTACAAAGTTTAAAATATCTACTAGTCTGTCCTGTTCCGAGATTTCATAGAAATTACCCTCAAAAACTAGTTTTGTCAAGAGATCAGTCCTCTCACCCCTTGGCTACTCAGTCCAGGGGACACAGACATACCAGAAAACAATCTGCTCCGAGGTCAACTGCAGAGCTCCTCCACTGTGACTCTCCTCCTTTAACCAGCTCCACCCCCTTTCCCTACCCTCCTGGCAGAAAAATCACCTCAGACAAGTGGGTGCTTTCCATCATCAAGAGGGGATACTTTATGACCTGGTGGGCTACACCTCCTTTACAGGGGATACCACAACCCCCTCAAAATCAGCTCCCACTCTTCCCACCTATACTCAGTGGGTCTATGTTTATATCCTCGAACACTTAAAAAAGCAAACGCTGGTTGATCGAACTTATTTTCGAAACTGCAAAATATTGAAGCAGCAGAAACACAAATTTTTTCCTAGGGAAAGAATTTGGCTGTCCGTTTCTGTTGCCTCAGTATTTTCAGTGTTATGGTGGAAAGTTTCCAGTCGGATTCAGGTAAGTCTGTGATTGTGTGGATGTGAGTGTTAGGGTGATTTAGGGGAGTTAGGGTTAGGGCTTGGGTTAGGTGTGTGTACAATTGAGTGGACATGAGGGTTAGGGCGGATTTAAGTGAGTTAGGGTTAGGGAGCGGGTGAGGTGAGTGTGCGATAGTGACGGACCTTAGGGTTAGGGTTTGGGTTAAGGTAAGTGGGTAGTTAGTGGTGTGTGCATAGTTTAGTGTAGGGTTAGGCATCAGATTTTAGGTGCATGTGTGTGGATTTCTGTTTGTTTGGTGTGCTTGTGTTGTTTGTATGTGTTTTGGATCAGCGATTTTTTTCCCTGGGAAAAAAAATTGCTGATCTGACAGTTTGAGATTGTAAGCTTTCACTTAAATTAGGTCGATCAATCAGCGTTCCCTTTTTTAAGCGTTCGATGATATAATATAGACCCTACTCAGCCAACTTCTATCTCACGGTGCTATAGAACTAGTACCAGAGAATCAGTTAGCCAAAGGATTTTATTCAAGGATGTTTCTGGTCCCAAGAATAGATGGTCCTTGGGGACCCATCCTCAACTTATCCCACCTCAATCTCTTCCTCAAAGTGCCTACTTTCAAAATGCTAACTTTACAGCACCCCCTTCCCCTCATACCTCAGCAAGCCTTCATGGTCTCCCTGGATCTGAAGGATGCTTACTTACATATTCCCATCTTTCCCCCTTACAGAAGATATTTACGTTTCTCTGTGAGTTCTTCTCATTTTCAATTGTCTGCCTTACCCTTTGGCCTCTCCACAGTGCCAAGAGTCTTCACAAAGTGCCTAGCCCCAGCAGTTGTATACTGCAGACTGCAGGGCATACAGATTTATACCTATTTGGATGACCTTCTTATTTTGCACCAGGATCCACTCATCCTCTCCCAACACTTGGACCATGGTGTGCAGGTTCCTACAGAGTCTAGGCTTCACACTAAATTGCTTAAAGTCTCAAATGACTCCGTCCCAAGACCTTGTCTTACTGGGGTGCAGGATCAGGACAGACTTGATGTCAGCCTTTGTCCCTCCACAGAAAATAGAGTTCCTTTCCCAGTTTGTCCACTCCCTGCACCTCTAACATCCATCACAGCAAGGAATTTTTCAGGATACTAGGATACATGGCTTCCCTGATTCCCATGATCCCTCTTGCCAAAATGCATATGAGGAAGTTTCAGTGGGTCTTGAGAAACTCTTGGAGCCAACACTCTCATCCCTTAGAAACAAAACTACCCCTTCTTCCATGCTTAAAGAAGGAACTTTCATGGTGGAGTGCCACCATTACCCTGAATCAAGGGTATCACTGCAGATTCCCCACCCAAACAGCATATGTACACAGAGGTGTAAGATTTAGGTTGGGGAGCCATCCTTCACCATGCCAACAACAAGCACAAAGTTCAGGAGGAGTGGTCTGTTCAGGAAAATAAGGACCACATCAACCTGAGAGAGCTCAAGGCCCTATCCTTGGGCATGCAGGCCTTTCAACAGATCCTTCTGCCGGGCACCCTGCAGGTCATCACAAACAACATGACTGCCCTATGGTACATAAACAAGCAAGGAGGAACAAAGTCTTACCTCTTCTGTAGTGTGGCAATAAAGATTTGGTCCCTGGTAGCAGCACTTCAAATTCACTTGCAGGCAGTCTACATCCCATCAGAAGAAAATGGGATAGCAGACGCCCTAAGCAGAACCTTATCACCCTCCCACAAATGGGTGCTCCACAGGGAGGTATTTCTGGATCTAATTCACAGGTGGGGTATTCCTCAGGCAGATCCGTTTGCCTCCTCCCAGAACAAAGAGATGCCTCTCTTTTTGCTCAAGGCTCCCTCATCCACAGGCTTGGAAAGTGGACGCCTTCTCCTTTTCATGGGAGGGAATGTTCCTTTATGCCTTCCCTCCATTTCCTCTGATTCACAAAGTTCTCCTGAAAATACAGAAGGACAACCAAAAATCCTGCTGGTGACTCCCTTCTGGCCAAGACAGCATTGGTTTCCCCTTCTCAACCTTTTTAACCAGGGCAATCACCACAGGTTACCTCACTGCTTCAACCTACTCACACAAAGCAGGGCCTGATTCACCACCACCTACTCAATCTCAAACTGACAATGTGGGTGATAGAGTTCTGATACCCTTTAGGCACCTACACTCAGAGGATGTACTTACTGTCCTGCAGGAGGCCAGGAAACCAAGTACCAGGAGAAATTGCTTAACAAAGTGGAAAAAATTCTCCCAGTGGTGCCTCAGGAAACAACAGGACCCTTTTTTACTCTCTGTTCCAATGGTCCTTTCCTACCTGTGTGAGTTACTACATTCAGGATTGACATACTCTTCAGTAAAAGTATATCTATCTACCATTTCTGCTTGCCTTCTATTGACTCCTCCCTTGGCTTCCAGACTGGAAGTCAAGCTGTTTCTGAAAGGGGTCCTTCATATAAGACCTCCCCGGAAGCCTAACCCCCTCCTTTGGACTTCAGCTTTGTGCTGGAAAAGCTTACATTGGCACCGTGTGAGCCAGCCCACTCCTCCTCCCTTACATTCTGCACATGGAAAACAGTTTTATTAATGGCTCTTACTTCTGCCAGGAGGGTCTCTGAGAGCCAAGCCCTTATGGCTTCTCCTCCCTACCTTATTTTTCATAAAGATAGAGTTTGTCTCTGAACTAACCCTTCTTTCATGCCTAAAGTAGTCAACAAAATTTCCTTAAACCAGACCATTAATCTACCTGTGTTTTACCCACAACCACAAAACTCCTCAGAAAGGGCCTTGCATTCCCTGGATGTTCACAGGCAACTGAGATTCTACCTAGATAAGAGAAAATCTGTCAGACAGTCTGACAAACTTTTTGTCTCATTCCAGCCTAGAAACTTTGGTAAAGCAGTGTCTAAACACACCGTTGCCTCTTGGATTTCTAAGGCAATAGCCGGAAAACAACTTAACTTCACCTGTCAAGGCCCATTCCACTAGAGCAGCTTTCTCTTCAGCAGCCTTTTTCAAGGGAATCAATTACTTCTCTAGCCTAGAAGCTGCAGCTTGGTCCTCTGTACACACCTTTACCAAACATTACAAACTGGACCTGATTTCCAGGGCTAGAGCAGGGTTTGCTAAGTCTATCCTGCAGGGCCTCATTGACTCTGCTCCCCTTCCTACCTCCTATGCATCCTCCTAAAGAGCTCTGGTACTCTCCCTAAGGTTATGAATACTGCAACATGAGAATAGAAGGACATAGAATAGGCGTGTAAGAACTTACCAGAACCATAGATGTCCTTCTCTTCCATGTTGCAGTATTCATTCCCACCCACCACCCCACTCTTTTCCTCTCTTGATTGGCCATGTTCATAGCACTGCTGGGGTGTGCCTGGAACACTGAAGCTTGAGCTCTTTCCTACTGCTCCTGGGGTCTCTTTCTCTCTTTGCTGCAGCCAATTTCTGAGTTGGGTACATGCAGACATCACAGTTACAGCCAATGTCAGTTTATGGCCCCTGTGTTCTATGATGCACGTACCCCTGATTTAAAGACTTTGGTATACTGGCCGGATGTCTGGTGCTGCAGGCAGCAACTCCCTAAGGTTATGAATACTGCAACATGGAAGATAAGGACATAGGTTCATAGGTAGGCACTAGGCTATCAGCCCAAGGGCCTATGTAATCCTAGCCAACAAGGTTCACTGGCTTTCACCACCCAAGAAGGTTATTTTCATGTGCCCCTGTCGGGCAGGGCCACAGAAGTGATCCCCAGGGTGAATTTCCTATTTCCCATCCACTCATTATGATTTTTCTTGAAGAGTGCTAGTGGGGAACTCTGCTTGACATAGATAGGTAGCTTGTTCCAGATTGTGGGAAGTCTCTGGGACAGGAATGTATCCCTCCAGCATGTTCTGTTTATTATCATATTAACATCTATAGTTATGGTAAGTTCTTACACAACTATTCTTTAATTGAGCTAACTGTGTGCACAGTTACCCTCGTTTTGTGCTTCTGTGACTCTTTTAAAGAAATTAACTAAGTTTAATAACCATGATCTGTCTTTTACAAATCCAAATTGGCTTGAATCTAGGGATTGTAAATTCCCCAAATACCTGTTTATCAGGTATATTATGATGATTGCATCACCTTGCAAATGATGATGATGTGGCTAACAGGTCTGCAGTTGCCAGGGCAGTGGTGGGGTCCCACCCCTGTGTACAGGAACTACAACATATATTCTCCAAGCTTCTGTATGTAACCAGTAGATGTGCTGTGGGTGAATAGTTTAAGGAGGGGTATTTCAAACTGACCAGGAAAGAACCCAGTATGTTATCTGGATCCACAGAGCTGGTAATTTTAGTCTTGGTGAGTGCCTTTAGTATGTGTTCACTAGTGACTACAAGAGGTATGGACTGGATAATTTGCACTCTGACATTTGGAAGAGAGAGGGAAGAAGGTGGAGCTGAAGTGGTGTCATTAGTGATAAGCCCAATGCAATGCTAGGTATTATTTCTAAGGTCACATGATTGACAGAAGATTCCCCAGCAACAGTAACAGGTGAATTCACAAAGATATGAGGGATTAAAGAATATATTTAGCAAAGTTAATATAAGCATAGTGTTCACTCAAAACAGAAAGTGTTGGGTTGGCATCATAAATAATAAAATCAGAAGGTGCCCAGCAGGATTAAATGTTTTATAAGCTCCTGACAAAATTGCATTGATCTAGGGAACCTCATCAGGCTTCATAAAACTACAAGACTCCAGCTGGATTAAGAATGTCAGTGACCCCCAAATTTATCAAGATAGGGGACCTGCTGTAGGATTTCATGAGTCCAGGCCACCATCAACTATAATGGATTGAGTGCTTCTACATCAGATTTTATTTGTATAGTGTCTGCTTGAGCAGTAGTTTGCTAATCTTATAAAGTAGTTTCACATCACATAGCAAAGCATTTGTATTTTTCAAAAGCTGCATCTCATGTATGTCCAACTTTAACTTGCAGTCTTCCTTTGTGTTTGGTAATATATCTCTATTTTTTTCAGTGGTTATCATAATTGCTTTTGTACTGTGTTGGCTGCCCTTCCACATTAGCCGTAATCTCGTCTCCATGTCGTCTGGCACAGCTGAGATGTACAAAATCATCATGTACTTCAACACTGTCTCCTTTGTTTGCTTCTACATAAGTGCTGCCATCCTCTACAACATCATGTCAGCTAAATACCACAGTGCTTTCTGTAAAATGCTGGGAATCCACTCAAGTCAGCAAGGGTCGACATTCAGCTCCCGAAATGACAGCTCTCCTTGGTGCACAGACTCTGTAACCACTGTGTAAGAATTCCTTCAGCTGACAGATGTCTTGAGCCATACTGCATTTATAAACAATGCAAAAAATAAGATCCAAGCTCCATAATAACTGTAAATATCTATTGCAGTCTGGCAAAAAAGTTGGCATATACATTCAGGTGCATATATTCAGACTTGGGGCTGCTTACATGTTGCACAAATGCTAAATGTTCTCTGTCATAAGGGTCACTGATTAACCAGACTTCATAAATATGATAAAATACTTCATTTATGAAAAACTTAAAAGACATAAAATTCCAGCAAAGTGCTAACATGTGTTTTATTTCCTTTTGAGTGGCTCAGTGACCTAGTGATTGAGTCTGCAAATAAAACATTAACTGAAGCATCCAATCTTTGCTGCCTAGGAAGAGAAAGGTGAAGACAATTTTGGATATGAACTTTATTAGCCAGGGAGATGGTCATCACTCCTACTTACCTAAGTTATTCTCCCGTCCAGTTACAGTCAACTCACCTGTTTCTGTCACTGTGGGATGCCATGGGGAACACTACGCAGTCAAGAAATTGGCTGTAAAGTATACAAAGTGTATAGAAACATTTTAATTATTTATTGTAAATTACAAATCACATCAAACAAATTTTGTTTATTGTTAACACCCACTGAGGTACACAGATAAATAAACAATTTTTTGCAAGTAATATGATGTGCAAAATGAAGCAAGAACACAGACTCTCAGAGACAAAGCCTTTCCTTAAGCAAATTTCCTATTTCTGAACCAATGAATATTTTCTAAAAACACTGAAAAAGTACAAAGTCTTTGGGTGCCATAACAATCATGGAGCAATAAGACTGGGAGGGAGTAAATGTACCAAACTAACATTTTATTTCACTCTACAAAGCAATGGAAGTGTGTGTGTGTGTGGGGGGGGGGGGGGGGTTGCCAAGCCAGAAAGTAAGTAGGGCAGCATTAACAGATACCAAGAAAGAGATGGCAGAACTTCTTAGAGAATGTCTTTCCTAAGGGAGGATCAAGCACAGAAACCAGATAGACTGCCTCCCAGGGTCTTCACTAATCTGGCAAATGTGCTTGTGGACCCCCTGAGCAAGGCGTTTAACACATCACTCATCACCGTAGAAATGCCACCCTTAAACAAGGAAGGGGAGCAGAATAACCTGGGGAACTGCAGGCCTGTCCACCCAATTCTATGCCAGGGAAAGGCAGAGGGAATCCCGAGGAAAAAGATTAATTGGTTTCTTAGAGGACAGCACTCTCCAAGACAACAACCAAAAGGGGTTCATGGTTAGTAAGAGCTATCAAGACAAACCTGAACCAGTTTTATGACTGAGCTACAGCAGAATTGCAAAGGAATAAATGTGGTCAACCTAAGCTTCAGCAAGGTCTTTGATTTAGTCCTACACAGGAGGCTGCTAGAAAAAAATGGAGTTGTGGTAGTGTCAGAAAAAATAAATTGGATTGCTGCATGGCTGAATCACAGGACAGAGTTGCAGTGAGTAGGATAATATCATGAATAAGGAAAGTGACTTGTGCAGTATTGTAGGGGTCATTATAGTATTGTTCAGTGGGTTTGAGCCAAGCATCTGAGGGAAAACAAAATAGACTCAGTCTCTTTCCTGATGTGGAAAAATTTGGGAAAGCAATTTAGGATGGGATGATGAGTCTAAGGAAGGATTTGGAAAGGTTGACACAGTAGGGCTGAATGGTAGATGTTGGGGTTCACTACAGAAAAATACAAGGTGCTTTACCTGAGAAGCAGCAACTTTGCTGTGATGTGTCAGTTGGGAGGGTGGAACCGAGAACAACAGAGCAGAAAAATGATCACATCCAGACTGAACAACCAGAAGTAAGGTGAGAGGCAGTAGCAGGAGTCAACACAATGTCAGGTTGTGGCCTCATGACAATACTGCCACTATATCTGGCCCTGGTCATGCCACAGCCTGAGCACTCTGTGCCATTAAGAGAGGGTATATGAGGAATGGGAAATTAGACTATCAGAAAGAGTCTAGAGAAAAGTTACCAGATAGAGTCATGGGAAAAAGAAGAAAAGACATATACCAGACAATAAAATAGAAGATCGCAATGAAAAACAGAAGAAACATGGAGAAATCATGGGATGCACAAAACTATACAGAGGAAGCAAAGTGGTATTAGTACAGTGATAAATCCAATTATCTAAAAAATAGTAAGCTCAAATAGGTTAATAGATGACCGGAACCACAAAACATTTTATGTCTTTAATATAAAATTTAAGACTTGTTAAAAACAATGAAAACATTATAAGAATGCAACGGTACATACACAGCAAGGTGCAAATACTCTTTAACCAAATGGCTTCCTCAGGATAAAAATATCTAGTACCTAGAGTTGAGGGAATAAATTCCAAATCCAAAATCACACGATTCATCTGTGAATCTGATTTTGCAAATGTATGGGATGTGGTCTTAAAGAAGTAGTTCCATTAATTGCTGGTGGTATATAAGCCTTAAACCTGAATATCCATTTTAATTCTTTGTGTTCTTTTAATTGTATAATGACACCCCTCTCAATGGTGTCACAATTAGTTTAAGTATCATAAATTTAAAAGTATGTGTTGTGTTTGTTTCCATTATATACTTAGAGACTGCATTTGTTAAAACATTTCTATTAATTTCAGATAGATGTTGGCATGTTCGCGCCTTGAATTTTTGATTTTGATTTCAACTCTAGGTACTGAATGTTTTTGGCCTGATGAAGCCATTTGGTGAAAGTGTATTTGCACCTTGTTGTGTATGTGCACTTGCATTCTTATAATTCTTTTTTTTCATTGGTTTTAATGAGTCTTAAATTGTGTATTAAACCCTTATAAATGTTTCATAGTTCCGGTCATCTATTAATCTATTTTATGCACAAAACTATGTCAGGGAAAAATGAAGGGGTTATTCAGGAAGGACAAATGGAGAAAGAGGAGACACAGGCAGTACATTACAGAAGCTAGCTATTACCTGGATCTGTGAAAGCACTTCTTCATGAAGAGGTCTGTGGTCCTTGGAATGGACTATCAGAATGGATGGTAGAGAACAAATTCACAGAGGCAACCAACAAGGCATGGGGGGAGGGGTGAAGGATAAGATAAAAAAAGTAGGAGAGAGGTAGAATGTCAGATGCAGTTAAAGGACTTACCTTCTTCCACCAGGCAAATGTAAACAAAGCTTTTCCTTTAGGCCAAGGTCCTGATAAAAGAATGCCTGAGACCCTGAACTTTCATACTTACTTTGTCTTGATACTAAACACTTTTTGGTCGAATAACAAAAAAATCACAGCAAACAACACCTTTTGTTATCCAATGCATAGAATGGCTAATGTCTCTATTTTTGAAGTCACACAGGAGCAGCATACAACAATGACAAAGTCCGGCAATCTTGCAGTCACAATAAAAACATGATGTTTGACTTTCGTTTGGTGTGCTCCACAGTCATAGGACATACTCTAGTCTTTGGGGATGAGGTGTGGGTAACTGGAGAACAAGTGACTGAAACTTATGCTGGCATAATTTTTTCAGTGCCGTTTTCTGCTCCACTGTCAGAAGTACTGTATTTTGGAACAGACAGTTAAAAAAAAAATCAGAAAAAAATGTCTTTTAACAATTACATACTGACTGAAAGGGGGTCTGACAGATCAGTTCTCTAACAAAATTAACAAAAACAATATAAATGTGCGTTTATGTGTGTTTGTGTCAATATACATTTGTTTACATACACACCGTGATGCCCCAACACTGGACCAGTAATCAAGGAGCCTCAATCCTCACCACTGGCGCCATTGGTGTCCAATTTTACTATGTAATATTAATACTAAAACAAAAGGAAGTTTGGCCAAGAGCAAGACTATTAGGAGTGGCCCACACAGTTTCACCAAATAAATACACAGGTACTCTTAAAACATAAATATTGCTACACAGAGCAGTCACAATGAAAGGTTTAAATCTAATTAATAATAAATAATAAAAGAACAAGGCAATACTAAATATATATATATATTCACAATGATATCAGAGTAGAAAACCACATAATATATTTAAAACAACATTGCAGGACTGAATCTAAGAATTATACTATAATCTAGGAACATACTAATAAAGCAAGGCAGATGTGGTGAATGGATCTTCTAGTTGTTGTCAGGTCCAAGATGGAATGCAGAATGTTCTGCCCCACTAAGAGACTTTTCCAATTAATATCTCAAATATTACTGCTGGGATAACTTGCAAAATGACTGCTAGTTCCCAGGCCAACAACCACTGATGAAGCTGGCAGTATTTAGCATTCATCTGTAAAAATATACAGACAATGGCTTCTACTCAGATCACAGGCAGATGCTGGAAGTCATAAAATGATTGCATTCCTTCATGCTTTAAAGACTAGTAATTACTTCACCCTAAAGACAATATAGAAAGTTTCCTAGTACAGATATTGTGTCTCTTGCTATATTGAAAACTGAAAGATACAATATCTTATGGCCTAGCCATAAAGTAATTTAATTTCAGTTATTTTTCTGAAGTTAACCTCCTGTATTCCCATTTCCACTGTTAGAATATATACATTTAAATAGTTAGAATAGTGCATGTACATTTATGTTCTCTTCCAGTAAAGCACTCTGTGGCTACATTTCAAACAGCACTCTGCCTCTGCAAGTACCCTTTTCAACATACACGTCTGTACAAGTGTTTGTGTCAATATACATTTGTTTGCATACACACTGTGATGCCCCCCCCCCCCACTGGACCAGTAATCAAGAAGCCTCAATCCTCACCACTGGCACCAGTGGGGGACATACACTGGGAGGATGACAGGTACACACACAGTATTTCCAGATGCAGCTCTTTGCATCAAGTGCAATTTTTTTTAAGAGCACACAGAGACCACAGTCAGTCTGGGGCTGGTTTCTCCCTCTTTCTCCAGATCCTCAGTAAGATTCCCCACTGGCACAGCTATAGAGCTGAATCCTTAACAAGGGTTCAAAGCCAAATCCTCCAACACTCTCTCTGTCCAACCAGTGCCTTGTGTCTCTGCCCAAGTAGCTGACACGCACACACCCTTGGAGATTTGTTTTACACACACACACCCCTGGGAAAGGCTGGCATAGGTTTACTAGCCCCCCTTTCTGCCCAGACTATAAGGTAGTTACTACTGCCACCAGAACCCCTTATCAGGTACTTTAAGGCCTTTAACAGAGGGTGTCCAATTTTACTTTGTAATATTGATACTAATACAAAAGGTAGTTTGGCCAAGAGCAAGGCTATTAGGAGGGGCCCACACAGTTTCACCAAATAAATGCACAGGTACTCTCAAAACTTAAATATCGCTACACAGAGCAGCCACAATGAAAGGTTTAAATATAATTAATAATAAATAATAAAAAAACAAGACAATACTATATATATATATATATATATATATATATATATATATATATATATTCACAATGACATCAGAGTAGAAAACTACAGAATATATTTAAAACAACATTGCAGGACTGAATCTAAGAGCATTATACTATAATCTAGGAACTTACTAATAGAGCAAGGCAGATGTGGTGAATGGATCTTCTAGTTGTTGTCAGGTCCAAGATGGAATGCAGAATGTTCTGCCTCACTAAGAAAGTTTTCAGATTAATATCTCAAATATTACTGCTGGGATAACTTGCAAAATGACTGCTAGTTCCCAGGCCAACAACCACTGATGAAGCTGGCAGTATTTAGCATCCACCTGTAAAAATATATAGACAATGGCTTCTATTCAGATCTCGGGCAAATGCTGGAAGTCATAAAATTATTGCATTCCTTCATGATTAAAGACTAGTAATTACTTCACCCTAAAGACAATATAGAAAGTTTCCTAGTACAGATACTGTCTTTCTTGCTATATGGAAAACTGAAAGACACAATATTTTATGACCTAGCCATAAAGTAATTTAATTTCAGTTATTTTCTGAAGTTAACCTCCTGTATTCCCATTTCCACTGTTAAAATATATACATTTAAACAGTTAGAATAGTGCATGTACATTTATGTTCTCTTCCAGTAAAGGACTCTGTGGTTACATTTCAAACAGCACTCTGCCTCTGCAAGTACTCTTTTCAACATACACGTCTGTACAAGCAGTTTTATAATACATAACATACAGTTCTAATACATTTGCAACACAAGCATCTTGTATAAATCATTTTAATATTCAGCAATGACCTATAATTATTTATAAAATTCCAGTTAGCTGTGCTGGCAGTATATCTCCCTTCATCACACACCCCCCACCTTGAAAGACTCAAGCTAGTTTTCCAAGTGACCCTTGAGAAATGCTGCTTGAGAGGGATGAACCTGTCTGGGAATACATTACCCCAGTCCCTGTCTTGAGATTCCAGCTGCCTTTGCATTGATGACCTCAGTACAGTGCTGCACTGTCATATCACATGTCTGCTACCCTAGGCTCCACCATAGTAACTTGGGATTTTGCTGGCTGGCTCCCTGTAGCCATAGATCCCCCTCAAACTCGTCCTGCCTTCTACTGCAAATACTTAGAACAAGGGCCTCTCTATCATGGTAAGGTTTCATCATGTTAACATGGTACCGTTTGTACCCCTGCCTCCTGCCTAGCATTTCTACCATGTAGTTAACATCACTGACTTTCCTTGCTACTTTGAAGGGTTCCTTCCAAGCTGCCTGCAGCTTATTGTGTCTGACAGGAATGAGAACCATAACCTGATGTCCACAGCATACTCTCTAGCTTGAGCATTCCTGTCATACCAGATCTTTTTCTGCTGTTGGCCATCTGCCAGGTTCTCCTGGGCCAAGCCCATGAGTTCCCTGAGCCTTGTCCTGAGGTTTAGGACATATCCCACAACAAACTACTTGCTGGATTCACACCCAACCTCTCACTCATTGCGAATCAAATCTAGAGGTCCCCTCATCCTATGCCCATACAGCAACTCAAAGGATGAAAAACCTGTGGACTCCTGTGGCACCTCTCTCTAAGAAAACAACATATGGGACAGATATTTGTCCCACACCCTCTTAAGCTGGTCTACAAATACCCGTAGATTGGTCTTTAGTGTAGAGTTTAACCTCTCCATCAGGCCATTAGTCTGGGGATGGCAGGGGGTGGTCTTTAGGTGCTTCACCCCCACAGTGCTTCCACAGACAAGCCAGCAGGTCTAACATGAAATTGGCACCTCTGTCAGTCAGTATTTCATTTGGGAAACCTTCCCTGCTGAAAATCTCTAAAAAAGCATTTGCCACCTTTTCTACCTCAATGGAGGACAAGGCTACCACTTCAGAGTACCTGGTAGCATAATCTACTACCACTAGGATATACTTCTTCCCTGTGGAATTAGGTGTACTCAGAGGCCCCACACTATCCATAGCTACCCTCTGAAATGGCTCCTTAATCACAGGCAGAGGCATCAAAGGAGCTTTAACCTTGTCTCCTGCCTTACCTACCTTTTGGCACTGCTCACAGGTCCTGCAGTACCCTGTTACATCCATGGAAACCCAAGGCCAATAAAAGTTCTACATAATATGTTGTAGGCTTTATGCCTATATGCAGTGGTGGCTGGTGGCTTCAAATCAAAGGGGGGCTGCAGGAGACAGCTGAGTGGGTGGGGCCAAAGGGGAGGGGTATGACCAACTAGAAAGGGGTGGGGCTATGCTAAAAACCACAAAAACTGGGACTGATGAGAGTCCAATCAAGACTAAATGAAGTGTAGAAGAAAAAAATATTTCAATGCATTGGCTACATGACTGCTTACTTAATATCTAGATGGAAACAAAAAGGTTGTGAGGCATGAAAAAATAATTTACTTTTTAAATACATTACTGGAATGCCAGGCAAAATCAACTATAAAAAACAAGCAGCACTCAACTCAAACCACGTCTCCTTGTACGGCAGTTGTAAATATAATTTATATTCAGTTTTATAAAAGTACCAAGTAACATGCTGAAAGTAGCAATCTCTGTGATACCCTCACTTGTAAAAGTGTTTCTTATCCAAAAAAGACCTGCTACCTGACAACAACTATCTACTTGTTTCATGGGGAAAACATGATCAAAGTAAAAACTGAACAGCAAACAAGAAACAAGCTCAAGATAAATTGCTTAAAGAATTACTGCACAGGTTATGGACCACACATGATAGATTGGCATTCTGTTTAGTTTATGGGGATAGCCTGCAAAGATGACTGCAAGTCTCCAACAAATGTAATGAGCTTCTGAAAATACTGTAATCCTGTTCTTTATTACAAATGCTGTCATATGCATTTCAATACCCAAGGCTTATGCACAATCTAGTAATGTAAATATTCTCTGAATAGCAACAACAAAAAGGCTTTCAATGTTGGTAATTCTTTAGCAGTATGCTTATTAAAGCTTACTTGCATCTTACAGTCTCAGACAAGCTTACCTGATGGTCAGTAAAGCATTGCTATTTAAACACAGAGCAACAGGCACTGAAGCAACATGCATTTTCTGAATAAGAAGAAGCATAAATCAACAATATAAAAATATGACAGAAAAACAGAACATTCTGCAAAATCAAGGACAGATGAAAAGCCACTGTAGTACTTGTGCCTACCTTGGATGGGGGGATACTCTGCACACTTAACACTGCATAACTGCTCCTTGCCTTGTTTGGACACATCCAGAATCACTACATGGGGGAGTGGGGTGCAACAAGTATGTCACAATTTGAAATGTCTCTGGCTGACAGTGATGCCCTAACACATTTATCATATGTCTCAACTTCAGAGCATGAAATCTGGACAAAGCCATAAATAGAAGTGGGACAAATTAGGGCAATTTTAAATATTGCTCTTATAAACTTAGAAAGATAATAAAGTAGGTCTTGCATTAGTATGAATTTTCTGAAGGGTATGAAATCTGAAACTCAAATGTCTGACATTATTTTCTAACTTCAGTCTTTAGTGATTTGCCACTAATTTGCCAGAAAACCACAATTTTATGAAAAACTGACCAAACATGTGATGCAAAAATATAAAATAGACACACAATACAGTTGGGAACCTGTCAAAGAAGGGACACTTTTTAATATTAGTACTGTTAAATTGAGCAGCTGCCAAAACGTGCATTTCTGAAATTAAAAGTAATCTATAACCCTGATCATTACAGTTATTTATTAATTGTAAACCCTCCACATTTTCTTTCAAATTTGACATTTTGCGGAAGGATTATTAGGGGGAGAGCAACATTTTGAGCCAGAATTGGGGACAGTTGAGAGGTTTGGATATACCTAATTCTATAAAGCGATTTATTCCCGCGTACCTCTTAATGTAGGAAATTTTGACAAGGCCAAATATATTGGGGGAACATACAAACAGTACTAAAATTGCTCTTGTAATAAACTTAGACAGTTGACAGAATAACAGTTCTCGCATGCATCTTTCTTAAGGGTATGAAGTCTGAAACTCAATGTCTGTCATTATTTAGTGATTTCATTCCTAAATGATTTGTCAGAAAACTTCAAATGTTATGAGGAACAAACCAAAAATAAGAAGCAAAAATCTATTCATTCTGCAAAAATCTGGACAGTTGAGAGGTACATTTCAGCCTGGGCTGTCTGAGTTTGCCGCCCTTCCCCCTCACAAAATCATGGTTGAATGGTGCCTACCCCTTGCAGCTATTCCAATGTCCCATTACTTGGCTATTTCACCCCATTTACCATAAACACTGTAATGTGAATACTGCTTTACTTCTACGATGATTTGGATTTCATTTAAAAGTTTTATTTTACATTTTACAGCACAAACACTAATAGGCATCTGCTAAACAAAGAAATGCAGTCTCACAATGAAAATAGACTTAGCATTAAAATCCTCTGCCCTTGAAACTCACATTCATTGAAACAGCACTGAAACCCACATTCAAATAAAATACATCTGGCCAGTGGCAGATAAATACTAACTTTGGGCTGTTTTCAAATCATAGACCCCTTGCACAGGAACCATACAGGTGTTCTTTGATACACCTTCATGATTGTATTAAATTATATTCCTTGTATAATGCAGTACAGTTGTTAGGAGCTGTTTGAAATTTATTGTTGTGAACATTTTTCCAGTAAACAATGAAACAAAATGCATGCACCAATAATGACAAAACTGCCCAATTCATAACATTTCCACCATAAAAGTCTATTCAAACTTCTACAATCCACCAGTATCAGTAAATATGCACAATATCTGCTGAAGTAAAAGTCATCTAAATAATTCCACATTAAAGAGATCTGTAAATAATGAAGAGGTTGCTGCTAGCACACAACTTTCTATTTCATTGTTTCATCTACAAATAAAGTGCCAGTTGCCCTTGAAGAATAAATTGCCTATGTTACATTAAAAAAATGATAAGCTAGTAATATTGCAATAGGGAATGGATGGCAAACTGATAACAGGATCATCATTACTAGGTATCTCTGCCAAAGAGGACATTCTCAGGACTGCAGCATCCATCCCCTTAAAAGTACAACACAGTACAGTATCAGCAATTTGTCTATATACTGTGGGAGTAGAACCCACAGCCTTCTGCCTCAAAAGCAAGTACACTACCTGTTGTGCTATTAACAATGCAAGCAGACTAAGCATAAGCAGCACTAAACTTCTTTTCAAGCTCTCAGCTCTTTGTAAAATCCCCCTGACACTCAACTGTATCTCTCAACTTTGAAGTACAAGAAATCTGGAAAAAGCCAAAATTTATTGGGGGGGGCAAAAGCCCAAAAACTAGGGACACATTTTAAACATTGCTTGTATAATCCCGGAAAGTTGCTAGAATATAATGCTTTGTTACCACCATGAATTTCACTACCAAGTCTTGAACCTAGGATCCTATGTACTACAATCAGTGCAACACACCACTATGCCAAATTAGATGTTTCTTGAAAAAACATGTAGACTGAAACTTAAATGGCTATCATTTAGTGAATTCAGTTCGCACCATAGCTCTCAACTTCTTAGCACAAAACACCTAGACAAAGCCAATAATGGGGGAATACAGCCCCCAAACATATTCAGTGAATTCAGTTCTCACCATAGCTCTCAACCTGTTATCCCATAAAACCTGGACAAGCCAACATTGGAGGAATACAGCCCTAAAAATAGGGACAATTTTCAAATATTGATCTTATAAACAGAAAATTGCTAGAATAAAATGTTTTATATTACCATGTACTTTCTGAAGAATATGAAGTCTGAAATTCAAATGCCTGTCATTATTTTCCAGAAAACCACTAATTTTATGAGGAACAGAATAGAAATATGAAGCAAAAATTGCACAAGTGGTGGTAGGTAGGGAATTCAAGCTCTTGTCTTTTAGTCACTGGGGGCATTACACACACACACACACACACACACACACACACACACACACATAAGCACACACATGTACACACACGCACGCACACACATGTACACACACGCACACACGCACACACAAACTCTCTCACACACACACACACAAACACACACTGCTTCATTAATTCAAACATCTTACCTGTGCTGCTTCATTAATTCAAACATCCTACCTGAGCTTAATTCCCTTCCTGCATCAGCTCAAAAGCCCTGCAAGACAGCAGCAAAGTCGTCCCTGCGATAGCAGGCTCCAACCTGCAGATGTTGCAGTCTGGTTCCCTTTCAGTCTATGCAGTTGTAACTGCATAGACGTTTGGGATCTCTGTACAGAGAATGGCTGTTTTCCTATCCATAAAGAATGGCTGCCTTCCTATCTGGACTGGTTCACTAGCAGTCTGGATTCCTGTGTGCATGCGTGATGTTCTGGGAACGCCGATCACACATGCGCGAAAGTCTGGGACTCATATTTGTTTTGTTTTTTTTTTATTTATTTTCTTTTCTTTTCATTTTTTTTTCTTTTAAGTTTGTTTTATTTTCTGCCTGCAGTCCAACAGCTCAAGCTGCCCCTGCCTATATGACCTGCAAAGGGAAAGCCATGGGCTATAGCTAGAAGTGCCAGATGGTGGGCTCTGGGAATTACCAACTGCTGTATTACCTCACCCTATAACCCTCCCTCAGGGGTCATTCTCTATACATTGACCTTTTGTTCCAGCATACAGATTCCCCTTTTCCATAAGAATCGGGTGCCTCATTGGCTGCCTCCCTCAAGCCTTGTAATGTAGGGTCTGAGAGCTGAGCCTGTCTCAACTCTTTCTTTGTAACCCTTCCCAGTTCCCCTTCCACAGGACGTCTGGTATACTCTAACAGCGGTGACTCACTGTCAGCCTGGGTACTACTACTCACCTCTGCCCCTGCCATCACTTTGTCCAAGGGAACATCAGTACCCACAAGCAGCTGTGGCTAACCTTCAGTCTCACTGCTACAGGGTAGCTCCCTCCCTGAAGTAACCACCTCACCAGTCTTGGCTTCAAGTGTGCAGTCTGTCTGGATCCCCCCAGGCTACAAGATCCACATGCTTGTCTCCAATCCTGACTGCATGTAACTTCATGCACACAAGGTACTGCATTATCAAAATCATTCCCTATCAGGATATCTGCAGGGATATCCTCAAACACACCTACTCACTTTCTTTCTTTTCCACCATACCAGTCAAGGTGAACCCTAGCCAAAGGTATTTGGAATGGGATCCCTCCTAAAGCTCTGACTAGAGTAGACTGCCCAAGCAAGTAGTGCTCCTCTTTAACCATTGTAGGCTTCACAATGGTTAGGTCAAAGGCTGTGACTCTCTTAGCAGTGCCCTGTTTCCCATCTACTAAGATAGGATATAACCTCTTGTGGTAGTTTGGTAACCTTGTTGTCTCCAGAAAGCTTACTACTGTCATTCTGTCATTCCCACTTACTGGCTTCCCTACCTTTGGTTCCCCACCTTGCCTGCATGGACATATATGCACCACATGGCCATAGTGGTTACATTTAAAACATTTAACCCTTGATCCTGGTCATGTGCCTGAACTAGTGTCTTCCCCTGTTACTGGCAGACTCTGTTGGTTTAGTTTAGGCTGCCCACTTTGGGTTCCCATAGACCCATGTGCAGCACTTGGTATCCCTTTCCTGTGCAGTGATGCCCTGCTTGCTATGTATAGGTCTCCATTTTTCTCGAACTCAGCTGCAGTGTTACATTCCCTATCTGCCAACCAGATTCTCATGTCCTCAGGCAAAGTGATAAGGGCTCGCTCCCTCACCAAAAGGTCTTCCAGCCCTTCAAAAGTGGTGACCTGTCACCCACACACCCACCTATGGAAATAAGTGCTTAATTCAGTAATATATTCACACACACTTTCATCTGCTTTGCATCTATGCTCATGAAACTTCTTACAATAAGCTTCAGCTGTTAACTTTAAGCATTCCAATAGACAATTTTAATTATATTATAATTTAAGAAATCAGTATCATACAATTTAGAAACAGCAGTTACAACTTTATCATCGAGTAAGAGGGACAGGTACCGAACCCAGAGCCATTGGTCAGCATTATACTGTTTACATGCCCTTTCAAACATATGAATAAAACTGTCAAAATTATCACCATCTGTATTGTAGAAGAAATGTACTGACTTTATTGCTTCTGGGGTTCAGTTACTCCCTTTGCTGTTACCTCCATGACCCTGGCAAAGAGTCAGCATTTCCTTTTCATGCTGTTTCTGCCTCTCATTTTCTTTGGCCTCCAGACATCTCAGTCTCTCTGCTGATTCCAGTTCCATTTGTTTCTGTTTCTCCTTTTCTTCACCCTCCAAGCACCACAGTTTCTCATTTTCTTCATCCTCTAAATGCTGCAGTCTCTCTGCTAATTCTATTTTCAAATGTTTGGCCTCCAGTTTAAGTCTCTTTAACTCCAGATGGATTTTGAAGTCCTCTGAGGCAAAGTTGAACTGTCCATTTTCTGAGAGTTGTACATCCCCACGGCCAGTCTGGTTGTCCTCCTGGTTGCTGGTCTGTGATGCAGCTGTGACTAAGGCTGCAATCATTTCTGCTTTAGTCAGCTTGGCATGTACCAGTCCTTTGGCTTAGCACATATCAGCCAACTGGCTCCTTGTCAGCTTGCCATAACCCTCTGCTGTTATTCTTGCCTGCTCTCCCTGACTAACCAAGCTAACAAAAATAAATAAATAAATACAAACTGTTGTGATATGAAACTCTGAATGTCTACTGTGTAGCTGCTTAAGAGTGCAAAGACCTTCTTTAGTGACCACTGTTTACAGGCCACAGGAGTTCAATATCCACACTCTGAATCCCAATATGTGAATATCCCAGCACTGCTCACCAGTATGTGATGTGGATATCCCACCACTGCCAACCAATACGTGATGCCCTACAACTAGGCCAATAATCAAGGAGCTTCAGTCCTCCCACTGACACCAGTAGGGGACGTACACTGGGAGGATGACAGATACACACACAGTATTTCCAGATGCTGCTCTTTGCAAATAGTGCAATTACACTTAATAGCACACAGAGACCACAGTCAGTCTGGGGCTGGTTTCTCACTCTTTCACCAGATCCCCAATAAGACTTCCCACTGGCACAGCTATAGAGTTGAGTCCTTAACCAGGGTTCCAAGCCAAGTCCTCCAGCACTCTCTCTGTCCAACCAGTGCTTCAGGTCCCTGCCCATGTAGCTGACACACACACACCTGGAGATTTGTTTTATACACTCACACACCTGAGAAGGGCTGGCACAGGTTTACTAGCTATGTCCCTTTTTTCCAAGACTATAAGGTAGTTACCACTGCCACCAGAACCCCTTTTCAGCTAATTTAAGGCCCTTAACAAAGGGTGTCCAATTTTACTGTGTAATATTAATACTAATACCAATTGTAATTTGGCTAAGAGCAAGGCTATTAGGAGTGAGGCAGACAGTGTCACCAAATAAATATGCAGGTACTCTCAAAACTTAAATATCTCTACACAGATCAGCCACTATGAATGGTTTAAATATATTTAATAATAAATAATAAATGAACAAGGCAATACTAAATATATATTCACAGTGACATCAGAGTTCAAAATCACAGGAAATATTTAAAACAACATTGCAGGACAGTCTCAAATAAATAAAAATATTTAAAACAAGCTTTATTATATTCCTGATTGAATCTAAGAGAATTATACTATAATCTAGGAACTCCATTTCTGAGGAAGTCCCTTTAGTGGGGAAGAAAGCACTCAACATATTGGAATAAATCGTGGTTCATAAGGTGGTTGATCTGTTCTTTTTGGCTTCTGATTATTTGGTATTTTTTTCTTTTTTTGTGCTTTTAAAGGGTACACCAAATGTTACCCAAATAATCCTTGTATAGCATAATAGCATAGGGCATAAAGGTGATGTTCAGGCCTACCATAATCAGACCTTCTTTACTGCCAGTCTGAATGCATAATTTTACCATTGGTCTGTTTACCTGTCTGTTTTCTGCCAGTTAAACACATTTTCATTCTCCAGTGACTTATGCCGATTTGCTGACTTCTATTGCAGTTGCAGATCAGTGCCCTGTTGGGGATTTTGTTTTTTTCTTACTTTTTTGTGCTCCTTGGGTTAATGTCATCCATGAAGAGTAAATGCCAGTGTGGGAGACAGATTCCACATAAAGACTGCCGTGATAGGTGTCTTTTTTGTTTAGGAGCTTCTCACGACCATACATCTTGTTCTATTTGTCAAGCATTCATTCTGAAAACCCTTCTCAGAAGACTTTCTTCCCTTTCCTTGTATCTTCGGAGCCAGCATGTTAAGCTTCTCACTAAAGATACAATGGAAGGAATCTCCTGCCCTGAGGGTCAGCCACTAGGAGATTCCAAAAGTCCTGTTCAAGATTCAACAGGATGCTCCTAAAATCTTGTTGGTGACTCCCTTTTGGCCACAACAGCACTGGTTCCCTTTATGTCTGCATCTAGCCAGGGGCAATTATCACAAGTTACCTCACAGGATGGAGCTAATCACACAAGATAAGGGATATCTCATCCATCCCCACCTGTTCATGTTTCAACTGGCACTGTGGGTGACAGCAGTTTGATTCTTCACAGACACCTTTATTCTGAGGACGTGCTGCAAGTCCTGCAGGAGGCCAGGAAACCTACTACTAGGAAATTCAACTTATCCATATGGAAGAGGTTTTCTATTTGGCGTCTCTATTGTAACTAGGACCCGCTTACTGTGACTGTTCCTTTGGTTCTCTCTTATTTGTGTGAGTTACTCAATACTGGTTTGGTGTATTCTTCTATTAAGGCCCACTTATCAGCTATCTCTGCTTGTCTGCCATTTTCTCCTCCTTTAGCTTCTAGATTTGAGGTTACGCAATTTCTTAAAGGCATCCTTAATATTGGACCTCCCCTGGGATTTTAATTTTGTTTTACAGAAGCTGATGCAGGCTCCTTTTGAGCCTACTGCTTCACTTTCCTTGATATCCTGGAAGACTGTTCTTTTGTTATCTTACTTCTGCCAGATGGGTGTCTGAGTTGCCGACCCTTATGGCGTGTCCTCCTTTTTTGGTCTTTCATGAGGACAGGGTGTCCTTGCTCACTAACTCTTATTTTATGCCTAAGGTGGTTAATGAGCTATCACTGAATCACTCTATTAATCTGCCTGCTTTTTCCCCCTGTCCACAATCTGACAGTAAGAGGGTGATGCATACTTTGGACATGCATAGGCAGCTCAGGGTTTATTTTGTAAGACTAAGGTTATTAGAAAATCTGATCAGTTATTTGTTTCTTTTCATCCTAGATCTTTGGGCTTTGCTGTACCCAAGGAAATTATTTCTTCTTGGATTTCTAAGGCTATTTCCATTTGTTACAATTTTCATGGCAAATGCCTTCCTTCTTCAATTAAGGCTCATTCTGATAGAGCTGTGTCTTCTTCTGGTGCTTTTTTCAAGGGCTTAGATGCTAATTCTATTCTTGAGGCAGCTACCTGGACTTCTCTGCATACCTTTACCAAGCACTACAAGTTGGATGGTATTTGTAGAGATACGGCTGGTTTTGCTAGTGCCATTCTTCATGGCTTTTTACGGGGCTTGTCTGTACCATTCCCCTCCCAAGTTTCCTCTTGAGCTTTGGCACTCTCCCATTTGTTATGAATACTGCAGCAGTGAACGGAAGGACATAGTACAGTTGTGGACAATCTTATCACAACAGTAGATGTCCTTGCCTTCACTGCTGCAGTATTCACTCCCCCCTCCATCCCCCTAGTCTTTTGCCTTTCTGAATATACAGGTTACCTCTTGAGTTTCTTGGACTGTGTTCCAACTGGGGCATTAAGTTCTGATTATGGTAGGCCTGAACATCACCTTTATGCCCTACACTACACAAGGAGCATATGGGTGATGTTCAGCATACCTTTTAAAGGCAACAACTAGCCTTTGGTAGACTGGCCAGATGTTCAGGCTTCCACAGCAGGGAATTTCATCTGTTAAGAATACTGCAGCAGTGAAGGCAAGGACATCTACTGTTATGGTAAGATTTTGCACACCTGTACTTTCTACCTGCAGTTGTATTAGTCTCACAGGTAATTATTTTACCTTCCCAGTCACTACATACTGACTATTAAAAGCCAGCACTCTGCAATTCCACAACACCTTCAAAATAGAAGAGAATGACATTTTAAATTTCAGTTTTTTCTGTCTTCACTCCTTTACTGCCTTCTAACCAGTGATAATTTTCTACCTAGTTACCAACATTTCTAAATACCTGTTCTTTTTCACAGCATGTCCAACATTCCAATGTTTAACTTCTTAATCTGACAAAGGCAAATGTTTATATGTCCTATTCCCAATTAGCCCACTGCAGGCAAAATCTATTCTACCATCTTGCTTTTCACATATTCCATCAGGTCCATCCTCTCTGCAGCTTCCAAAAACAATCATTCTTAAACTTCACTTTCTTGCTTTACTTTTCATTACCATTAAATGTTGCTCACTTTGTTCAGTTAATTTAACCATCTCAACTGTATTGTCCCACTTCTCACACACTTGCTGTTTGAGGCAGAACCTCCACTTCTTCCACTGTAGATATTCCAAGATGTTTCATGTACACTTCAGACAGTCCAGACAGATTCCATACCTCAGGCCACACAGTCTCTAAGCTACATTCAACTTCTGCACATTCAAGCTTATTTATTTATTTATTTGTTTTAGTTTCTCCAAATTGCCATGGCCAACCACTATGACTTTTGATTAGCTTCTCCTTCATAATTCTTTTGAATTCTCCTTACTACAGACACTGGCCCCTTAGCATCTGACCTGGAGTGTGCTCATGAAAAGCCTACCCCTGTGCAACTCAAGAGTGTGATTCCCACAGCTCAAGTCCCAGTTTGGGCCCCTTCTATGGTGGCCAAGTGCTTGATAATTAAACAATAAGCCTACCCCTGTGCAACTCAAGAGTGTGATTCTCACAGCTCAAGTCCCACTTCGGACCCCTTCTAAGGTGACCAAGTGCTTGATAATTAAACAATAGGCCTACCCCTGTGCAACTCAAGAGCATGATTCCCACAGCACAAGTCCCAGTTCAGACCCTTTGATGACCAGGTGCTTGATAATCTAACAATAAGCCTACCCCTGTGCAACTCTAGAGTGTGATTC
Organism: Protopterus annectens; assembly: GCF_019279795.1. Classification (NCBI taxonomy): domain Eukaryota; kingdom Metazoa; phylum Chordata; order Ceratodontiformes; family Protopteridae; genus Protopterus; species Protopterus annectens. The sequence goes on along the minus strand of NC_056739.1, from coordinate 774,216,477 downwards.
CCACAGGTCAAGTCGCAGTTTGGACCCCTCCTACAATTACCAAGTTCTCGATAATTAAATAATGTATGTCCTGTTCTGAGGACTCACTATTTAACTGATATTTAATTTTGAAAGTGTAGCAAAATGGCAGTGTGTACACATTCCAGGGTCAGCTCCTATCATTACTGCCCTTGTATCTACTGCTTCACCCCTTGTGTCCATAGTACTTCTCTGTAATATATTACAACTTTCCCCACTGTAGAGAGACTTTAAGGGGCATATTCAAAATGGTCTTTTTCCCTAGTGACTGTTGAGTTACATACAGCAAGCTAAAACAGTAGTGATTTACTCCTACTCTAAGAGTCAAGCTAACCACTGAAGTGTACTATTTTTCCTGTTTTTCCTGATTGACTCTGTAGTTGCTGCTGAGCTGGTCTCTGGCTCTACCCACTCCTTTCATCATTGCTATGCTCAGGCTCACTCTGCTCCCCTGCCCTACCCCTATTTCCACCCACCTCCACTTTCCTTTCACTTGTAGTTATCTACTCATAGCCCCTTCTCTACAATTATCCAACCACACAGCAGAAACCTAAGCTACACTCACAATAACCAGCTTAGCTACTAATCCTATTAAATTCAGGTACTAGATACACACCCACAACTACCCTTACAGCTACCAAGCCCATTCTCATTCTCACATTCCTCTTATAAACAAAATCTTCTATATTCTCTTTATTCCCCCTCTTTACAACTAAGTATTCTAATGTTCAAAATGTACTCCCTACATGCCTTACTTATAATAATTCTCTTTATAGCAACCCGCCTTACTTCCTGCCAAAATAACCTCAATCACAACCTGCGCGGTAAATCTCCCACCCAGCTCTATTCCATCATAGTTACTGAATTTTTATTTCACATCTCTTCTGCAATATACAATCACTCTAACATAGAGATGACCCAATTTAAGATTCCCCTCTACCTTATAAAAGGCCATTTCACCATCCAATACAACCTATTTATTAACAAATATCTCCAGTCTATAGGAAACATTGCTTCTCAATTAATACTCAGGGGAGATATTCACCCAAATCCTGGACCTTCACTCACCCCCAACAGTGACATAAATTAGCCTACATGTTTTCTAAATTCCCTTAAAAAATCCACCGACCTCTTAATTCTCAACATCAACTGAATAAGTATGCTTAACAAACTTGATGAAATGCATGCAGCTCTATCCTTTTATGCCCCAGACATTGTGCTTCTTACTGAAACTTAGCTTAAGCCACACAACAAGGACAATGAATTACTGCCTCCAGGTTACAATCCTCTTAGAAAACACTGTGTATCCAAAAGAAGAAGTGGTGTCACCTTGCTTTTCAAAAATAACCTTACAGTTGACCATATTAACATAAACATCCCTATGTTTAATAAGGCCAAAACCCTATTCCTAAAGGTACAAATTAACCCTCAAAACAGCTGAACATACTAGGTTCATATATCCCTCCCAGGGGACAATATTAAAACACTAGAATCCATAATCCATTGGGTATCAGAATCCCTTCCCCATGAACCACTCATTTTAGGTGACTTCAAGATTGACTGGACTTCAATAAACTCACCCCTCCCCACTTCTCACTTAATCCTACTCGGCTTCACTGAACTTATCTGAACCCCAACCAGAATAGGCAGAGCTACCAAAAAAAGTCCATTTTATATTGGATCCTTACTAACTGCTCATCCAAGACACAATAATCTGGTACATTAGCTGATACCGTAAGTGACCACCTCCCTACTTTTCTGTTAAGACAACAAATTAAACCCACAGAAAGTAGCTCCCTCAAACATATATGATACAAAAAGAACTTCAAAGCAGATAACCTGATAATAGCGCTAAACCACTGTAACTGGTCACCCCTCTCAAGCCTCCCCCTTGACGGGGCAGTAGACTACTTTAACTCTACCTTTCAAAACATATTTGACCAACCTGTCCCCTCAAGAATAATTCATACAGAGTTTAACTCTGCCCCCTGACTCACCAAAAGTACCCACCTTCTACAAAAACAAAGGGTCAAAGCATGGGACACCTAGCATCATAATAAAACTACTATTAACAGGCAACTATTCCTTGAATTAAGAAATAAGGCTAAGAAGCAGATAAGAATGTATAAGAAAATCCATCACTCAAATATACAAACCAAGCATAATGCTAACTCATAAAAATTCTGGGCAGCCATAAATAAAACTTTCCAACCCGGTAAAACTATTACCCTACCCCATAACATTGACACATCTGTAAACAACATTGCAACACAATTTAATGAATATTTTACCAACTCCATTTTAAAGCTGACATAAAACTCATCTCATATAACCCTCCCAAACCTGCCTAACTCCCCAATCAACCAAAACTATTTGTCTCTCCAACCAGTCCAGGCCAGCACCATCTTCAGATACTTGACCAAACTAAAACCCACTACCCTAGCAGCTGATAAACTCCCAGAAGAATACCTCTGGATCACAGCCAAGGCTATTTCATACCCAGTCTCTATAATTATAAATAAGTCAGTCTATGAGCAACAAGTCCCACTCCTCTGGAAAGTCTTACATATAATACCTCTACAAAAAGGGGGTGACTCAACCAAATTATCTAACTACTGTCTAATAGCCATACTAGCCCCACTGTCAAAAATACTACAGAAATGTATACATTCCCAAATACTAAAATACCTTCTATCCAACAATTTCCTAGCTGGAACTCAACACAGGTTTCACCCAGGCCTCAGTACCACCACTGGCCTTATCAGCTTCACCAATCACATTAATCAACAGCAGAATTCAGGCAATTTGATATCAACTGTCTTTTTGGACCTCTCCAAAGCATTTGATACTATCTCCTATAACAAACTACTGACTTCTCTCTCTCAGAACCTAAACTAAATAACTCTGCTCTCCTACGGTTTAAGGACTATCTTTCAAACTGCAAGTAAGCTGTTAAGTGGCAGGACTCTCTATCCCCATTTCTCCCTTTCACATTAGGTGTGCCCCAAGGATTGATACTTAGACCCCTGCTCTTTACAATATTCACCAACAACCTTCATAAAGCCACCCTCTATGCAAGCTTAGTTCAATATTCCGACAACTGTACCCTAATCTGTTCAGATCCCACTCTCCAACTCCTGAAAAAAACAACTCAAGAATCCTTCACAGTCATTGAAACTTGGTTATAAGTCTCTCAATTAATACTCATCTCCAAAAAAAAATAGCTTATGCTCTTTCACCACTCCAAAGCTACAGATCTCATTCCTACTTTTACAGTTATTGCCTTCAACAACACCCATATCACACCGGTTGCACATGCCAAGCTACTAGGTGTCATCATTGACCAAAACATGAAATTCGATAAGCACATAGCTCAAACCATAACAAAAGTGCATAAAAAAACTAGGTACACTCTTTAGATGTAAAAACTATCTGACCTCCAACTGTAAATCTATCATAGCAAGAACCCACCTAGTCTCTACATTACTCTAGATAACCTAAATAAAGGTGATTTAACCAAACTATCCACTTGTTACAACAAGATAGCGAAGTTTGCTACTGATTATTCCTACAGATCTTACCATTACTTCACCCTTCAAAAACTTTCCTGGCTTGAATTACCAAACTTACTGACTTTGTGTTATTGGCACTAAACCAACTAACTCTAGCTTACCAAATTCTCTACCTTCCCAACAAAACTCCAACCTTACATGGCTTAATTAAGTATTACTCCAATAGCCGACTGCTAAAGTCCACCAACAAAGGGCTGGTCGAAGTTTCCAGAAGCAGATACATCTCAGGAGACTCCCTTTACTCCTGCACTATTGCAAAGATGTGGAACTCTCTCCACTTGAAATCAGGACTCAGGCAAGCAATTAGTTTTAAAAATCAACTAAAATCCTACCTCACCAAGTCTTGGATATGTACATGCTCTGACCTTGGCTAACTTCTTCAAACCTTTGCTCTCTCTCCAGCCCCCCTCTATCTACAATCATGCTACAGATTGCTATAGTTTCAAACATATATAACCCCATGTAATACAATCTATTCCATAGTCATGGTATTATGCATTAAGTTACTCTTCTGATGAATGTTGTTATACATAGCTATGTCTTGTATATTTATGTTTCTTCCTGTACTACTTATACTCATGTCAGGTTGTCTAACAAATTCTGTATATTTCTTTTCTAAAATATTTTATATTTCTTTACTAAATTGTTGTAAATATCATTACTAAAACTCTGTATATTAATGGTCTAAAATAATGTATGGAGATTTTCTTCCTGGGCCTCCGATGAAAATGGGCAACCTTGCGCAGTCGGACTTTCCTGGTAAACAAAGTAACATAAACAAATAAATAAATAAATAACACTTGGGTTTTACCATTTACTTAATTTCTTCAGTTATCTATTGATAGGCAACACATTCACTTTTCAATATACCAAAAACCAGTGGCAGCTTGTTCCATTGGACTGCAGCCCCCCTCCCCCCGTTGAAAAGAAAAGTATTAAAAAAATATTTATAAATTATTATTTAAATAATAATTAACTGGCTGGTGGTTGCATCTCTAAGTGAGTCCAACTGACTCGCACAGACCCAGAACTCAGACTGCACATGCTCGGCGAGTTCTAGTTTTTTTTTTTGTTTTTTGTTTTTTAATTAATCTCTCTAAATCAAAATCTAGACTGCTGTAAAAGCAGTCCAGATTAAGGAAAGAAGAAGGCAACAGTGCCCAGAAGGTTATGCGGTCTACCGCACAGTAAAATAGAAGGGGGGTTGGACTGCTACATCCTCAGTCACGTACATGACGTGTTCAGCTGTATGGCTACTGATTGGTTCTTGCTCTCTTCCCAAAAAAGAGAGCGAGAAACAATCAGTACTACTACTAGCACATTGCTTTGGTTGGTTACTTTCTATGGTGCTAAACAAGAACTTATTTTTTTGGCTTGCCTGCTTTGCTTTGCTTTGCTTTGCTTTGCCTTGCTTACTCCGGAGTTGAAAAGATTGAGTTTGTGACCGGAGATGTCGGACAGTCACTCATTTTTTAACTTTGTGGTAGAGGGAACAAATACAAAATGCTACTGTAGTACATTCCCTAAAATAATCCTATTTCATCTCTAGTCAGCAAGCATATCATTGCTGAAGCTTGCTTAGTTTTTTTTTTTTTGTGTGTGTGTGTGTGTGTAATGACAAGCAGTCCAAGTATCCTTATTAAATAAGTTTAATACAGCACAGACAGATCTTTTGCAATGAAGCAGGTGACTTATTTTAGTTCTTTATATGCCTCTAAGTCTACTCTAAGATAAAGTCATAAAGAAGGTTTACATGATAGAAGAAAGGAAGTTTGTTTGGCAAAGGGCCATAATGGTTGGTTAGAAAAGAAAAAAAGATGATTTTTTTTTTTTTTGTAATTTATACAAGTGTGGTGTGATGCTGATGGTAATCGAGAGTTTACTGTCTACAGAATGTGTAGGCCTGGCCAATCTAAAAACTTTTATTGGGAAGTTATTCTTTGAGAGGTCTGCATGAAAAGTGGTCAAAGTGAGTTCATGCTGTAGCAGGTGCCAGGTTCAATGACCTGGGTTTGTTTGAGGTTAGGCAGTCTTTAATTTTCATTTATCTTTTGTTTAATTAATCTGTGTGTGTAATGTCCCATTTGATATATACTGGTGGCTAGAGATAACTCAGGATACATGGTGGTAGGCTTGAACCCTGTACCGTGGGTGCAGGTAGCAAGAGCCTGAATTCCATACCCACCACCATTTGTAAAACAATTGCAGATTTTTGCCTCGTAGTTGTTCTGTTATCTTCCTCATAAAATCTGTGGTTTCTGTATTTTTGCTTCCTTACATGACAAGGGGTAGCATTGTTGCCTGACAGCTACAGGTTCTCTGGTTTGATTCTTGGCTGGGGGGCCTTCTGTGTGCAGTCTGCATATCCTCCCTGTGTTTGTGTGGGTTTCATCGGGGTTCTCTGGTGTCCTCCCATCTTACAAAGACATGTGTCTGGAGTGTTTCTCCCTGGACCTCTGTTGAAAATTTCCTTTTGTTCCAAGTCAGGCTTTCCTGGTTAACAAATGCTAAATAAATAAAAATGACATGCATTTGAATTTCAGACTTCATATTCAGAAAGTACATGGTAACACAAAACCTTTTATTCTAGCAATTTTCTAAGTTTATAAGATGGATATTTGAAATTTGGCCCTATTTTTGGGACTGTATTCCCCCATTATTGGCTTTGTCCAGGTTTTTCTGTGGTACGGTTGAGAGCTACGGTGAGAACTGAATTCACTGAAAATGTTTGGGGGCTGTATTCCCCCATTACTGGCTTTGTCCTGGTGTTTTTGCTAAGAGATTGAGAGCTATGGTGAGAACTGAATTCACTGAGTATGTTTGGGGGCTTTATTCCCCCATTATTGGCTATGTTCAGGTGTTTTGTGCTAAGAGGTTGGCAGCTATTGTGAGAACTTAATTCACTAAATGGTAGCCATTTAAGTTTCAGTCTTCCTGTCTTTCACACAACAGCTGATTTGGCATAGAGGTATGTTGCTCTGACTGTTTTGCACATGGTCCTGGGTTCAAGACTTAGCAGTGAAATGTATGGTGATAACACATCATTTTATTCTAGCAACTTTTCGCCATTAAACAAGCAATGTTTAAAATGTGTACCTGCTTTTTGGGCTTTTGTCTGCCCCCCATAAATTTTGGCATTTTCCAGATTTCTTGTGATGCAAAGTTCAGAGATACAGCTGAGTGTCAAGTAGATTTTACAAGGAGCTGAGAGCTGCAGGGGAACAAAAGTTTAGTGCTGCTTATGCCAAGTCAACTTGTGTTGTTAATAGCACAACAGGTAGTGTACTTGCTTTTAATACAGAAGGCTGTGGGTTCTACTCCCACAGTAAGTAGATGTATTGCTGATACTGTACTGTGTCATAAAGGGGGTGGATGCTGCAGTTCTTTCTGGCGAAGACGCCTAGTAACTATGAACCTGTTATCAGTTTTCCATCCATTCCCTATTGCAATATTACTAACAACTTATTTCTCAAGGGCAACAGGCACTTTATTTGTAGATGAAATGATGAAATATAAAGTTGTTTGCTAGCAGCAACCTCTTCATTAGTTACAGATCTCTTTAATGTGGAATTATTTAGATAACCTTTACTTCTTCAGTATTTACTGATACTGGTGGGCTGGAAATTTGAGTAGCCTTTTATGATGGAAATGTTCTGAATTGGACAGTTTTGTCATTGTTGGTGCATGCATTCTGTTTCATTGTTTACTGAAAAAATGTTCAAAACAATACATTTAAAACACCCTCTAACAACTGTAATGTATTGTGCAAGGAATATAATTTAATACAATCAGGAAGGTGTATCAAAGAGCACGTGTATGTTTCGTGTGCAAGGGGCCTATGATATGAAAGCAGCCCAAAGTTAATCTTTATCTGCCACTGGCAAAATGTATTTTCTTTGAATGTGGGTTTCAATGCTGTTTCAATGAATGTAAGTTTCAAAGGCAGAGAAGTTTTAATGCTAAGTCTATTTTCATTGTGAGACTGCATTGCTTTTTTTAACAGATATCTATTGGTGTTTGTGCTGTAAAATGCAAAATAAAACTTTCAAATGAAATCCAAATCATCATAGAAGTAAAACAGTATGTACATTACAGTGTTTATGGTAAATGGGGTGCAATAACCAAGGAATGGGACATTGGAATGGCTGCAGGGGGAAGGCTCCATTCGACCATGATTTTGTGAGGGGGAAGGGCAGCAAATTCAAAGACAGCCCTGGCTGAACTATACTTCTCAATTGTCCAGATTTTTGCAGAATTAATAGATTTTTGCTTCTTATTTTTGGTTTGTTCCTCATAAAATTTGTGATTTTCTGGCAAATCATTTAGGAATGAAGTCACTAAATAATGACAGACATTGAGATTCAGACACCATAACCTTCAGAAAATTGCATGCTAAAGCAAGACCTGTTATTCTGTCAACTGTCTTAAGTTTATACAAGAGTAATTTTCAGTACTGTTTGTATGTTCCTCCAATATATTTGGCCTTGTCCATATTTCCTGCTTTAAGAGGTTGAGAGGTACATGCAAATAAATCGCTTTATAGAATTAGGAATATCCAAACCTCTCAACTGTCCCCAATTTTGGCTCAAATTGTTGTTCTCCTCCTAATAATCCCTCCGCAAAATGGCAATTTTGGAAGAAAACGTGGAGGGCTTACAATTATAAATAACTGCAATGATCAGTTATAGATTACTTTTATTTCAGAAATACATGTAGATTCTCTTATTTTGTCAGCTGCACAAGTTAACAGTACTAATATTAAAAAAGTGTCCCTTCTATGACAAGTTTTTCATAAAATTGTGGTTTTCTGGCAAATTAGTGGCAAATCATTAAAGACTAAAGTTAGAAAATAATGGCATTTGAGTTTCAGATTTCATACCCTTCAGAAAATTCATACTAATGCAAGACCTACTACTATTCTATTATCTTTCTAAGTTTATAAGAGCAATATTTAAAAATTGTCCTTATTTTTGGGCCTGTGTCCCACTTCTATGTATGGCTTTGTCGAGATTTCTTGCTCTGAGGTTGAGAGGTATGAGTGTCAGAGCCATCACAGTCACCCAGAGACATTTCACATTGTGACATACTTGTTGCACCCCACTCCCCCATGTAGTGACTCTGGATGTGTCCAAGCAAGGCAAGGAGCAGTTATGCAGTGTAAGTATGCAGAGTATTCCCCCATCCATGTAGACACAAGTACGACAGTGGCTTTTCATCTGTCCTTGATTTTGCAGAATGTTCTGGTTTTCTGTCATATTTTTATACTTTTGATTTATGCTTCTTATTATTCAGAAAATGCATGCTGTTGCAGTGCCCTTTTGCTCTGTGTTTAAGTAGCAATGCTTTAATGACCATCAGGTAAGCTTGTCAGAGATTGTAAGATGCAAATAAGCTGTAATAAGCATACTGTTAAAGAATTACCAACATTGAAAGCCTTTTTGCTATTGCCATGCAGAGAATATTTACATAATTAGATAATGTATAAGCCTTAGGTATTGACATGCATATGACAGTATTTGTAATAAAGGACAGGATTACAGTATTTTCAGAAGCTCATTACATTTGTTGGAGACTTGCAGTCATCTTTGCAGGCTTTACCCGTAAACTAAACTGCCACTCTATCATGTGTGGTCCATAACTTGCGCAATAATCCTTTAAGCAATTTATCTTGAGCTTGTTTCTTGTTTGCTGTTCATTTTTTACGTTGATCATGTCTTTCCCATGAAACAAGTAGATAGTTATTGTCAGACAGCAGGTCTTTTTTGGAAAATAAACATTTTTACAAGTGGGGGTATCACAGAGATTGCTATTTTCAGCATGTTACTTGGTAATTTTATAAAGCTGAATATAAATTATAATTAGAACTTCTGCAAGGAGAAGTGGTTTGAGTTGGGTGCTGCTTGTTTTTTTTTTTATATACTTGATTTTGACTGGCATTCCAGTAATGTATTTAAAAAGTAATTTATTTTTTCATGACTCACAACCTTTGCATTTCCATCTAGATATTAAGTAAGCTGTCATGTAGCCAATGCATTGAAATATGTTTTTCTTCTACACTTCATTTTGTCTTGATTGGACTCTCATAATGAGCGTATTTAAAGTTCCAATTATTGTGGTTTTGAACGTACCCCCACCCCTTTCTACTTGGCCACACCCCATCCCATTGTCCCCACCCATTCAGCTGTCTCCTGCAGTCCCCCTTTAATTTGAAGTCACCAGCCACTACTGCCAAAAACCATGTCAAATGCACTACTTTATTTCACTCTTTAGAGATTTTAATTTTTAGATAAAGAGGAGGCAGGTGAATTCAACAAGTTAAGTGCATGCATCTGAATGCTGAACTTTCACAGCTTAACAGTCTTTATTCATGTTTTTTATCAGCACAATTACTGGTGAAATTTGTGTTACAGGGACATTCATCACCCCAGGTTATCAAGCAGAGAGAGCACTGCCATTCATTTGACAGTGATTACTAATGGAATAATTACAAGAATTAAGTACAAAGCATATGCAGTTCAAGCTTGGACAGTGGAACATAGGAGTAATGTGAAAGATCTATTCAGTACAAGCATGGAGTGGGGATTTTTTTTTCTTTTGAAAAGACAATCACTAAAAAAGATCATTTTAACAACTGGGACAGACAACAGTCTAATGGCTTTTTGTGTCACAGAATCCGAACTCAAATCTCTAGTTAAGAAAAAAAAAACTGTGGTATCAAACTAGTAAGCGATCAATACCAAACTGGAAACATCAGTACCAGTAATGAACGAGTCAGTAAATCTATTGTTTTTAATCCAGTATTCCACAGTAACCCCATAAACCAATGTAGGACTACACAGAACAGAAACTTTGTAAGCAAGACCAACACATAAGGAAAAACAACCCGATGACTGCTAAGAATAACAAGTATTTAGGCAAACATGACAGCAAAACATGAAGATGAACAGAATAATCCAATAAAAAAAAATACAGCTTAGTTCCTCAATGACATTTAAAGTTATGGGGAATGATGGAATCCAACAAAAGAAACTGAGCTCAACTTTGAACCACCAGCATAAAACAGACTAATATTATTAGTGTAATGATGAAGCTCTATGACACTGAAATTTTTTGAGAGTGTTCAAGAGCCAGGCTGACAACATCTGAGACTGATCCGAAAGATACTTTCATCAAAATACCTTCTATAAACACCAATACTGTTCTGACAGCTTAAAGTGGCAGCCTTAAAGAGATTACAATGCTGCCCTTGTGATTCTAAAGAAACTACTACAAACATTGGAACACTGTTGTAAAACTTAGAGTCTATTATACATAAATTGTGTTTCTTTCCAGCTGTCTTAGTGCAATACAGCAAAATAAGGTACGTTTCTTTACAGCTCCTCTAGAAAAGGTTCAGACACAATAAATACAAGTGCCATTTATAAACACACTGCACCAGAGTTACTATTGCATCATTTGTCCAAATGTCGGGGACAGTAAACGAGAAATATCTTTTACCACAAGAGGAGTGGTGTTTGGCCCAGAAATTGTAGTTTATTGACCATTTTGGGCAGTTTTTCCATCTCTTTCAACTTTATGGTTTAAAAGCCCGCATTTGCGCTTATTTCCTGCCTTTCCTGTAACTGTAACCGAGTTTATTATTTTCCTGTAACTAGTCTAACCAGATACAGATTTGCTGTATCCAGGCCTGTTGGTAAGCTTCTGAGCCCCCCAAGGCTTTCTGTGTTGGAGGAAAGCCTTCTAGCTTATCAGTAGGAGTGGTAAGCACTAGGTAGCCTATCTACCACAAGAAGAGTGGTTTCTGGCCCAGAAATTGTAGTTTATTGGCTGTTTGGGTAGTTTTCCACCTCTTTCAACTTTCTGGTTTAAAAGATTGCATTTGCGCTTGTTTCCCAACTTTCCTGTAACTAGTCTAGTCCAGGTACAGATTTGTTGTATCCAGAACTGTGTGTAAGCTTCTGAGCCCCCAAGCCTTTCTGTGCTAAAGGGAAGCCTTCTATCTTGTCAGTGGGAGTGGTAAGTACTAGGTAGCCTATCTACCACAAGAGGAATGATTCCTGGCCCAGAAATTGTAGCTTATTGGCCGTTTGGGCAGTTTTTTCCACCTCTTTCAACTTTCTGGTTTAAAAGCCCGCATTTGTGCTTGTTTCCCACCTTTCCTGTAACTAGTCTAGTCCAGATACAGAGTTGCTGTATCCAGGACTGTTGGTAAGCTTCTGAGCCCCCAAAGACTTTCTGTGTTGGAGGGAAGCCTTCTAGCTTATCAGTGGGAGTGGTAAGCACTAAGTAGCCTATCTACCACAAGAAGAGTGGTTTCTGGCCCAGAAATTGTAGTTTATTGGCCGTTTGGGCGGTTTTTCCATCTCTTTCAACTTTCTGGTTTAAAAGGCCGCATGTGCGCTTGTTTCCCGCCTTTCCTGTAACTAGTCTAGTCCAGGTGCAGATTTGCTGTATCCAGGACTGTTTGTAAGCTTCTGAGGCCCCCCCAAGCCTTTCTGTGTTGGAGGGAAGACTTCTAGCTTATCAGTGGGAGTGGTAAGTACTAGGTAGCCTATCTATCACAAGAGGAGTGTTTTTTGGCCCAGAAATTGTAGTTTATTGACCATTTGGGCAGTTTTTCCATCTCTTTCAACTTTCTGGTTTAAAAGCACACACTTGTGCTTCTTTCCCACCTTTCCTGCAACTAATCTAGTCCAGATACAGATTTGCTGTATCCAGGACTGTTTGTAAGCTTCTGAGCAGTGCCAAAGTCTGCTGTTCAATTTTTCCCTTAGATCTGCTAGTTCTCTCCTCTCTTGCACTTTTACTAGTTTGTTAATTTAGCACTTTACCAGACTTCCTGTAGCAGTTATTGTAGTACACAAAAGTGCTGCACTAAACGTTCTACAAGGAAACAGCTCCAGTACTTATTAATGCCTACCCCTCCAGGCATGTCTAAAGGTCAATTACCTGTGCTTTCTCCTATTAACCTGGTGAACTTGGGCATTCTGAGGCAATGTAGCAACTGACTCATGTACAATGACAACCTTTTCCTGTTGCCTCTCAACACTCAGACTTGTGAGAGATACACTTATATATCCAAATTGGAAGCCACGCACTCTCCAGCCAAGACCGGAATAGCTGGTGAAGAGGAGAAGGTCAACACTTGCACCACACCACATGAAACACATAGCCCTCCAGAGCGCACACCACCATTGCCTTCACATAAAAGCACAAACCACACAACCACTTTTGGGAAGGGTCTCAATAAAAATCTAACCAAACAGCAGCAATCGACCACCACAATACTAATCATGAGACACATAACTCTCCTAAACAGTGTGCCACTCAACCAAAAACCAGAGGCAAAACAGCATGCCCAACACACTAGTCATAGGTGACTCAATAGTGAGGCACATTGATGTCCCACTCACTAGGTTGAATAAGGAGAAAGTAACAGTCAGCTGCCTGTCAGGCGCCAGGACCCACCACATAATGCACGCACTCAGGTCCCTCAACAACAGGTACAAATATGACTCTGTCATTGTACCTTTCTGTGTTGGAGGGAAGCCTTCTAGCTTATCAGTGGGAGTGGTAAGCACTAGGTAACCTGTCTACCACATAAGGAGTGGTTCTGGCCCAGAACTTGTAGTTATTGGCCGTTTCGGCAATCTTTTCCATCTCTCTCAACTTTCTGATTTGTAAGCCTGCATTTGCACTTGTTTCTGTACTGTAACTTGTCTAGTGCAGATACAGATTCTTAGTTTTAGTATTTAAATTTGCTTATTCATTTTCAGCACTTGTTCAGAACTTGTATGCACTAAATAAGCTACTAATTACTATAGCACTCAACCTTCCTCATTACCTAGAGGAAAACAGTTTTTGTACTTACTTTTCTCACTTGCACAGAGAACAACAGCTCTTGTACTCACTTTCCTCACTTATCTAGAGGACAATATTTTTTTATTCAGGCATGTCCAAGGGTCAGCTCCCAGTGTTCTCTCCTGTCTATCTGATGAATCTGGGCATCTTGAGGCAATGTAGAAATTGCCTCATGTACACAGACGACCCTTTCCTCCTACCACCCATCACTACAACCTGTGAGAGATACACTTATCTAGCCAAACTGGAGGTAAAGCTCTCTCCAACCAAGACTGAACTTGCAAGTCAAGAGGAGAAGGTAAACATTTGCACCACACCACACTCATAACATAGTCTCACTAAATCTAAACCACCAAAATCCACACATAGTAACACAAAAACATTCGTAGGGGCTCTCAATAATAATCTGTCTAAGCAACAGAGACCTCCAAAGCAGAAACGCAAGCAACCTCCATCCACCAACACAACCCAAATGACACATAGCCCACAGACTCAGTGTGCCACTCAACCACAGCCAATAAGGCAAAACAACGTATCCAACACACTAGTCATAGGTGACTCTATAGTCAGGCACACTGATGTCCTACTCACCAGGCTAAACAAGAAGAAGGTTACTATTAGCTGCCTGTTGGGTGCCAGAATCCACCACATAACACACGCACTCAGGTCACTCCACAACAAGTACAAACATGACTATGTCATTGTCCATGTTGGTGTAAATGACCTGAGATGAAACCTCCCTGGACTACATGAAAAGAGACATGGAAGAGCTCTCTGATCTTATAGCCCAGATAGGTATGACCTTAGCCCTGAGTAGCATTTTGCCATCGCCCAGAATGATACCGCAGTACAAGGACAAATGATTGACTTCAACAATTGGCTAAGCTTCTGGTGTGATTCTAAGGGGATCCAGTATCTGTCTGCTTGGGATGACATGGTCGACAGACCATGATGCTTTGCCAAAGATGGCCTGCACCTATCGCCCCTTGCATTCCGGATACTGGCTAAGGCTCTTGCCGCTCCATATAGTGCCTTTTTTAGGCAAGGTTCAAATGACAAATTCACCACCATAACAGGAACAGGCAAGCACAAACTGAGGGTAATGCTACTCAATTCTAGAAGTCTAAATCTCAAAATGCACTGACTCGAGGCACTCCTTAAAATGGAGAGCATTGATATCTGTGCAGTGACTGAGACCTGGCTCAAGGCTCCAGAGAGCACCCCTGCACTACCAGGCTATAACTCATACCACAATTATCGGCCATGTAACCTGGACTGAAACACCAAAGGTGGAGGTGTGTCCATATTCATTAAGGATATCCACACCTCCAGGCTAGTTGCTCAGCATAATGCATCCAAGGTTATCCAAGTGCAACTAACTCTGGGCAAAACTGCAATCCAAATTGTAGCTTACTACAGATCCCACACCATATCCCAGGATTCCCACTCCTCTTTTCTTGATGTACTGAAAAATATTACGGTTCAACCAAACACCCTAATAATGGGCGACTTCAACTACCCCACCATTAACTGGGAAAACTACTTGTGTACCAACTCCTTAGCTCAAAGCTTTCTGGAATTCATAAACTCCAATGCCCTGGATCAACTTATCCACAGCCCCACCAGGGGCAACAATATCCTAGACCTAGCCATTACCAACATGAATGACTGGTGTTCCACACCTGAAGTCAACTCCTCATTGGTTGATCCGTCCATAAGCTAATCACCCTTGATATCCACATCCTGCCCCCACCCCCCATTAAGGAAACCACGGTAACAAATTTCTCCAAAATTAACTTCACGCTTCTTAAGACAGAAGTGTTGAACTTCATGACACCCATGCAGATGGACAATACAGTTATAACTGCTGAATCCTACACAAATGCACTCTATAAACACGTACACGAATGCATGGATCATGCTATCCCAAACAGAACCAAGACGCTATCCTCCAAAAAAAGGAAGCCAATCTGGTAGTCTCCTGCCATAAACAAACTGTACAACAGAAGGAAGAAACTGTTGCAAAAGAGAGTAAAATCCCATGAGTGGAGGAGCTCCCTGGTCAGCCTCAGTAAGAAGCTGAGATCCCTTATAAGATCCTCCAAAGCTAGCTATGAAAACAAAATCACCACTAATTCCAAGGACAACCACAAAGCATCCTATAGCTATGTCAAGAATCTCGATGGCAACACCCAGACCTGCTCTGAGTTACAGCACAACAGCACGACAATTACAGAACCAACTGATATTGCCAACATCCTGGCAGATAGGTTCAGTGCAAACTTTACCTCCCCCACCCCCTAAAAGGCCCATATCTATACAGGAAGAATGCCCCTGTAATCACAACTACCCAGGTAAAAGCTGCACTCTCTAAAGCCAAAAATACAGCATCCATGAGATTGGACAACATCCCAGGCTGTATTTACATGAACTTCAGAATGAACTGGCTCCCCACTTAAGCACCATGTTAAATAATAGCCTCGCATCAGGCTTTGTGCCCACTAAATGGGGCACAGCAACAGTTATCCCACTCCACAAAGGGGGAGTCACCACTGATCCCAGGAACTATCGACCTATTAGCCTGACGAGCCTGGTCTGCAAGGCTATGGAATGTATCATCATGGAACTCATAAACAAAGACATGGTAACCTCCAAACTCTGGATCCCCCCAATTTCGGGTTTGTGAAAGACAGATCATGCCTCCTGAACCTGATCAACTTCTTTGAGGCAGTCACCAAAGCCGTAGATGAGGGTAAGGTGGTTCACACAGCCTATCTTGACCTCTCTAAGGTACCATCCCCCACTCTGGAATTATAGCTAAACTCACTAAACTAGGTATAAATCCCTACATCACAAGATGGGTTGCCAAATGGCTCACTGACAGAAACCACACTGTAAAAGTTGCAGACTCCAAATCTGACCTCAAACCAGTGACAAGCGGAGTACCACAGGGTTCAGTCCTGGGACCTCTCCTGTTTGGTATCTACTTCTCTGAATTACAGGCTAACACAGAAGGCCTCTGGCTAACAAAGTTCACAGATGACTGCAAACTAGGAGCCACAGTCAAGTCCCCAAATGATGTGGACATCCTACAGAAGGGCCTCGCGGAGACAGATGCCTGGTGTCAGAGCCATGGCCTCAAGCTCAATGCCAAAAAGTGCAGTGTCATCCCCTTTGGTAAAAACTCTGTACCCATGAACTACCACATAGGCATCAATCTACTTAACACCGAATGTGTGATAAGAGACCTTGGGAACCAGGTGGACAGTAGTCTCTCCTTTGACAGTCACATCTCCACAGTAGTCAGGACATCCTTCTACATGGCACACCTCATCATAAAAGGGGTTCTCATCCAGGAAAAAAGAGGTCATTGTTCCCCTCTACTTGACCCTCATTAGACCTATTACAGAGTACAATGCTCCTTTTGGAATGTACCTCACAAGACATCTGCAGCAGCTGGAAAGGCCACAGAAGTACCTACAAATAGGATTACTGGCCTCAAACGAATGCCCTACACTGACTGTCTTAAAAAACTCCAGCTTTATTCTGTAGCATATTGCCTACTCCGAGGTGATCTCTGCCTAAAATATAAAGCTATGTCAAACCCAGAGCTGTTGGACATGCTACACCTAAACAAATCCCAATCCCTCCGAGCTACACGCTCTAGGGACCTAAACCTTGTCATCACAATAAACAGGACACGCTGGAGGGATAGATTCCTGTCCCAGAGACTCCCCATACTCTGGAATAGGCTACCCATCTATGTCAAGCAAAGTTCTTCATTAGCACTCTTCAAGAAAAATCTTGATGAGTGGATGGGAAAAAGGAAATACACCCCGGGGATCACTTCTGTGTCTCTGCTCGACAGTGGCACAGGAAAATAACTTTCTTGGGTGGCATAAGCCAGGTAACCTTGTTGACTAGGCTTGCATAGGCCCTTGGGCCAATAGCCTAGTACCTACCTATGAACCTAAGAACCTATGAATATGTGAGTGTGAATGACCTGAGACGTACCTCTCTGGACTACATGAAAAGAGACATGGAGGAGCTCTTGGATTATGTAGTGCAGACCCTAGCCCTGAGCAGCATCCTACCATCACCCAGAAGGATACCACAGTACAAGCAGAAAATGACTTATTTCAACAATTGGCTAAGTTTCTGGTGTCACTCTAAGGGGATCCAGCATCTGTCTGCCTGGAATGACATGATTGACAGATCTCGATGCTTTGCCAGAGATGGCCTGCATCTGTCGCCCCATGGATTCTGGATACTGGCCAAGGCTCTTGCCACCCCTATAGTGCCTTTTTTAGGTGGTGTTCCAAAGACCAAATTACCACCATAGCAGCTAAAAACAAATGCAATTTGAGGGTCATGCAGCTCAACGCTAGACATGGAAATCTCAAAATGCACTCACTAGAAGTACTTAAAATGGAGAACATCGATATTTGTGCTGTAACAGAGACCTGGTTCAAGGCAGCAGAAAGCACACCTGCACTACCAGGCTACAACTCATTCCACACCTTCCAGCCCCAGAACTTGGACTGAAGCTCCAAAGGTGGTGATGTTTCCATATTCATAAAGGATGCGCA
Organism: Protopterus annectens; assembly: GCF_019279795.1. Taxonomy (NCBI): domain Eukaryota; kingdom Metazoa; phylum Chordata; order Ceratodontiformes; family Protopteridae; genus Protopterus; species Protopterus annectens. The sequence goes on along the minus strand of NC_056739.1, from coordinate 774,198,437 downwards.
CACCTCCAGACTGGTAGCCCAACATAGCACATCTGAGATACTTCAGGTGCAGCTAATATTGGATAAGACAGCGATTAAAGTCATAGCCTGCTATAGGTCCCCCAACCATGTCCCAAGATTCACACTCAACATTCTTAAGCACCCTGGAGAATATTAGGGTCCAACCTAACACACTCATACTGGGCGACTTCAACTACCCCTCCATTAACTGGAAAGCTACTCATGTACCAATACACTTGCCCAGCGCTTTCTGGAATTCATTAATTCCAATGCCCTGGACCAGCTCTTTCTTACCACCACAAGAGGTAGTAATGTCCCTGACCTGGTCATTACTAACATGGGTGACCGTTGCTCTACACCAATAGTCAACTCCTCCCTGGTTAGATCCGATCACAGGCTAATCACCTTGGACACCCCCCCCCCCCCCCAATAAAGGTAACCACCATAAAAAACTTCACTAAAGCTAACTTTGGGCTCCTAAAAACAGAGGTGGCTAACTTCACGGCACCCATGCAAATGTAGACTAGTTGCAGGACCACCAAATCATACACCAATGCACTGTACGAACACATACACAAATGCATGGATCTCACCGTACCCAATAGAACTAAGACACTCTCCTCAAAAAAAAGGAAGCAAATCTGGTGGTCCCCTGTCATAAACAAACTCTACAACAGAAGGAGGAAACTGATGCAGAATAAGATGAAGTCCCAGGACTGGAAAAACTCCCTTATCAGCCTCAACAAAAGGTTGAGATCCCTCATCAAATCCTCTAAAGTGAAAACAGAATTGCAGCAGATAGTAAAGACAACCACAAGGCCTTCTATAGTTATGTAAAGAATCTCCATGGCAATACCCAGATTTGCTCTGAGCACAATGGTACCTCCTCTAGCGAGCCAACAGATATTGCAAATATACTGGCGGACTGATTCAGTGCTAACTTTACCCCTCCCCCCCCAAAGCACCAATCACAATACCAGTAGATTGCCAGGCACCCAGTATTACTGCTGCACAGGTTAAAACAGCACTTTCCCAGGCCAAGAATGCAGCTTCTATGGGACCTGACAGTATCCCTGGCTGTGTTCTACATGAACTACAGAGTGAACCGACACCACACCTGTGCGCCCTGTTCAATCACAGCCTCACCTCAGGCTTTGTCTCTACTGAATGGCGCACTGCTACAGTCATCCCTCTCCACAAAGGAGGAACGACTACAGACCCTGGGAACCATCGCCCCATTAGCCTGACGAGCCTGATATGCAAAGCTATGGAATGCATCATCATGGACCTAATAAACAAGGATATAGGGAATCTCCAAACTCTGGATCCTACACAGTTTGGTTTTGTGAAGGGTAGATCATGCCTGCTCAACTTGGTCAACTTCTTTGAGCCAGTCACCAGAGCTGTGGATGAAGTTAAGGTGTTTCATACAGCCTACCTTGATCTGGTCAAAGCCTTTGACACCATTCCCCATTCAGGAATCATAGAAAAACTCACTAAGCTAGGCATCAATCCCTATATCACTAGGTGGGTTGCAAACTGGCTCACAGATAGAACCCACAGTGTGAAAGTAGCTGACTCCAAGTCACACTGCTGACCAGTCACAAGTGGAGTCCCACAGGGTTCGGTCCTGGTTCCTCTCCTGTTTGGTATCTACTTCTCTGAAGTCCAGGCCAACACAAAGGGACTCTGGCTGACAAAGTTCACAGATGATTGCAAGTTGGGAGCTATTATTAACTCCTCAAGTGATGTTGACATCCTACAGAATGGCCTCAATGAGATCAATGGCTGGTGTCAGAACCATGGCCTTAAGCTCAATGCCAAAAAATGTGCCTCCATCCCCTTTGGGAAAAACCTGGTTCTCTTGAATTACCACATTGTTGGTAGTCCACTGAACACAAAAGGCATTATAAGAGATCTGGGAAAACAGGCTGATAGCAACCTCTCTTTTGACCACCACGTTGCCACTGTGGTCAGAAAGCCCTTCTATGTGGCACATCTAATTACTAAGGGTTTTGCATCCAGGAAGAAAGAGGTCATTGTCTCCCTCTACTCTTCCCTCATTAGGCCAATCATCGAGTACAATGCCCCATTTGGCATATACCTCACTAGACACCTGCAACAACTGGAGAGGCCACAAAAGTACCTCACAAAGAGGATCCTAGGCCTTAAGCATTTGTCCTGTATGGACAGATTCAAAAAACTCCAACTAGTCTCTCTCTCATATCGCCTACTTAGAGGCGATCTCTGCTTGACTTACAAAGCCATGTCTGACCCAGCTCTGTTAGAAATGCCACATCCAAAGAAATCCCAATCCCTTCGCACCACACGCTTCAGAGACCTCAACCTCATTACCCCAATCAACAGAACATGCTGGAGGGGACAGATTCATAACCCAGAGACTGCCCAAGCTATGGAATAGACTTCCCATACATGTCAAGCAGAGCACCTCACTGGCCCTCTTCAAGAGAAATCTTGATGAGTGGATGGGAAATAGAAAATTCACCCTGGGGATCACTCCAGTGGCTCTACTCAACAGAGGCACTAGGAACTAAGGTTGGGTGGCACGATGCCAGGGTAATCCTATGGGCTAGGCTTGTACAGGCTCTAGGGCCATTAGCCTAGTACACAACTATGAACCTATGAACATCTGACCTGTCACGCAATTTGTGGTTTTAGTCATCAGTGAGAACAAGCAGCTACAGGATGCTTTGGCAACTGACCAGTAATAAACAGCAGAAGTCATGAAACATTTCAAGTTTGTACAAAATAAAAAAAATAGAAACACTTTTGTAAGAGTTATTTAAACAGAATCATGATACAGATATAATATTTTACAAGGATATGTGATGTAGGGCTATAGAAATCTGCATATGACCCAGATTGCCAGGACTTGATTAACTACTGAAAACACTAACAATGGATAGGACTGAAGAGGATAGTTTCTCCTCATCTCTCCTTGGGGAGGAGGAGTGTACCTAGAAATGTACAGTCCATATGCATTTCTCTGGTGGAGAGGTGGGATGTGTATCTTGGAATGTATACTCCATATGTATTTCTCTGACAGAGAGGTGGGAAGTGTAGCTTGGAATGTACACTCATATGTATTTCCCTGGTGGAGGGGTGGGGTATGTAGCTTGGAATGTATACTTCATATGTATTTCTCTGGTGAAGAGGTGGGACGTGCATCTTGGAATGTATACTCTGGCAGAAGGATAGGACATGTACCTTTGAATGTATACTACATGTGCATTTCTGTGCCAGAGGGATGGGATGTGTGTCTTGGAATGTATACTCCATTTGCAATTCTCTGGTGGAGTGGTGGGAAGTGTATCTTGGAATGTAAACTCCAAATACATTTCACTGGCTGAGAGGTGGGAAGTGTATCTTGGAATGTACACTCCATATGCATTTCTCTGGCAGAGGGATGGGACATCTAGCTTGGAATGCACACTCTATATGGATTTCCTTTACAGAGAGGTGGGAAATGTACTTTGGAATGCACACTCCATATGTATTTCCCTGGTAGAGAGCTGGGACATGTAGCTTGGAATATATACTCCATATGTATTTTACTGGTGGAGGGGGGATGTTTATCTTGGAATGTATACTCCATATGTATTTCCCTGGCAGAGGGGTGAGATGTTTATCTCGGAATGTATACTCCAATGGATTTCTCTGCCAGAGGGATGGCATGTGTAGCTTGGAATGTACACTTCATATATATTCCCCTGGATGAGGGGGTTGGAAGATTAGCTTGGAATGTATACTCCATATGTAATTCCCTGGTGGAGCAGTGGGACATGTAGCTTGGAATGGATACTCCATATGTATTTCTATGATAGAGGGGTTGGACATGTATCTTGGAATGTATACTCCATATGTACTTCACTGGTAGAGAGCTAGGACGTGTATTTGGGAATGTATATTCTATATGCATTTCCCTGGGGGAAGGGTGGGATGTTTTTCTTGGACTGCATACTCCATATGTATTTCTCTGGAGGAGGGATGGGATGTGTAGCTTGAAATTTACACTCCATATGTATTTCCCTGGCAGAGGGGTTGGGCATGTAGTTTGGAAAGTAAACTCCAAATGTATTTCTCTGGTGGAGGGATGGGATGTGTAGCTTGGAATTTATACTGCATATGTATTTCACTGGTGGATGGAGAGATGTTTATCTTGGAATGTATGCTTCATATGTAGTTCCCTGGCAGAGGGGTGATATCTTTATCTTGGAATGTATACTTCATATGGATTTCTCTGGTGGAGGGATTGGATGGGTAGCTTGTAATGTACACTCCATGTGTATTTCCCTGGTGAAGAGATGGCATGTGTAGCATGGACTATATACTCCATATGAATTCAACCAGTGATGGGGGAAGATCTTGTTCCTGGAATGTAAACTCCATATGCATTTCTCTAGCAGAAGGGTTGAATGTGTAACTTAGAACCCATACTCCATATGTATTTCTCTGGCAGAGGGATGGGACATGTATCTTTGAATGTACACTCCATATGTATATCCCTGGTGGAGAGGTGGGATGTGGAGTTTGGAATGTATACTCCATATGTACTCCATATGTATTTCCCTGGCAGAGGGGTGAGATGTTTATGGGCGGCGCAGTGGTGCAGCGGTTAACGTTGTCGCCTCACAGCAAGAAGTTCTCTGGTTCGATTCTCGGCTGGGGTGCCTTCTGTGTGGAGTTTGCATGTTCTCCCTGTGTTTGCGTGGGTTTCCTCCCTCATTCCAAAGACATGCATCTGGAGCATTTCTCCCTGGGCCTCTGCTGAAAACAGGCTCTGTGGAACCTAGTCGGACTTTCCCGGTCAACAAATGTTAAATAAATAAATCTCTGAATGTATACTCCAATGGATTTCTCTGCCAGAGGGATGGCATGTGTAGCTCGGAATGCACACTTCATATATATTTCCTTGGCTGAGGGGGTTGGAAGATTACCTGGACTGAGGGATGGGATGTGTATTTATGAATGTATACTCCATATGTATTGCACTGGCAGAGGGGGTGAATGTTCATTTTGGAATGTGTATTCCATATGTATTTACTGGCAGAGGGGTTAGATGTTTACCTTGGAATGAGTACTGCATATGTATTTCCCTGGATGAGGGGATGGAAATGTAGCTTGGAATTTATACTCCATATGTATTTCCCTGGTGGAGGGATGGGACACGTATCATGGAATGTCTAATCCACTTGTATTTCTCTGCTGGAGGGCTTGGGATATGTAGCTTGGAATGTACATTCTATATGTATTCCACTTGTGGAGGGGGAGGATCTTGTTCCTGGAATGTATACTCCATATGTATTTCCCTGGTTCCCTGGCTGAGGGTTTGGAAATACAGCTTGGAATGTGCACTCCATATGTATTTCCCTGGCAGAGGGATTGGACATGTATCTTAGAATGTATACTCCATTTGCACTTCCCTGGTGGAGGGATGGGATGTATCGTTATGAAAGTATTCTCCACATGTATTGCTCTGGCAGAGGGGAGATGTTTATCTTAGAATGTATACTCCATATGTATTTCCCTGACAAAGAGATGGGATGTGTAGCTTGGAATGTATACTCAATATGTTTTACCCTGGTGGAGGGATGGGACATGTAGCTCGGAATGTACACTCCATATGTATTTCTCTGGCAGAGAAGTGGGATGTGTATCCTGGAATGTATACTCCATATGTATTTCACTGGCAGACAGTTGGGAAGTGTAACTTGGAATGTACTCTCCATATGTATTTCCCTGGCGGAGGGATGGGACATGTATCTTGAGATGTCTACTTCACATGTACTTCTCTGGTGGAGAGGTGGGATGTGTATCTTGGAATGTATACTCCATATGTATTTTGCTGCCAGACAGGTAGGAACTGTGGCTTGGAATGCACATTCATATCTATTTCCCTGGAAGAGGGGTGGGATATGTAGCTTGGAATGCATACTCCATATGTATTTCTCTGGCAGAGGGATGGGACATGTATCTTGGAATGTATACTCCATACACATTTCTCTGGTGGAAAGGTGGGATGTGCATCTTGGAATGTATACTCTGGCAGAGGGATGGGACATGTAAATAAAAAAACAAGTTCAGTCCCAATAAGGCAGAAAATGGAAACGCAATTTTTAGATAAAAAATAAAAATTTAATAACACAAGGTAAGCACTTTCACGGTTGATAACCGCTTCATCAGACCAACTTGTTTTTTTTATTTATTTCTTTATTTTAGTTATTGATCCCATTTCTGGGTCATTGTTTTTTTTCTGTTTTGGATGGGACATGTAGCCTGGAATGCATACGTCATATGTATTTCTCTAGGGAAGAGGTGGTTCATTTACCATAGACTGTACACTCCATATGTATGTCTCTGGAGGAGAAGTGGGACATGTATCTTGGAATGTACACTGTAGTAGAGGGATGGGACATGTATTTTGGGATGTATACTTCATGACTATTTGGGATGGGATGTGTATCTTGGAAGGTATACCCCATATGTATTCCTCTGGTGGAGGCGTTGGATGTGTAGCTTGGAATGTGTATGCCGTATGTATTTCTCTGGTGGAGGGATGGAACATGTAGCTTGGAATATACGCTCCATATGTATTTCTCTGGTGGAGAGGTGGGAAGTGTAGCTTAGGATGTATACTCTGTATTTATTTCTCTGGTGGAGGGGTGGGATGTCTAGATTAGAATATGCACTCTGTATATATCCCTGGTGAAGCTATGGGATGTGTATCTTGGAATGTACACTCCATATGTATTTCCCAGATGAAGGGATGGGACGTATATCTTGGAATGTATACTTCATATGTATTTACCTGGCAGAAGGATGAGAAGTGTAACTTGGAATTTATACTCCATATCTATTTCTCTGCCGTTGGGATGAGAAGTGGGTCTTGGAATGTACATTCCCTCTGTATTTCACTGGTGGTGTGATTGGAATGGGATGTGCAGCTTGGAATGTATACTCCATATGTACTTCTCTGACAGAGTGATAGGACATGTAGCTTGGAATGTACAATCCGTACGTATTTCTCTGGTGGAGGGTTAGGAAATATAGCTTGGAAATGTATACTACATATGTATTTCTCTGGCGGAGGGGTGGGATGTGTAGTTTGGAATGTACACTACATATGTATTTCCCTGGTAGAGGAACGGTACATGCAGCTTGGAATATCTACCCCCTATGTATTTCTCTGGTGGAGGGATGAGACTTGTAGCTTGGAATGTGTACTCCATATGTATTTTCCTGGCAGAGGGGTGGGATGTTTTTCTTGGAATGTACATTCCATATGTATTTCCCTGGAGGAGGGGTGGGATGTGTAGCTTGGAATGTACACTCCATATGTTTCTCTCTGATGGACTGAGGAGACATATATCTTGGAATGTATACTTTAAATGTATTTCCCTGGTAAAGAGATGGGACGTGTAGCTTGGAATGTACACTCCATATGTATTTCCCAGACAGAGGGGAGGGTTATTTATTTTGTAATGTATACTCCATAAGTATTTCCCTGCCGGAGGGGTTGGACATATAGCTTAGAATTTACACTCAATATGCATTCCTCTAGAGGAGGGATGGGACCTGTAGCTTGCACTGTACACTCCATCTATATTTCACTGACAGAGTGATGAGACGAGTATATTGGAATGTATATTCAACATGTATTTCTCTGGCAGAGAGGTGGGATGTATAGCTTGGAATGTACACTCCATATGTATTTCCCTGGTTGAAGGATGGGATGCATAGCTTGGAATTTATACCCCATATGTATTTCATTGGCGGAGGGGAGATGATTATCTTGAATATATACTCCATATGTATTTTCCTGGCAGATGAGTGGGATGTTTATCTTGGAATGTATATTCCATACGGATTTCTGTGGCAGAGGGATGGGATGTGTAGCTTGTACTGTACATTCCATATGTATTTCCCTGGCTGAGGGTGTTGGAAGTGTAGCTTGGAATTTATACTCCTTATGTAATTCCCTGGTGGAGCGGTGGGACATGTCACTTGGAACGTACACTCCATATGTATTTCAATTGCAGACGGGTTGGACATGTATCTTGGAATGTATACTTCTTATGTACTTCTCTTGTGGGGAGCTGGGATGTGTAGCTTGGAGTGTGTACTCCATCTGTATTTCCCTGGAGGAGAGGTGGGATTTGTAGCTTTGACTCTATACTTCATATGTATCTCTCTGGTGGACAGATGAGACATGTATCTTGTAATGTGCACTCCATATGCATTTCCCTGGCAGAGGGATGGGATGTGTAGCTTGCAATATATACTCCATATTTATTTCACTGGTGGAGGGTTGATCTTTATCTTAGAATGTATACTCTATATGTATTTCCCTGTCACAGGGGTGGGATGTTTATCTTGGAATGTATAATCCATATGTATTTCTCTGGTGGAAGGATGGGATGTGTAGCTTGGAGTGCACAGTCTATATGTATTTCCCTGGCAGAGAGGTTGGATGTTAGAGAGTAATATACACTCCATATGTATTTCCCTTGTGGAGGGATGGGTCCTGTATCTTGGAATGTGTACTCCAATTGCACTTCACTGGTGGAGGGATAGGACGTCTAACTTGGAATGTATACTCCATATGTATTTCTCTGGTGGAGGAATGAAACATGTAGCTTGGAATGTACCCTCCATATGTATTTTCTGTTGGAGAAGTGGGATGTGTATCTTGGAATTTATACTCCATATGTATTTCTCTGGCAAAGAGGTAGGATGTCTATTCCATATATATTTCTCTGGAGGAGGGGTGGGACATGTATCTTGGGATGTATACTAAATATGTATTTCCCTGGTGGAGAGATGGGACGCGTATCTTGGAATGTATACTAAATATGTATTTCCCTGGTGGAGGGATGAGACTTCTAGCATGGAATGTATACTGCATATGTATTCCACTGGAGGATGGGGAGGATATTGATCTTGGAATGTATACTCTGTATGTATTTCCCTGGTAGAAGGGTGGGATGTTTATCTTGGAATGTATACTCCATATATATTTCTCTGGCAGAGGGATGGGATGTGTGGCTGGGAATGTACACTCCATATGTATTTCCCTGGTGGAGGGATGGGACAAGAAGCATGGAATGTATACCCCATACATATTCCCTTGGCAGAAGGGGAGGATGTTGTTCCTGGAATGTATACTTCATATGTATTTAACTAGGGGACAGGAATCTTTAACTTGGAATGTAAACTCCATACGTGTTTCTCTGGCATAGGAGTGAGAAGTGTAGCTTGGGGTGTACAGTCCATATGTATTTCCCTAGCATAGGGGTTGGACGTGTAGCTTGGAATGTACACTCCATATGGATTTGGCAGAGGCATGGGATGTGTATCTTGGAATGTCTACTCCATATGTACTTCTCTGGTGGAGGGCTGGGATGTGTAGCTTGGAATGTCCACTCACATGTATTTCTCTGGATGACAGGTGGGACATGTATCTTGAATGTATACTCCATATATATTTTACTGGCAGAGAGGTAGGAACTGTGGCTTGGAATGCACATTCCATATGTATTTCCCTGAAGAAAGGGTGGGATATGTAGCTTGTAATGTATACCCCGTATGTATTTCTCTGGTGGAAGGATGGGATGTGCAGCTTGGAATGTACACTCCATATGTATTTCTTTGGTGGAGATGTGGGCCACCATGTATCTTGGAATGTGTACTCTGGCAGAGGGATGGACCATATAGCTTGGAATGTATATTCCAAATTTATTTCTCTGCCAGTGGGATGGGAAGTACATCTTGGACTATATACCCCAAATGTATTTCTCTGGCAGAGGGATGGGACTTGTATCTTGGAATGTATACTACATGTGTATTTTTCTGATGGAGGGATGGGGCATGTATCTTGGAATGTATATTCCATATATATTTCTCTGGCGGAGAGGTGGGACATGTGTCTTGAAATGTATATTTTAGCAGATGGATGGGACATGTAGCTTGGAACGTATACTCTGGTTGAAGGATGGGACAAGTATTTTGGTATGTATACTCCAAATATATTTCCCTGGTGAAGGGATGGGATGTGTATCTTGGAAGGTATACTCCATATGCATTTCTCTGGCTGAGAGGTGGGATGTGTAGCTTGGAATGTGTATTCCATAGGTATATCCCTGGCAAAGGTATGGGATTTGTATCTTGGAATGTATACGCCATATGTATTTTTCTGGTGGAGAATTAGGACATGTGTCTTGCAATGCAAGCTCAATATACACTTCCCAGAAGAAGGGATCGGACATGTATCTTGGAATGTATACTCCATATGTATTTACCTGGCAGAGGGGTGGTAAGTGTAGCTTGGAATTTATACTCCATATGTATTTCCCTGGTGGAGGGGTGGGAAGTGGATCTTGGAATGTATACTCCATCTTTATTTCACTGGTGTTGCAATGGGATGTGTAGCTTGGAATGCACACTCCATATGTATTTCCCTGGCAGAGAGGGATGGAACATTTGGAAAGTATACTCCATACATATTTCACTGGTGGAGGGGGATATCTTTATCTTGGAATGTATACTCCATATATATTTCCTTGGCTGAGGGGTGGGATGTTTATCTTGAAATGTATAATCCATATCTATTTCCCTGGCTGAGGGACTGGAAGTGTAGATTAGTATGTATGCTCTGTACACTAGACTCCCTCTTATCTAGTCTCGCTGGGACCGAACCTTAGGCTGGATAAACGAATGGCTGGTTAATCACAAAAAGCATACAAAATGGTATTTATAGGTTAGAAATCACAAAGCAGTTATAGGTCAAAAGCAAACTTGCAATATAAGTTAATTTTTGTTTCAATATTTTAACATTTTACAGTTAAAACAATAAGCCAAGATGTTCCGAAGTACGCAGAGAAGGCAGACGTGTGTTCTACTCTGCTGCCTGTTGGTATGGCTACAGCAGAAATTTGAAGGCTGGTTAAAAATTAGGCTGGTTAAAAGGCACGTATCTTAGAATGTGTACTCCATATCCACTTCTCTGGTGGAGGGCTGGGACGTGTAACTTGGGATGTATTTCTCTGCCGGAGGGATGGGAAGTGTAGTTTGGAATGTACACTGCATATGTATTATCTGGCAGAGAAGTGAGATGTATATCTTGGAATGTATACTCCACTTCTCTGACAGACAGGTGGGAAGTGTGGCTAGGAATGTATGACCCATATGTTTTTCCCTGGAGGAGGGGTGAGATGTGTTGCTTGGAATGTATACTCTATATGTAATTCTCTGGTGGACAAATGGGACACGTATCTTGGAATGTATACTCCAAATGTGTTTCTCTGGTGCAGAGCTGGGGCATGTATCTTGGAAAGCATACTCAATATGTATTTCCCTGGTGGAGTGGTGGCACGTGCATCTTGGAATGTATATTCCATACATATTTCTCTGGCAAAGAGATGGGATGTTTAGCTTGGTATGTACACTACACATGTATTTCTCTGGTAGAGAGGTTGGACATGTATCTTGGAATGTACACTCTGGCAGAGGGATGGACATGAAGCTTCGAAGATATACTCTGGCTGAGAGACTGAACCTGTATTTGGTATGTATACTCCATATGTATTTCCCTGGTGGAGGGATGGGGCATTCATCTTGGAAGGTGGAAGGTATACTCCATATGTATTTCTCTGGTGGAGGGGTGGGAATGCATCTTGGAATGTAAACACCATATGTTTTTCTCTGCAAGAGAGGTGGGACATGTAGCTTGGAATATATACTCCATACGTACTTCTCTGGTAGACAGGTGGGAAGTGTGGCTGGGAATGTACGTCCCATATGTATTTCCCTGGAGGAGGGGTGGGATGTGTTGCTTAGAATGTATACTCTATATGTAATTCTCTGGTGGACAGATGGGACATGTATCTTGGAATGTATACTCCAAGTGTATTTCTCTGGTGAAGAGATGAGACGTGTATCTTGGAAAGTATACTCCATATGTATTTCCCTGGTGGAGAGGTGGGATGTGCATCTTGGAATGTATACTTCAGCAGAGGGATGGGAAATGTAGCTGGAATGTATACTCTGGCAGAGGGATGTGACATTCTAGCTTGGAATGTATACTACATATGTATTTCTCTGTTGGAGGGGAGCAACATGCATCTTGGAATGTATATTCTTTATGCATTTCTCAGCCGGAGGGATGGGACATGTATCTTGGAATGTATATTCCATACATATTTTTCTGGTGAAGAAATGGGATGTTTAGCTTGGTATGTACACTACACTACACATGTATTTCTCTGGCAGAGAAGGTGGATATGTATCTTGGAATGTACACTCTGGCAGAGGGATGGGACATGTAGCTTGGAAGGTATTCTCTGGCTGAGAGATTGAACCTACATCTTGGAATGTACACTCCATATGTATTTCCCTGGTGGAGGCATGGGTCATGTATCTTGGAATGTATACTCATTACGTATTTATCTGGCAGAGGGGTGGGAAGTGTAGCATGAAATTTATACTCCATGTGTATTTCCCTGGTGGAGGGGTGGGAAGTGGATCTTGGAAAGTACACTCCATAAGTATTTCACTAGTGGCATGATGGGATGTGTAGCTTGGAATGCATACTCCATATGTATTCCTCTGGCAGAGAGGTGGGACATGTAGCATGGAATGTACATTCCAAATGTATTTCTCTGGTGGAGGGGTGGGAAGTGCAGCTTGAAATGTAATAAACCAAAACTCCAAAGAAAACAGTTGTAAAAACTGAAGAACCACCCCAGAAGTGCACAGCCAGTCCACGTACGACAACACAACCACTGAAGATGCAGAAAATGAATTCACAATAAAAATCCACAGGTTAAGCGCTTTCTTCCCATAACTTAAAAAGGGACTTCATCAGAACACTTAAAAATGGAGACAAGTACTAAAAAAGAACCCAGCCATATATATCCAAAATCATTAATTGAATAATGAGTATTAATTATTTCATTAAACCTTAAAGCAAAATCTACGTTACTGCCTTATAAGTAATAAACTGCATTTTGTGTCCTTACAACCAGTTATAATATGTAAATGTGAAAAAGGTTCACTATCAAAAACTTATATATTCATGTATACTCTATTAAATACAATACATAATATAAAATCTCAAATCATGTATACATTCCATATGTTAAAATTCATACAATAATATAATATTGAAAAATCTATGCATAAAAAACATTTTACGTTAAAATCAATTGATTTTCCTCATGGTTTCATAAGGAAACTAAAAGGACAGTTGAACAAATTAATTTACCCCAGAATATGCCTTAATTTCAATACACTGGAAATACTAACTGCCTCAATTAACCCTGGAAAGTTGGCCGCATCCCATCTAAGCTGCCATCTTAATTCACAAATATCTAAGTGAATATCTAAAACTCTCGCCTGTGGGTCCTTCGGCATGTGTTGGATCACCAAAGGTTTAAATACATGATTGCTAAACTGATGTATATGCTTAGCAAGTGCATTTGTTAGTCTCTTGTGTTTTATATCCAATAAATGCTCTGCTATTCTGTTTTTAAAAAATCTAGCTGTCTTTCCTACATAAAAAGTTGGGCACATGAGACACTTAGCTAAATAGACCACACTGGCTGTGTTGGAATTAAAGTGTCCATTTAGTCTCACAATTTTCCCGTTTAATACAAACTTTTCCCCCGTCTCCAAAATGTGGGGGCAATAATTACAGTGTTGGCACTTAAAATTACCTTTGTGTCTGACCGTACCCTTTCCATTGTGTGGATAGGCTCTCTCAAATATATCTTTAAATGATATATCCCTTTCGTAAATAATTTTTGGTCCTCCTCCCACTGTATGGGCTATATTTGCATCAAATTGTAGTATAACCCAGTTACTATATATAATGTCCACTATCTTCAACACATCCTGATTAAAACAAACAATGAATCCCATACCAAAATTGGGATCCATAGGTCTGTTTGAGACACTCAAAGTGTCTTTACCGTAGACAAAAATCGGTCTGTAAAAACCTGTGTTCCTTTTATCAATCACCTCTTGACTTACTCCCTTTAATAAGGCCTCCAGATATCCTCTTGCTTTAAACATATTCATAATAAGGCTAACTTCATCCAGAAAACCTGTGTCTGAGTTGACCATTCTGGCCGCTCTCACTAGCTGTCCTTTCACTATAGACTTTTTCTGGAAGGGTGGATGCGCGCTAGTGTATTCCAAATAGGAATTAGAAAATGTCTTTTTCCTATGAGTTCTTGACCCTAAACTATTGGACCTAGTAAAAAAGAACTCTACATCCAGATAATTGATTTTTTTCTTTACTATATAAATATGTGAATTTCAAAAAATAAACTGTATGATTGATATATGTGTAGAATTGCTCCAATTCTGTTTCAGTGCCTGTCCATAAAATGAACAAATCGTCCACAAATCTTGTATAAAACAAAATGTTGGACATATACTCACTTTTAAAAACATATTGTCGTTCCCAAAAGGCCATAATATAATTGGCAAAGACGGGGGCGCATGCTTCCCCCATTGCAACCCCCATCCTCTGCCTATAATATTGGCCTTCGAAATGCAAATAGTTATTCTTGAGGACCACCTCCATAAGAGTAACATACACATTAATGTCATCTTGATCAAATAGCTGAGTTTACAAAAGTTGGGCCTCTAACCACTCTAATCCTTTGTGATGTGGGATAACTGTAAAAAGACTAACAACATCTATTGTTACCAAAATGTATACGTTACCCTGCTCCAACTTGATTCTGCCCACTTTATCAAGGAATTCCCACAAATCCTTACAAATATGTGGAAAGCATTTTAGACCAATCTGCAATTTTTGGTCCAAGAATTGCCCTATGAAACATGTCTTGGAACGCTTTCCATCAACTATAGGTCTAAATTGTGGATTCGTCAACCCTTTATGAATCTTGGGAATTCCAAAAATATTGGGAAATCATTGGGTACTTATTAGTTATAAAGGCGTGCTCGTCTTTGTTAATCTGACCTTGAAACAGCATGTCTTCCATAAGCAAATCTATTTTCCTATTCATGACATGTATCTCATTGATGGAACTCTCTACATATGAATCATCCAGTAACATAGTGTTAATAGCATTTAAATAGTCCGATGTATTCATAACAACAATTCCATTGCCCTTATCTGGCTTCATCAACCAAATACTCATGTTGTGCACCAAATCTAAAAGCAAACGCTCCTCTCCTAATGTGAGATTAATCATCTGGGTTTTGTTTCAACACTTTGCATATGTCCTTTTCACATTTATTCTCAAAGAGTCTAATAACATTATTCAAAGGCGGGTTAAAAATACTGGGTCTTCTTAAACCACTATTTACATTTTCTCCCCCATTCTGTGAGTTAAACCAAACTTTAAGATTAAGTTTCCCTGTGTAATGTTTTAAATCTATCAATGTATTGTCAATTCTAGCCCTCCTATAGGGCACAAATGTAAAACCCTTTGAAATGACATTCACATGTTCTGTTTTAATTTCTTTCGAAGAATAATTATATACCTTAAAGTCTTTAAACTCATTTTATATAAGATGAGGCTCTAAAACATTAACATCACCCTCATCACACCTACTGCATGTACCATTTATATCCATAAACAATGTGTTCAATGAGTTATTTACATTTGATGTTTCAGTCAGTACATCATTAAATAATACATCATCCATCTTTTTTGCTTCAAAACTAGCATTGGAAAATGTCACTCTCCCCTTCACTTAAACAACTACCTTCCTTTATGGTGTTGTCGAAAACACTGGGGGTAGAAACAAAAATGCTAGGTGCAAAAACTGGATCAAAGCTGGCAACAGTACTTACGGGGTTTAGTATTTCAAGGGCTCAGTTCATTAAGTCCTCCGCTGTTGGCTCTTGCTCAGTTTGTTGCCATTGCTGTTCTTCGGTTGTGCACCCTGTCTGTTGTAATCCTGAAAGTTTTTTTCTTGAAAAGGGCGTGGCTGTTGCTCTTTTCCTTTTAACCTCTCCGACCGCCTAACACTCTCGTCATTGGAACAAGATTGTATGCCTCGTCTACTCCCTCTCATGTTTCCAGCATCATTGGTTGCATTCACACCTGAATCAACACTCTGATTGGCCTGATCATCCCCACTACCAATGTTGCCAGTAGAAAGTGGATACACCTGTTGTGAAGCATATTCATTCAAGTCACGCTTAATCTTATTTGTTTTACATGTAAAAATATTATTACAAATAGTAGTTACATTTGAAAAGGTAGCATTATATATACTTTGATTAGTATTAAAGTGAATATCACTTTTAATTGTTTGACTCGGTTCATCCAGTTTTTTAGCTGCCCTTTCCGCTGTCAAAAGATTTGAGTTCACCATAAGCTTCATCATTTGGATGCTGGTTTTGTTAAATAACTCGTGAATGTCATTTAGCAGCTCAGCATTGTTCTCCACACCATTCGGATATTTCCATAATCTTAAACCACGAGGAACAATTTCCATATCAATGGTTTTTGTAAATATGAAATTTCCATTTGCAGCTTCTTATACAATAGTAGGTTTTCTTCAAATACTTTAATCCTTTCTACTACTGATGAACCTTCATATTGAATCCCATTTCCTGGTCTCCTTTCTATTCCAAAATGAAAGGTGTCCTCCAACCTAAACTTTCTTGTGGACTCTCGTTCAACTCTTCAGTGCTAACGGACAAGCCACTGGTCATATCACTCTGCTGCTTTCCATTTCCACCCGAATTGCTAGTGGAAGGTGTCGGCTGGGTTAAAGGGTAGCCTAAGCTACTGAACACATCATTATGCCCCTGCTTTTCAGTTATTGACTGTTTTGGGGCTGTATGTAATTAATACTTATTATCCAATTAATGATTTTGGATATATATGGCTGGGTTCTTTTTTAGTACTTGTATCTATTTTTAAGTGTTCTGATGAAGTCCCTTTTTAAGTTAAGGGAAGAAAGCACTTAACCTGTGGATTTTTATTGTGAATAAATTTTCTGCATCTACAGTGGTTGTGTTGCTGTATGTGGACTGGCTTTGCACTTCTGTGGTGGTTCTTTAGCTTGAAATGTATACTGCATATGTATTTCTCTGGCGGAGAGATGGGACATATCTTGGAATGTACACTCCATATGTATTTCACTGGTAAAGAGGTGGGATTTGCAGCTTGGAATCTACACTCCATATGTATTTCTTTGGCAGAGGGATGGGAAGTATAGCTTGCAATGTACACTCCATATGAATTTCTCTTGCAGAGAAGTGGGAAGTGTATTCTGGAATGTATACTCCATATGTATTTCGCTGGCAGAGAGGAGGGATTTGTAGCTTGGAATTTATCCTCCATATGTATTTATGTGGTGGAGGGATGGGATGTGTAGCTTGCAATGTATACTCCATTTGTATTTCCGAGGTAGAGGGATGGGATGTGTAGGTTGGAATGTACACTCCATATGTATTCCCCTGGCACAGTTGTGGGAAGTGTAACTTGGTATGTATACTCCATATGCATTTCCCTGGTGGAGGGTGGGAAGTGTATTTTAGAATGTACACTCTATATGTATTTCTTTGGTGGAGGGAAGTGACATGTAAACTCTGTCACAGCAAGCTGCCAAAGTCCAAAAACCAAACTGTCAGTTTATTTAAAAAGTAGTTAAAGCGCTTTTCATTTGCTTCCCAAGCAAACTTCTTCAGAAACAGTATACAAACTGCAATTCAAATCTCGTGCAAAAATAGTGTCAGATGATCACAATAACCAATCTTGACACAGCATAACAACAAGCTTAGAAATTTAAAGGCAAACTCCTTCATAAAAGTATATCCAGCATCAAGAATAAAAAAGTAAGTAGTTTCAAGATTACAGAAATACTAATGGAACATTAACATAGTATTTAAAAATCGTTCTAACTCTCCTAGTATAACATACTCAACTTAATACTTAACTAAACTAATTAACATACTACATAAATACATTATTACTACTAAATATAAAACATCACTTCAAAAAAGTGCTTAAAAAAGGTGAACTATAGTTCACACATCTTACACATAATCATCTCTGTATACTCTTCAGCTTTAAAATGCTGCTAATAGAACAGGTTTCATTTAAACCTGGAAAATTATAAGCATTCAGCTTAATTTGCCAGGACAATTCTAACTCTTCCAACTGTAGGGGCATAGGATCACCCTTAATATCCTGCAGGACCTGATCAATGAATGCTTATAATTTGGAGAGGTATGATGATTAGCTTGGAAAGCCACTCCATATGTATTTCCCGCGCAGAGGGACGGCACATGTATCTTGGAATGTATACTCCATATGTATTTCCCTGCCGGACGGATGAGACATGTAGCTTGCAATGTATACTCCATATGCATTTCCCTGGAGGAGGGTGGGAAGTGTATCTCGGAATGTACACTCTATATGTATTTCTTTGGTGAGGGGATAGGACGTGTAGCTTAGAATTTATACTCCATATGTATTCATCAGGCAGAGATGTGGAACATGACGCCTGGAATGTGTACTCCATATGTATTTCAGTAGCTTGGAATGTATACTCCATATGAATTTCTCTGGTGGAGGGGTGAGAATTATAGCTTGGAATGTACAGTCTATATGTATTTCCCTGGCTGAGAGGCAGGACGTATATCATGGAATGTATATTCCATATGTATTTCTCTGGTGGAGAGATGGGATATCTATCTTCAAATGTGTATTCCATATGTATTTCCATGGTGGAGGGGTGGGGTGTTTATCTTGGAATGTATGCTCCATATATATTTCCCTGACAGAGAGGTGGGACATGTAGCTTTGAATGTACACTCCATATGTATTTCTCTGCCAGAGAGGTGGGACATCTGTCCAGGAATGTATACCCCAATTGTATTTCTCTTGCAGAGGGATAGGGCATGTATCTTGGAATGTATACTCCATATGTATTTCCCTGGCAGATGGGTGGGATGTGTAGCTTGGAACATATACTGCATATATATTTCTCTGGTGGAGGGGTTGGATGTACAACTTGTACTCCATATTTATTTCTCTGGCAAAGAGGTAGGACGTGTATCTTGGAATGCAAATTCTGCTGGAGGGATGAGACATGTAGCTTGGAACATATACTCCATATGTACTTGTCTGGCAGAGAGGTGGGGCATGTAGCTTGGAATGCATATTCTGGTGGAGGGATGGGAAATGTAGCATGGTATGTATCCCCCATATGTCTTTCACTGGCAGAGTTGTGTGACTAGTATCTTGGAATATATACTACTTATGTATTTCTCAGGTGGAGAAGTGGGACACGTAGTTTGGAATGTGTACTATGACAGAGGGATGGAAGGTGTAGCTTGGAATGTACACTCTGGTGGAGGGATGGGTTGTGTAGCATGGTATGTATCCTCCATATGTCTTTCCCATGTGGAGAGGTGGGACTTGTGTCTTGGAATGTATACTCCATATGTATTTCTCTGGTGGTGGATGGGATGTGTATCTTGAAATGTGTATTCCTTATGTACTTGTCTGGCAGAGTGATGGGACATGTAGCTTGGAATGTATACTCCATATCTATTTCCTTCATGGAGGGGTGGAATGTGTAGCTTGGAATGTGTACTCCATATGTATTTCCCAGGCAATGGGTGAGATGTGTAGCTTGTAATGTACCCTCCATATGTATTTTCTTGGCAGAGATGTGGGACATGTAGCTTGAAATGTATACTCCATACGTATTTCTCTGGTGGAGGAATGGGACATGTAGCTTGGAATGTACACTCTATATGTATTTCTCTGGTTCATAAGTTCATAGATTCATACTAGACTAACTGCCCTTGTGGGCTGTTTTAAGTCTAGCCAATTACCCAAGTGAGAATCAAACCCTGCACCTTGTGTCTGTAAGGTAAACGCCTTAACCATTCAGCCAACCTCCCTCCCTGGTGGAGGGATAAGACATGTAGTTTGCAATGTATATAATGGTGGATGGACGGGACGTGCAGCTTGGAATGTATGCTGCACATGTATTTCTCTGGTGGAAATGTGGGATGTGTTGCTTTGAATGTATACCTCCATATGTATTTCACTGACAGAGAGGTGAGATATGAAGCTGGGACTGTACACTCCTTATGTATTTCTCTGGAGTACAGGTGGGATGTGTATCTTGGAATGTATATTCTGGCAGCAGGATGGGATGTATAGCATGGAATGTACACTCCATATGTATTTCTCTGGCAGCGAGGTGGGACATGTAGCTTGAAATGTATACTCCATATGTATTTCTCTGGTGGAGGAATGGGACATGTAGCTTGGAATATACACTCCATATGTATATCTCTGGTGCAGGGATAGGACATGTAGCTTGCAATTTATGCAATGGTGGATGGAAGGGATGTGCAGCTTGGAATGTACACTGCACATGTATTTCTCTGGTGGAATGGTGGGATGTGTTGATTTGAATGTATACCTCCATACATATTTCTCTGGCAGAGGGATGGGACATGAAGCTGGGACTGTACACTCCTTATGTATTTCTCTGGAGTACAGGTGACATCATACCAAAATTATCAATTAAAAAGACATGCATTACAAAAAATATATATTTCTGAAATATATATATATATATATATATATATATATATATATATATATATATATATATACAAAAAGACATACATTGCAAAAAAATATATATTTTTAAAGCACATATATATTGAATGTATAAATATTAATATAATGTATATATTTATAAATGTCACAAACATATCTGTTATTTGTCTTTTCGGCTTTTCCTGGTTAGGGGGTCACCACAGCAGAACTCTGGTCTGCTAATGATTGGCAGTAGATTTTTATGGTGCTGAGTTGCCAGCCTCTCACCCAACCTTCAGCAAAGGCGCACCCATTCACACATATCTTTCCAACGCCACTTGACTGTGGGGAGGACATGCAGGCTCGACACAAAAGGCACTCCAGCTGAGAATCAAACAAGAGAACCTCTTGCTGTGAGGTAACAACACTACCACTGCACCACCGCGGCTGTTCAAATGTCACACAACCATATATTTTTATAAAACTAAAAAATATATAATATTGTTTATTCTAAAGACTAACTAAAGAATATATATATATATATTACTTATTACAACTTATCCAGGTATATACTAATTGGCTTAATTACTGGTGTCATTCTAAGGGGATCCAATGTCTGTCTGCCTGGGATGACATGCTTGACAAGCCACGCTGCTTCGCAAGGGATGGCTTGCACCTGTCACCCCTGGGCTTCCGGATATTGGCAAAGGCTCTTGCCACCCCCATAGTGCCTTTTTTAGGCAAGGCTCAAATGATAAACCTACCACCCTAGAAAACAAAAATGGAAAAAACTAAGGGTAATACTGCTCAATGCCAGAAGTCTAAACCTCAAGATGCACGCCCTCGAAGCCCTCCTCAGTATGGAGAACATCGATGTCTGTGCTGTGACTGAAACCTGGTTCAAGGCTCCTGAGAGCACCCCAGCACTATCAGGTTATACCTCATATCATGCGTTCCGCCCCAAAATCCGGACCAAACCACAAAAGGAGGGGAGTATCCATATTCATAAAGGATACCCACACCTCCAGGTTAGTGGCAACGCACGAAGCATCAGAGACCATCCAGGTGCAATTAACCATAGGTAAAACTGCCCTACAGTTTGTAGCATGCTACAGACCACCCTCTCAAACTCAGGAAACCCACACAGCCTTCCTGAAGACACTGGAGAGTATGAATGTCTCTCCAAACACCATCATATTGGGTGACTTCAACTACCCAAACATAGACTGGGAACATTACTCAAGCCCCAACACCCTAGCCCAAAGGTTCCTGGAGTTCATAAACTCAAATGCTATGGAACAACTAGTCACCATTCCCACAAGAGGAGAAAATATACTAGACCTGATCATCACAAACATGGGGACAAAATGCTCCACACTGGAAGTATATCCCTCATTGGTGAGATCAGACCATAAATTAATCTCACTGGAGATCCACATCCCACCCCCAACCCCAGCAAAAAAGACCACAGTGAAGAACTTCTCAAAAGCAAACTTCACACTTCTTAAGACTGGAGTGGTATCCTTCAAGGCCCCCGAGCCAGTGGAAACCACAACCCACGCTGCTGAAACCCTTACAAATGCCTTCTACGAGCACCTCCAGGAATGTATGGATCAAGCAATCCCTAATAAAATCAAGACTCTTTCCACCAAAGGCAGGCACCCGGTCTGGTGGACCCCAGCCATAAACAAACTCTACAACAAGAGGAGAAAGCTACTACATGACAGAGCAAAATCCCTAAAAGGGAAGGCATCTCTGATCAATACTAGCAAAAAACTACGATCACTCATAAAATCATCCAAGGCCAACTTTGTGAGAAAAATCGCTAAAGACACAAAAGACAATCATAAGGCCTTCTTTAGCTATGTTAGAAACCTGGGTGGAAACTCCCAGATATGCTCAGAATTAGTCCAAAATGATACAAAAATCACTGAACCCACAGACATTGCCAACATACTGGCAGACAGGTTCAGTGCAAATTTCTCCCTCCCCCCCCAAAAGGAGAAATATCTAACCCACCAGAGTCTAGCCTCCCAAACATCTCAGATGCCCAGGTGAGAGCTGCTCTCTCTAAAGCAAAAAACACAGCATCAATGGGACCGGACGGTGTCCCCGGCTGTGTGCTACATGAACTCAATGAGGAACTAAACCCACACATAAGGCTGCTGTTTAATCTTAGCCTTACTACAGGATACGTACCCAAAGAATGGCGTACGGCAACTGTGGTCCCACTCCACAAAGGTGGTGCTTCTACGGACCCTGGAAATTACCGCCCCATAAGCTTGACGAGCCTTGTCTGCAAAGCTATGGAGAGGATCATAATGGAACTCATAAATAAAGACATTGGGGACCTACAGACACTGGATCCTACCCAATTTGGCTTTGTCAAGGGCAGATCCTGCCTCTTGAACTTGGTCGACTTTTTCGAAACAGTCACTAAGGCCATTGATGAGGGTAAGGCAGTTCACACAGCCTACCTTGACCTAGCAAAAGCATTCGACACAATACCCCACTCGGGCATCATAGAAAAGCTCACCAGCTTAGATGTAAACCCATATGTCACAAGATGGGTTGCTAACTGGCTCAAGGACAGAACCCACAGGGTTAGAGTTGCTGGTGCCATGTCAGACTCTAAGCCGGTCACGAGCGGTGTCCCACAGGGCTCAGTCCTGGGCCCCCTCTTGTTCGGCATTTATTTTTCTGAAGTGCAGGCAAACATAGGGGGATTGTGGCTGGCAAAATTTGCAGATGACTGCAAACTGGGCACCATAATTGACACTCCATCAGACACAGACATCCTCCAGAGAGGTCTCATAGAAATGGATAACTGGTGCCAGAGCCATGGCCTTAAGCTAAATGCCAAAAATGTATAGTCATACCCTTTGGGAAAAACAAGGTAACCCCTAATTACCACATAGGTGGTAATCCATTAAACACGGAAGAAGTTATCAGGGACATGGGGACCCAAGTTGACAGTAACCTCTCTTTTGACACTCACATTGCCAAAGTGGTTAGGAAGACCTTCTACATTGCCCACCTGATCATGAAGGGATTCACATCCAGATCAGGAGAGGTCATTGTACGCCTGTACTCTTCACTTATCAGACCAATGATTGAGTACAACGCCCCATTCGGAATGTACCTTACCCGACACCTGCAGCAGTTGGAAAGACCCCAAAGTTCCTCACCAAAAGGATAAAGGGGCTCAAACATATGTCATACGCTGCCCGACTGAAGAAACTCCAGCTCTATTCAGTCGCATACCGGCTGCCCAGAGGTGATCTGTGCCTGACATACAAGGCCATGTCCAACCCGGAATTAATGGACATGCTCCACCTCAAAAAATCCAAATCCACCAGAG
This sequence comes from Protopterus annectens, assembly GCF_019279795.1. Taxonomy (NCBI): domain Eukaryota; kingdom Metazoa; phylum Chordata; order Ceratodontiformes; family Protopteridae; genus Protopterus; species Protopterus annectens. The sequence goes on along the minus strand of NC_056739.1, from coordinate 774,174,497 downwards.
CCACGAGAGCAAGAGACTTAAACCTCAACACGGATATAAATAGGACGTGCTGGAGGGACAGATTCATCACCCAGAGACTCCCTACACTATGGAACAGAATCCCAGTCCATGTAAGGCAGAGCCCCTCACTGACTCTGTTCAAGAGAAATCTTGACGAGTGGATGGGAGATCGTAGGTTACCCCGGGAATCATCTCTGTGTCACTGCTGGACAGAGGCACAGCAAACTAATGGGTATTGTATTCTCATCCTAAGGGGTGGTGAAAGCCACACACACTCTGGCTAGGCTTATAAATGCCCTAGGGCAGATAGCCTAGTATGAACCTATGAACCTATGAACCTATATATATATATATATGTATATATATATATATATATATATATATATATATATATATATATATATATATATATATATACATTATATATATATATATATATATATATATATATACATATACATATACATATATATATATATATATATATATATATATATATATATATATATCTATATATATATATATATATATATATATATCTGAAAGTTATTATATAAAACTAATTTGAATGCAAAGTATTGCAATCGATACAGAGGACTTAATAATTAACTTATCCAGGTATATACTTTCTAATAGTGAGAGATCTCTGTTGAACAAAGTCTCTCATTTATACCTTCTAAAAACTCTGACTTGATGGATGTAATAATAGACATAAAAATGTTCACCAGAAATGTGGCGCTGAAAATTATGTTTGGTGATAATGTGAACAATGGTTATACGTTTAAAAAAAATCTACATTCATACCTCAGATGCATCCACTTTTGGATGCGTTTGAAAGAGCTTGTGAGCATGATTAGTTACAATTGTCAATGTCATACACTAGGCCTGACTTTTTTAATTTAACCAGTGAAGAGTCTCAAGCTTTGAATAGATTGCAGAATAATGTTGAGGTAGTAATTAGACAGGCAGACAAGGGTGGAGCTGTGGTGCTGCTAGACAGAGACTTCTATAAGAAAAAAATGGAGCAATTATTAGTTGATAATACTTATAAGGAATTGAACATGATGCAATTAGATAAGATTATAAAATGTGTTCACAGTAAATTGTATGACCTTCTTTTATGCAGAGTAAGACTTTGATCTCTATAGATACTTTTTGGTTGAGAAACCGATTATCCCCACTTTTAAAGGACTGCCGAAGGTCCATAAGAGTTTGATAGACCCGAATATGAGACCCGTTGTCTCGGGGAGGGGATGTCTTACAGAACCCCTCTCCATTTATTTAGAAAAACAACTCAGACCAGTGGTAGATGGTTTAGCCACTATAATCAGGGACACACAACAGTTTTTGGAGATGTATGCTAGGTATGTTTTTTCTGATGTAGATATTGGTAATGAACTTTTGGTTTCACCTGATGTTGTTTCCTTATTTACATCTATATCGAATAGCACAGGAATGGAATATGTCAGGCTCCTATTAATTGAAGAAGGGGTGCCTAGGGACCTCATTATGAGATACGTCACTGTTAGACATTGTGTTGAACAATAATGTTTTTATGTATGAAGAGAAATATTTTTTACAGACCAAGGGGGTAGAGATGGGCACACCGTGTGCAAACTCATATGCCAACTTAGTGTTGGCATATTAGGAGAAGACGTATGTAATGAATAGTGTAGATTATGGTGAATACATTAGCTACTACAAACAATTTGTAGATGATGTTTTTCTTGTATGGAAGGGCACTAGTGAACAATTGGAAGGATTTTGGATTATCTGAATGGGACAACAGATTTTCTATCATTTGAATGTGTTAGTTCCCAGAGGAGGTTACAATTTTTGGATGTACAACTGAGTAGGGAGGAAGATGGACTACACACTGATATGTTTAGGAAACAATGTTGGAAAAACAGTTTGCTACATCAGAGCAACATGCATCTGACTCTTATTTATCCCAATATAATGAAGAGACAGATACTAAAGGCAACGAGGCTCACTAGTCATGAAGAATCATACACAGAAGCATGTAAGACATTCACAAATAATTTTAGACAATGAGGTTATAAGGATGGGGAGACAGAGAGATCCATGCACAACAGTCGGTCATATAGGAGTAGAAAAGGAAGACCATATTTCCAAAGAAATGTTAATGTTGATAGGGCTAGTGAAGAAGGTTTGGTTGGAAGAGAAAATGAGGGACTTAGAGTGGTTATTCCATTTACCAACAGGAACAACAAGATAAGAGAAGTGCTAGAGAGGAATTGGAGGTTATTGAATGTCGATGAGGACATCTCCCCGATAGTATGGAATAGGCCAAGCTACACATATAGGAATACGAAATCACTTAAGCGATTACTTTGTTACGAGCAAGATAAAGTTCACAATATAAGATATTCAGACAGGGGATGTTTGCATGTAGGGGCTGCAATCAGTGCCCATACATGGTAGGTGATAATAAATTTGTTCACCCTGACACAGGACAAGAATACATGTTTAAACAATATGCGGACTGTAAGACGAGGGACTTGGTATACCTGGCGCAATGACAGGCATGCAAGTCCTTCTATGTAGGCAAAACTAACAGGACCCTCAGAGAAAGAGTCTTCTTCTTTGTCTTTATCCTGGTAAGGGGTCACCACAGCGGAACTCCGGTCCACTAATGATTGGCAGTAGATTTGTACGAAACGCCGAGGTGCCAGCTCAACGCCCAACCTTCAACGAAGGCACACCCATTTACACACGCATGTCTTTTGAATGTTACCCAACCATGGGGAGGACACGCAGACTCCACACAGAAGGCACTCCCAAGCCAAGCCGAGAATTGAATGAGAGAACCTCTTGCTGTGAGGTAACAACGCTACCGCTGTACCACCGTGGAATACTACCCTCAGAGAAAGAGTAAGAGAGCATATTTATGCTATAAATAAAGAGGATGATAAGAATGCATTAGCTAAACGTGTTGATCTATGGTATGACACACAGATTTAAGTTTAGAGCATTAGAATTAATCAGGAAATCAGGTAGGCTAGGGAATGTTAAGAATTACACAGAGGGTCAAGAAAGTAGATGGATTATATGCCTACAAGCTCATAAAATGAGCGGATTGAATGACAGGGTGACATTAAAACCCTTTTTATCAGCCAGATCATATGCACATTAGTCATTTTACTTAGAATCTTAAAATTTAAAATTTTATAGTTTTATAAAAATGACTTTCAGATATATATATATATATATATATATATATATATATATATATGTGTGTGTGTGTGTGTGTGTGTGTGTGTGTGTGTATTCTTTAGTTAGTCTTTAGAATAATCAATATTATATTTTTTAGATTTATAAAAATATATGTTTGTGACATTTATAAATATATACATTATATTAATATTTATACATTCAATATATATGTGCTTTAAAAATATATATATTTTTTGCAACGTATGTCTTTATATATATATATATATATATATATATATATATATATATATATATATATATGTATTTCAGAAATGTATATTTTTTGTAATGCATGTCTTTTTAAATGATAATTTTGGTATGATGTCATAATTGTTTCTGTTGAGCAATAGGCTATTGATATATGAATTCACTATTTATGGTTGGCAGTTAATGGATTTTGCTGAAAGTCTGATGAAACATTGTGATAATGTGAAAGCGCTCACTGTTTTTATAATTGTGGATTAAAAGTTTGCTCTATTGGATTATCTGCTTTGGTATGGCGTTTTTCAGCTATTTTTGGACATATACGTGTTTATTCTGAAAGGCAATTCATCCAGGACTGTTTGTGTGTTTTCGTTTTTATTAAATATACTGATCCTAAGGATACTGCCAATATCCTGGCAGATTGATTTAGTGCCAACTTCACCACCCTCTCATCCCTCTAAAGGGCCCATCTCAATACCAAAAGATTGCCAAATTCCGGTAGTCGTGGCCACACAGGTAGAAACTGCCACTCTCCAAAGGTATGAATACAGCATCCATGGGACAGGATGACATCCCGGGCTGTGTGCTACATGAACTACAACCTACCTAAGTGTCATGTTTAATCATAGCCTCACCTCAGGCTTCGTGCCTACTGAGTGGCACACAGCTACAGTTATCCCACTCCACAAGGGGGGATCCACCTTGAATCCCGGGAACTACCGTCCCATCAGTCTGACGAGCCTGAACTGCAAGGGCATGGAATGCATTATCATGGAATTTATAAACAAAGACATTGGGAACCTTCAAACACTGGACCCCATCCAGTTTGGGTTTGTGAAGGGCTGATCTTGTCTCCTGAACCTGACTGACTTCTTCAAATCAGTCTCCAGAGCTGTGGACAAGGGTAAGGCAGTCCACACAGCCTATCTGGACCTCACCAAGGCCTTCAACACCATCCTCCACTCTGGAATCATAGATAAACTTACTAAGCTGGGCATAAATTCCTACGTCACTTGATGGGTTGCCAAATGACAGAACCCAGACTGTAAAAGTAGCTGACTCCAAATCCAGCTCCAGACAAGTGACAAGTGGAGTACCTCAGGGTTCAGTCCTAGGACCACTCTTGTTTGCATCTACTTCTCTGAAGTACAGGCCAACACTAAGGGACTCTGGCGAACAAAGTTCGCAGATGACTGCAAACTGGGAGCCATTATTGAATCCCCAAATGATGTGTATATTCTACAAAAGGACCTTACATTAACAGATGCTTAGTGCCAGAGCTATGGACTCAAGCTTAATGCCAAGAAATGTATAGTTATCCCCTTTGGGGAAAACCATGTACCCTTGAATTACTACATAGGTGGCAGTACACTAAACACTGAAAGTGTGATGAAAGACTTAGGGACACAGGTGGACAGTGGTCTCACCTTCGATAACCACATCACCACAACAGTCAGAAAATCCTTCTATGTGGCACACCTCATCACTAAGGGCTTTTCATCCAGAAAAAAGGAGGTCATTGTCCCACTGTACTCATCCCTCATTAGACCCATTATAGAGTACAACATCCCGTTTGGTATGTACCTCACAAGACATCTGCAACAGCTGGAAAAGCTGCAGAAATACCTCACTAAAAGAATCACAGGCCTAAAGCAGATGTTCTATGCTGACCATCTAAAAAAACTCCAGCTATACTCTGGCATATCGTCTACTCAGAGGCGATCTCTGCTTAAGATACAAGGCCATGTCAAACCCTGAGCTGTTGGACATGCTCCATTTAAAGAAATCCCAATCCCTCAGAGCCACACGCTGCAGGGATCTAAACCTTGTCATCACAATGAACAAAACATGCTGGAGGGATAGGTTCCTGACCCAGAGACTCCCCATACTCTAGAATAGACTGCCCATACGTGTCAAGCAGAGTGCCTCCTTGGCCCTCTTCAAAAGGAACCTTGACGATTGGATGGGAGATAGGAAATTCACCCCGGGGATCATGTCAGTTGCCCTGCTAGACAGGGGTCTAGGGAAGTAAATATTGTGGGAAGAAATATCCAGGGAATTGTTTGGCTAGGCTTGTATAGGATCTAGGGCCAATAACCTAGCGCCAGCCTATGAACGTATGAACCTATGAACTATGTTTTTCCCTGGCAGATGGGAGGGATGTGCAGCTTGGAACGTATATTGCATATGTACTTCTCTAGTGGAGGGGTTGGATGTATAACTTGAAATTTGTACTCCATATTTATTTCTATGGCAGAGAGGTAGGATGTGTATCTTGCAATGCAAAGTCTGCTGGTGGGATGAGATGTGTAACTTGGAAAATATACTCCATAGGTATTTGTCTGGCAGAGAGGTGGTACATGTAGCTTGGAATGCATACTCTGGTGGAGAGATGGGAAATGTAGCATGGTATGTATCCCCCATATGTCTTTCACTGGCGGAGCTGTGGGATTAGTATCTTGGAATATATACTACATATGTATTTCTCATGTGGAGAGGTGGGACATGAAGCTGTAAACTCCTTATGTATTTCTCTGAAGTACAGGTGGGACATGTATCTTGGAAAATATATATTCTGGTGGTGGGATGGGATGTGTAACTTGGAATGTACACTCCATATGTATTTCTCTGGTAGAGTGGTGGGATGTTTATCATGGAAATTATATTCCAGATGTATTTCCATGCCAAAAGGGGTGGATGTGTAGCATGGAATGTATATATGTATTTCCCTGATGGACGGAAGGGATCTATAGCTTGGAATACATACTCCATATGTATTTCTCTGGTGGAAGAATGGGATATGCATCTTGGAATGCATACTGTATGTACTTCTCTGGCGCAGAGGTTGGACATGTATCTTGGAATATATACTCTATATGTATTGACCTTGTAGAGAGGTGGGGCATGTAGCATAGAATGTATATTCCATATGTATATCTCTGTGGGAGATATGAGATGTGTAGCTTTGAAAGCACACTCCATATGTATTTCTCTGGTGGAGGGATGGATGGTGTAGCTCGAAATGTATACTCCATATGTATTTGTCTGGCAGAGGCATGCAACATCTACCTTGGAATGTGCACTCCATATGTATTTCTCTGGCGGAGGGCAGGGACATGTAATTTTGGATGCATACTCTATATGTATTCATCTGGCAGAGAGTTGGAATGTGTAGCTTGGAATGTGTACTCCATATGCATTTCTTCAGTGGAATGAAGAGAGGTGTAGCTTGAAATTTATACTCCATATATATTTCTCTGGCAGAGGGTTGGACGTGTAGTTTGGAATGTATAGTCCATACGTATTCCCCTCATGGAGAGATGGGATGTGTGTAGCTTTGAATATATGCTCCATATGTATTTCTCTGGTGGAGAGGTGGGATATGCATCTTCGAATGTACACTCCATATGTATTTCTCTGCCAGAGGAACGGGATGTGTATCTTGGAATGTAAACTCCATATGTATTTCTCTGGTGGGCAGGTGGGACATGTATCTTGGAATATATACTCCATATGTATTTTTCTGGCAAAGAGGATGGAAGTGTAGTTTGGAATGTATACTGTGGTGGTGGGATGGGATGTGTAGCTTGTAATGTATATTCCATATGTATTTCTCTGGCAGAGAGGTGTTATCTTGGAATGTATACCACATATGCATTTCTCAGGTGGAGAGGTGGGACATGTAGCTTGGAATGTATACCATGACAGAGGGATGGGACTTGTACCTTGGAATGTGTACTGTGCTGGAGAGATGGGATGTGTAGCATGGTATGTTTCCTGTATATGTCTTTCTCTGGCTGACAGGTGGGATGTGTATCTTGGAATTTATACTCCATATGTATTTCTCTGGCAGATGTATAGGACATGCATCTTGAAATGTATAGTCCATATTGTATGTATTTCTCTAGTAGAGGGATGGGACATGTACCTTGGAATGTACACTCCATATGTATTTCCCTGGAGAAGGGATGGGACGTGTAGCTTGGAATGTATACTCCATATGCATTTCTCCGGTGGACGGATGGGGCATGTAGCATGGAATGTATACACCATATGTACTTCTGTGGTGGAGGGGTGGGATATGCAGCTTGGAATGTATACACCATATGTATTTCTCTGGAGTGGGGGTGGGATGTGTATACTGGAATGTATATTCCATATGTCTTTCTCTGGCAGAGAGTTGGGACATGTATCTTGCAATATACACTCCATATGTATTTCCTTGGAAGAGGTGTGGAAAGTGTAGCTTGGAATGTTTACTCCATATGCATTTCCCATGAGGGTGGTAAGTGTACCTTGGAATGTACACTCCATACTTTCCTGGTGGAGAATAGGATGTGTATCTTGGGATGTACATTTTCTATGTATTTCTCTGGTTGGGGGACATGTATATTGCAATGTACACGTCATATGTATTTTTCTAGTGGAGAGGTGGGATGTGTACTTTCGAATGTATCCTCCATATGTATTTCTTCAGTGGAACAATGGGAGGTGTAGCTTAGAATATATACTCCATATGTACTTCCCTTGCTGAGAGTTGGGACGTGTATCATGGAATGTATGCTTCATATGTATTTCTCTCAGAGAGTTGGGAAGTGTAGCTTAGAATGTACACTCCGTATGTATTTCTCTGGTGGAGGGATGGGAGGTGTAGCTCGAAATGTATACTCCATATGTATTTGTCTGGCAGAGGCATGCAACGTCTACCTTGAAATGTGCAATCCATATGTATTTCTCTGGCGGAGGGCAGGGACATGTAATTTTGGATGCATACTCTATATGTATTCATCTGGCAGAGAGTTGGAATGTGTAGCTTGGAATGTGTACTCCATATGCATTTTTTCAGTGGAATGAAAGGAGGTGTAGCTTGAAATGTATACTCCATATGTATTTCTCTGGCAGAGGGTCGGACGTGTAGTTTGAAATGTATAGTCCATACGTATTCCCCTCATGGAGAGATGGGATGTGTGTAGCTTTGAATATATGCTCCATATGTATTTCCCTGGTGGAGAGGTGGGACATGCATCTTCGAATGTACACTCCATATGTATTTCTCTGCCAGAGGAATGGGATGTGTATCTTGGAATGTAAACTCCGTATGTATTTCTCTGGTGGGCAGGTGGGACGTGTATCTTGGAATATATATTCCATATGTATTTTTCTGGCATAGAGGATGGAAGTGTAGTTTGGAATGTATACTATGGTGGAGGGATGGGATGTATAACTTGAAATGTATACACTGACGGAGGAATGGGATGTGTAGCTTGTAATGTATATTCCATATGTATTTCTCTGGCAGAGAGGTGTTATCTTGGAATGTATACCACATATGTATTTCTCAGGTGGAGAGGTGGGACATGTAGCTTGGAATGTATACCATGACAGAGGGATGGGACTTGTACCTTGGAATGTGTACTGTGCTGGAGAGATGGGATGTGTAGCATGGTATGTTTCCTGTATATGTCTTTCTCTGGCTGACAGGTGGGATGTGTATCTTGGAATTTATACTCCATATGTATTTCTCTGGCAGATGTATAGGACATGCATCTTGAAATGTATAGTCCATATTGTATGTATTTCTCTAGTAGAGGGATGGGACATGTACCTTGGAATGTACACTCCATATGTATTTCCCTGGAGAAGGGATGGGACGTGTAGCTTGGAATGTATACTCCATATGCATTTCTCCGGTGGACGGATGGGGCATGTAGCATGGAATGTATACACCATATGTACTTCTGTGGTGGAGGGGTGGGATATGCAGCTTGGAATGTATACACCATATGTATTTCTCTGGAGTGGGGGTGGGATGTGTATACTAGAATGTATATTCCATATGTCTTTCTCTGGCAGAGAGTTGGGACATGTATCTTGCAATATACACTCCATATGTATTTCCTTGGAAGAGGTGTGGAAAGTGTAGCTTGGAATGTTTACTCCATATGCATTTCCCCGGCGGAGGGTGGTAAGTGTACCTTGGAATGTACACTCCATACTTTCCTGGTGGAGAATAGGATGTGTATCTTGGGATGTACATTTTCTATGTATTTCTCTGGTTGGGGGACATGTATATTGCAATGTACACGTCATATGTATTTTTCTAGTGGAGAGGTGGGATGTGTACTTTCGAATGTATCCTCCATATGTATTTCTTCAGTGGAACAATGGGAGGTGTAGCTTAGAATATATACTCCATATGTACTTCCCTTGCTGAGAGTTGGGACGTGTATCATGGAATGTATGCTTCATATGTATTTCTCTCTCAGAGAGTTGGGAAGTGTAGCTTAGAATGTACACTCCGTATGTATTTCTCTGGTGGAGGGATGGGAGGTGTAGCTCGAAATGTATACTCCATATGTATTTGTCTGGCAGAGGCATGCAACGTCTACCTTGAAATGTGCACTCCATATGTATTTCTCTGGCGGAGGGCAGGGACATGTAATTTTGGATGCATACTCTATATGTATTCATCTGGCAGAGAGTTGGAATGTGTAGCTTGAAATGTGTACTCCATATGCATTTTTTCAGTGGAATGAAAGGAGGTGTAGCTTGAAATGTATACTCCATATGTATTTCTCTGGCAGAGGGTCGGACGTGTAGTTTGAAATGTATAGTCCATACGTATTCCCCTCATGGAGAGATGGGATGTGTGTAGCTTTGAATATATGCTCCATATGTATTTCCCTGGTGGAGAGGTGGGACATGCATCTTCGAATGTACACTCCATATGTATTTCTCTGCCAGAGGAACGGGATGTGTATCTTGGAATGTAAACTCCGTATGTATTTCTCTGGTGGGCAGGTGGGACGTGTATCTTGGAATATATATTCCATATGTATTTTTCTGGCATAGAGGATGGAAGTGTAGTTTGGAATGTATACTATGGTGGAGGGATGGGATGTATAACTTGAAATGTATACACTGACGGAGGAATGGGATGTGTAGCTTGTAATGTATATTCCATATGTATTTCTCTGGCAGATAGGTGTTATTTTGGAATGTATACCACATATGTATTTCTCAGGTGGAGAGGTGGGACATGTAGCTTGGAATGTATACCATGACAGAGGGATGGGACTTGTAACTTGGAATGTGTACTGTGCTGGAGGGATGGGATGTGTAGCATGGTATGTTTCCTGTATATGTCTTTCTCTGGCTGACAGGTGGGATGTGCATCTTAGAATTTATACTCCATATGTGTTTCTCTGGCAGATGTATAGGGCATGCATCTTGAAATGTATAGTCCATACTGTATGTATTTCTCTAGTAGAGGGATGGGACATGTACCTCGGAATGTACACTCCATATGTATTTCCCTGGAGAAGGGATGGGGCATGTAGCTTGGAATGTATACTCCATATGCATTTCTCCGGTGGACGGATGAGGCATGTAGCATGGAATGTATACACCATATGTACTTCTGTGGTGGAGGGGTGGGATATGCAGCTTGGAATGCATACTCCATATGTATTTCTCTGGAGGGGGGATGAGATGTGTATATTGGAATGTATATTCCATATGTGTTTCTCTGGCAGAGAGTTGGTACATGTATCTTGCAATATACACTCCGTATGTATTTCCTTGGAAGAGGTGTGGAAAGTGTAGCTTGGAATGTTTACTCCATATGCATTTCCCCGGCGGAGGGTGGGAAGTGTACCTTGGAATGTACACTCCATACTTTACTGGTGGAGAATAGGATGTGTATCTTGGGATGTACATTTTCTATGTATTTCTCTGGCGGGGGGGGGGGGGGACATGTATATTGCAATGTACACTTCATATGTATTTTTCTGGCGGAGAGGTGGGATGTGTACTTTGGAATGTATCCTCCATATGTATTTCTTCAGTGGAACAATGGGAGGTGTAGCTTAGAATATATACTCCATTATGTATTTCCCTTGCTGAGAGTTGGGACGTGTATCATGGAATGTATGCTTCATATGTATTTCTCTCTCAGAGAGTTGGGAAGTGTAGCTTAGAATGTACACTCCATATGCATTTCCCTGGCAGATTGGCTGGGATGTCCAGCTTAGAATGTATGCTCCATATGTATTTCCCTGGTGGAGTGGTGGGACGTGTAGCTACGAATGTACACTCCATATGTATTTCTCCAGTGGAGAGGTGGGATGTGTATCTTCAAATGTATACTCAATATGCATTTTTCTGGCAGAGTGGTCGGACGTGTAGTTTGGAATGTATATTCTGGGGGTGGGATGGGATGTGTATCTTGGACTGTATACTCCATATGTATTTCTCTACTGGAGAGGTGGGACATGTATCTTGGAATGTATACTACATATGTGTTTCTGTGGAGGAGGGATGGGATGTGTAGCTTGGAATGTATACACCATATGTATTTCTGTGGTGGAGGGGTAGGATGTGCAGCTTGGATTGTATACTGCATATGTATTTCAATGGCAGAAAGGTGAGACTTGTATCTTGGAATGTATACTCCATATATATTTCTCTGGTGGATGGATTGGAAGTGTATCTTGAAATGTATAGTCCATATGCATTTCTCTGATGGAGGGATGGGGCATTTAGCTTGGAATGTACACTCCATATGTATTTCTCTGGTGGAAGGGGGGGGGGTTTATCTCGGAAATTATATTCCCCTATGTATTTTCCTGGCAGAAGGGGTGGGATGTGTAGCTTGGAATGTATACGTCATATTTATTTCCCCTGGCAGAGAGCTGAGAGGTGTAGCTTGGAATGTATACTCCATATGTATTTCTCTAGAGGAGGGATGGGAGGTGTAGCTTGGAATGTATACTCCATATGTATTTCTCTGGAGGAGGGATGGGATGTGTAGCTTGGAATGTATATCCCATATGTACTTCTATGGTGGAGGGGTAGGATGTGCAGTTTGGATTGTATACTGCATATGTATTTCTCTGGAGGAGGGCTAGGACTCGTATCTTGGAATGTATACTCAATATGTATTTCTCTGGCAGAGAGGGGGGACATGTATATTGCAATGTACACTTCATATGTATTTCTCTGGTGGAGAGGTGGAAAGTGTACTTTGGAATGTATCCTCCATATGTATTTCTTCAGTGGAACAATTGGAGGTGTAGCTTAGAATATATACTCCATATGTATTTCCCTTGCTGAGAGTTGGGACGTGTATCACAGAATGTATGCTTCATATGTATTTCTCTCTCAGATAGTTGAGAAGTGCAGCTTGGAATGTACACTCCATATGTCTTGCCCTGGCAGATTGGCTGGGACGTCCAGCTTAGAATGCATGCTCCATATGTATTTCCCTGGTGGAGAGGTGGGAAGTGTAGCTTGGAATGTACACTCCATATGTATTTCTCCGCTGGAGAGATGGGATGTGTATCTTCAAATGTATACTCAATATGCATTTTTCTGGCAGAAAGGTCGGACATGTAGCTTGGAATATATACTCTGGGGGAGGGATGCAATGTTTAGCATGGTATGTATCCTCCATATGTCTTTCTCTGGCAGAAAGTTGAGACTTGTATCTTGGAATATATACTCCATATGTATTTTTCTGGTGGATGGATGGGAAGTGCATCTTGAAATGTATAGTCCATATGCATTTCTCTGATGGAGAGATGGGATATTTAGCTTGGAATGTACACTCCATATGTATTTCTCTGGTGGAAGGGGGGTGTTTATCTTGGAAATTATATTCCCCTATGTATTTTCCTGGCAGAGGGGGTGTGATGTGGAACTTGGAATGCATACTCTATATTTATTTCCTTGGCAGAGAGCAGGGAGGTGTAGTTTGGAATGTATACTCCATATGTATTCCTCTGGAGGAGGGATGGGGTGTGTAGCTTGGAATGTAAACACCATTTGACTTTCTGTGGTGGGGGGTGGGATGTGCAGCTTGGATTGTATACTGCATATGTATTTCTCTGGAGGAGGAATAGGACATGTATCTTGGAATGTATACTCAATATGTATATCTCTGGCAGAGAGGTGAGACATGTATCTTGCAAGGTACACTCCAAGTGTATTTCCATGGAAGAGGTGTGGGAAGTGTAGCTTGGAATTTATACCCCATATGCATTTTGCTGGAGAGGGTGGGAAGCGTACCTTGAAATGTACACTCAATATGTGTTTTTCTGGAGGAGGGAGGGAAGTGTTTCATGGAATGCACACTCCGCATGTATTTTCCTGGTGGAGGAATAGGATGTGCAGCTTAGAATGTATACTCCATATGTAGTTCTCTGGCGCAGAGGTGGAATGTGTATCTTAGAATATTTACTCCATTTGTATTCATCTGCCAGAGCGGTGGGATGCGTAGCTTGGAATGTATACTCCACATGTATTTCTCTGGAGGAGAGGTGGGATCTGTAGCTTGGAAAGCACACTCCATATGTATTTCTGCAGTGGAGGGATGGGAGGTGTAGCTTAGAATGTACACTCCATATTTATTTCCCTGGTGGAGGGGTGGGATGTGCATATGGGAATGTATACTACATGCGTATTTCCCTGGCAGTGGGATGGGATGTATTTCTTGGAATATATACTCCATACATATTTGTCTGGCAGAGAGGTGGGACATATATCTTGGAATATATACTTTGGTGGAGAGATTGGATGTGTTGCTTGGAATGTATACTCTGCCAGATGAATGGGATGTGCAACTTGAAATGTACGTAGTTGTCTGGCAGAAAATGGGACGTGTAACTTTGAATGTACATCTCCATATGTATTTCTCTGTCAGATGGAGGGGACATGTATGTTGAAATGTATACTCCATATGTATTTCTTTGTCAGAGGGGTGGGACATGAAGCTGAGGCTGTACACTCCATATGTATTTCTTTAGTGGCAGGGTGGGATGTTTAGCTTGGAAATCATATTCCATATGTATTTCCCTGATAAAAGTGGTGGAAGAGTAGCATGGAATGTAAAATCCATATGTATTTGCTTGATGGAGGGGTGGGATACATATATTGGAATGCATACTCCATAGGTATTTCTCTGGTGGAGGGATGGGACGTGCAGCTTGGAATGTACACACCCTATGTATTTCTCTGGAGGAGGGAATGGATGTGTATATTGGAATGTATACTCCATATGTAATTCTCTGGCAGAGAGATGGGGCATATATGTTGCAATGTACACTCCATATGTATTTCTGTGGAAGAAGGGTGGGAAGTGTAGCTTGGAATGTATACTCAATATGCATTTCCTTGGCTGAGTGTGGAAAGTGTACCTTGGAATGTACACTCCATATGTATTTTTCTGATAGAGGGGTGGAATGTTTATCTTGGAATCTATATTCCATATGTATTTCCCTGGTGGAGGGGTGGGACATGTAGCTTGAAATATACACTCCATATATATTTCTTTGGTGGACATCTGGGATGTGTTGTTTGGAATGTATACTACATATGTATTTCCCTGGCAGCGAGGTGGGACGTAGTTTGAAATGTACATGCCATATGTATTTCCCTGGTGGAGAGGTGGAATGTGTATCTTGGAAAGTCACTCCATGTGTATTCCCTGGCAGAAGGATTGGACATGTATCTTGGAATGCATACTCCATATGTATTTCTCTGGTGGAGAGCTAGGGCATGTATCTTGTAATGTATACTCCATATCTATTTCCCTGGTGGGAGGACTGGATGTGTATCTTGGAATGTATACTCCATATGTATTTCCCTGGCTGAGGGACAGGACATGTAGCTTGGAATGTACACTCTGTGATGCCCCACCAGTGGCCCAGTAATCAAGGAGCTTCAATCCTCACCACTGACAGTGGTGGGTGTACACACTGGGAAGATGACAAGTTACACACACAGTATTTCCAGATGCAGCTGTCTGCAACAAGTGCAATTTCCCTTAAGAGCACACAGAGACCACAGTCAGTCTGGGGCTGGTTTCTCCCTCTTTCTCCAGATCCCCAACAAGAATCCCCACTAGCGCAGCTATAGAGTTGAGATCTCAGGTTAGTGGCCAAGCCAAGATCTCCAGCACCATCTCTGTCCAACTAGTGCTTCGTGTCCCTGCCCAAGTAGCTGACACAACCTCTTTAAGATATGATTTATACACACACACATACACACACACACACACACACACACACACACACACACACACACACCTGGGAAAGGCTGGCACAGGTTTACTAGCTATGCCCCCTTTTGCCCAGACTATAAGGTAGTTATCACTGCCACCAGTCAAGTCTTTATCAGCTACTTTACGGCCCTTAACAAAGGGTGTACAATCTTACTGTGTAATGTTACTATAAATCCAAATGGTAGTTTGACTAAGAGCATGGCTATTAGGAGTGGCCCACACAGTGTCACCAAATAAACATGCAAATACTCTCATAGCTTAAATATATTTCACAAATATCAGCCACAATGAAATGTTTAAATATGTTTAATAATAAATAATAAAAGAACAAGAAAATACTCAGTAAATAATCACAGTTACATCAGAGTTCAAAATCATAGGAAATACTTAAAACAACATTGCAGGACAGTCACAAATAAAGAAAGACAACATCTAAGCTATACTTCATTATATTCTTGTCTGTATCTAAGAGGAATTACTGTACCCCATTTAACTTACTTACAGAGCCAGGCAAGACAGATGGGTGAGTGGGTCTTCCAGCTGATGCTGTCAGGTCAAAGACAAAATACAAAATGCCCGGTCTGTCTCTCAGAGAGTTCTTAAATTAATATTTCAAATATTACTGCTGGGGTAGCTGGCAGCATGACATCACTTCTTGTCATCTGACTATCATTTCCCAGGCTCACAACCATTGATTTTAGCATTTACCTGCAAAAACACATATACCTTAGACTTTTGGCAAATGGTGGAAGTTGTAAAATAATTTGCATTCCTCCACATTTAAAGACAATACAAAAAACTTCTAGTTCTAGACATTATGTCTCCTGTTGCACTGAAACTGAAAGAAAACATCTCTTTTATTATGTGGTTATAAAGTAATTTAAGTTTTCAGCAGTCTCCACTGTTAAAATACATATACATCTAAAAAGTTAGAATAGTGGATATTCATTTCTGCTCAGTATTTTACAAAATCTCTCTTCCACACACATCTGTACAATATGATATACAGTTCTAATACAGTTGCAACACAAGCAATTTCATCATGCTGATATTCAGAAATAATGCACTACCACTTACAAAATTCCAGATAGCTGGGCTGGTAGTATCTCCTTCTGTCACACTTCTATATAAATCATATTAATATTCAAATGACATATAATTATTTTGAAAATTCCAGATAGCTGGGTTGGCAGTATATCCTTCTGTCACACTTCTATAAAAATCATATTAATATTCGCAAATTACATATAATTATTTACAAAATTCCAGATATCTAGGTTGGCAGTATTTCCCTTTGTCACACACTCCATATGTATTTCCCTGGCGAATAGGTGGGACATGTATCATGCAATGTACACTCCATATGCATTTCCCAGGTGGAGGGTGGGAAGTGTATCTTGGAATGCATACTTTATATATTGTAGACAGTGCTATTTATTTGTATGAAGTTATATTTTAAATAATTAATGCATGGAGTCACACTATTGGACAGTGTTAATTGATGGGAGGTGTTTCATTTGTATTTAAATGATTAATTGGGTTTAATATTTTACTCTGTTGAAGCCCAGTAGATGTAATGGGTGAAAGCACTTAGTCACTTTATGTTTTATTTATCTATTTCAATAAACGGTGAATGGTTCTGGAACTGGTTGGTGATATTTTGTACATATATGTATTTTTTTGGTGAGGGATGGGACGTGTAGCTTGAAATGTATACTCCATATGTATTCATTGGGCAGAGATGTGGAACATGTTGTAGCCTGAAACGTGTACTCCATATGTATTTCTTCAGCAGAATGATGGGAGGTGTAGTTTGGAATGTATACTCCACATGTAATTCTCTGGCAGAGAGGTGGGTAGTGTAGTTTGGAATGTACACTTCATATGTATTTGCCTGGCAGACGGGTGGGATGTGTAGCTTGGAATGTACACTCCATATATATTTCTCTGGTGGATAGATGGGACATCTATCTTGGAATGTATACTCCATATGTATTTCCCTGGCAGAGAGGTGGGACATGCATCTTGCAATGTGTAATCTATATCTATTTCCCTGCTGCAGTAATGAAATGTGTATCTTGGCATGTATACACCATATGTATTTCTGTGGAGGAAGGATGGGACATGTATCTTGGAATGTATACTTTATATGCATGTCCCTGTGGAGGGTGGGAAGTGTATCTTGGAATTTACATTCTCTATATGCATTTCTTTGCTGGAGGGATTGGAATATATACTCTGGTGGAGGGATGGGACGTGTGTCTTGGAATGTATATTCTATATGCATTTCTCTAGCAGAGGGATGGGAGACATACCTGGGAATTTATACTTCATATGTATTTCCCTGAATTTATTCTCCATATTTATTTCCTGGTGGAGAGGTAGGACGTGTAGCTTGGAATGTACACTCCATATGTATTTCTCTGGTGGAGGGATGGAACATGTATCTTGGAATGTATACTCTATATGTGTTTCTCTGGTGGAGAGGTGGCACATGTATCTTGGAATGTGTAGATCAGAGTGTGTGTGCTGTATCTTTAAGAAGTGTTTCAAGGACTGAACGTGCATATAAATAGCAAGCATATGCTAGCTTTAGTGTCATTTTGAGAGTACAGCCAGAGAGTGAGCATGTATGAATGTAAAAGCTAGTTTGTATATAATAAAAAACTTCAAAGGTAAAAAAACAAAAACCTTCTGACACAAATAAAAGAACTAGTACATGATGAACTGATATTGAGTGCTTCTGTCTTTTACTGAGATCAAGAACTTCTTCAGAATGAGAAACAATGGTACAGACTGTCTTATAAAGGCATTTTCAAGTCTTGAACATTGCAAAAATCACATATCACACAAACATAATTATCCAGTTAAAACTTTGCATATGTAATAGTTTGCATACATAAATCTCAGTAACACTTCGTAGAACTTCAACAGAATAAAATAAAAGTAATCAAAAGGTTGACTTTAAAAGAAAACAGTAGCTGAAAGAAGCAAAACATTTCTGGAGGTGTGAAATACCCTGAAAGTTAGAGGCACAGTAGTCGGGTTATGACTTAATAGACAGTAGGAAGCAGTAGAGATACAGAAAATCCATCAGTCAACATCCACTTTTCATGAAAAACACCATGTTAAAGGCCAGTTCATCAGGTTATCCAGATTAGTCAGTAACAATGATGCTTTTTTTTTTAAAAGAATCGTGGCTTCTGCAACAAATGTTTATTAAAAGGAATTATCCAGAACAACTGGTCAAAAAACTGTTTCTTGCAGTCCTGTCTGCCCATGACACCAAATCCAGCCGATTTTGAAAAGTGGTTTTACTGCCAGTCCTAACTACTATAATTCAAATGATAGAACCGTAAGGTTCCCATTACCGATTTCTAAGGGCATGTCTCTCATAAGAAATATTGTACAACTGGGACATTATTAATAGCAATCAGACTTTGAGTGATACTTTATGGTCTGCTCCTAGTTTTCCTTATAAGTGGACAAAGGCTTTGAGAGTGTATTTTGAAACTGGAGACCCACTCTACTTAGTACAGGACATAGCTAACCATGAAATCAGAAAAGGAATGTACAAATGTGTTGTTTGTGAATACATGTTGGTTGGGTCTGAATACATTTTTTCACATTGCAACTATGTTGCATATTTTAACAAATATGATTGGCACTCATCTTTTGTAGTCTATGCAAGAGTTTGTAAATCCTGCAATTGTTTCTATGTTGGTAAAATGGTCCGAAGACTATAAGACCACATTAAAGAACATCTTGCTGCAGTTCAGACTCAGTCAGAATATAATGCATTTGGGAAACACAGTATTACATGCACGACCACTTTAAATGACCATTTCTTTGTATTAGAACAGGTTCCACAAGTCTTTGGTGACTGTGAATCCTATCTGGAACATAAATGGCAGTTGTTGTTAAATGCTGAAGGGACTCCATGGTTAAATGAAAACATAAGTATAAAATGTGCTTTGTGCTGGTTATCTTTGCTGCTTTAATTAGATTTCTACCCATAGGTTTCCGACGATATGTATCCTTAGACACCTACTTCCGCTCCAACAGCATTTATACTTGAAGGTTATATCTAGCCTTCAGTCATGTTTTTAATTCCCTCACAAGCACTTTTACTCATCCTTGAGTCGCTGAGTTATGCTGTGTTATACTGCCCGCTGCTATTACTTTAACACATATATGCCCACCTTTTATCAGTGTGACCTAAGTGCTGTATTTGGCACAGTTCTTCTGTGTCCATTAGTTTTTTGTTGCGGCGATATGTGTTTATAGCCATTGGTCAACTTCAGTATTTTCTCTTTTGTTAGAGGCCCACCAATAGTTTATGTTGCACTTTTTGTCCAGTTATATCGCTCTTTTTGTCATTATTTTCATTGGCAGTTAGGATTTGTACTTGAGTTCATACTGGCTCAAGACCCAGTCATACATTCATCCTTTTTATCTGTATTTTCCTTTTGGATTGCTTGGTTTGTAGTATCTTTTGGCCACTTTTCATATCATTCTGTATTCTTATTTCATGCTGCATTCCTCTGTTTTTTTCTTTGTATTGAGTGCCACTATTTGTCTTGTTTCGCAATACTGTCTCTCTCTTTGTGTCTCTCCCTCTCTGTTGTTGTCGCTCGATTAGTTTCACATCATTATAAGTTTTCATAGGTTCATGGGTTCATAGGTTGGTACTAGGCTATCGGCCCTAGGGCCTATACAAGCCTAGCCATAACAATTCCCTGGATATTTCTTCCCACAATACTTATTTCCCTAGACCCCTGTCTAGCATCTCCCATCCAATCATCAAGGTTCCTTTAGAAGAGGGCCAAGGAGGCACTCTGCTTGACATGTATGGGCAGTCTATTCCAGAATATGGGGAATCTCTGGGTCAGGAACCTATCCCTCCAGCAAGTTTTGTTCATTGTGATGACAAGGTTTAGATCCCTGGAGCATGTGGCTCTGAGGGATTGTGATTTCTTTAAGTGGAGGATGTCCAACAGCTCAGGGTTTGACATGGCCTTGCATGTTAAGCAGAGATCACCTCTGAGTAGACTATATGCCACAGAGTATAGCTGGAGTTTTTTAGATGGTCAGCATATGGCATCTGCTTTAGACCTGTGATTCTTTTAGTGAGGTATTTCTGCGGCCTTTCCAGCTCTTGCAAATGTCTTGTGAGGTACATACCAAACAGGGCGTTATACTCTATAATGGGTCTAATGTGGGATGAGTAAAGTGGGACAATGACCTACTTTTTTCTGGATGAAAAGCCCTTAGTGATGAGGTGTGCCACATAGAAGGATTTCCTGACTGTTGTGGTGATGTGGTTATCGAAGGTGAGACAACTGCCCACCTGTGTCCCTAAGTCTCTCATCACACTTTTGATGTTTAGTCTGCTGCCACCTATGTGGTAATTCATGGGTACATGTTTTTTTTCCAAAGGGGATAACTATACATTTCTTGGCATTAAGCTTGAGCCCATGGCTCTGGCATCAGGCATCTGTTTCTGTAAAGCCCTTTTGTAGAATATCCACGTCATTTTTTTGTTTTTTGTATCATCATGTTTTTTGTACTTTGTGTCTGTGACTGCTTAACACATTTCTTCTGTTTTTTTTTTGGACTGTTATTATTTCTTGTTATGATTTTTTCTGTATTGTCTTGCACCCTAGTTACCGAGGTCGGGTGAGGTATCAGTCATCAGCACAGTATCTTGTTGGGCTTGTTACTATTGGTGTAGGAAATGATTTTCTACTTTGTTATTGGCCCATTTACAGTTTATAATTTACCCTTTTGTCCATTTATATCTCTTATTTTTCTATATTTTTGTTGGTTGTTTATTTTGGATCTTGAGTGCTTATAAGCTTAGACCCTTTCCTTTTATCTTCCTATGTTCCACTGTTTCCTCATTTTCCTTTAAGCTATATGGTTTTCAGAGCTTTATGGTAAATATTGTTTCCCTGTGTTTCCCATTCTGTATCTTGTGGTCCTCTGTGATGATTAATACCACGGTTTACACACCATTCTTTTTGTCCAGAGTGTCTGCAGCTGAGAGGTAGTTTTGTGTAGTGCTTCCACCTGTTGTTTTATTTTTTGCCATTGGTTACCTCACAGAGTTTTTATTTTTGATTGGCCACCTTGCTGTATATTTTTTACTTACCAGTTACTATTACATGGCTTATATTTCTCTATTTTTAATTGGAGCAGGGTCTGGTTATTAAATTGTTATTGGCTAACATCTCTATTGAGTTTTAATTACCCTCGTTCTCCCATCTTGTCATTCTTAGTTAATTACATGGATTATTGCATATTCAAAAATGATATTTGGTTTTAGTTTATAACTTTTAATGTATATTGTTAGGCACTGACACTTCTTTGTCATTCTCACATATCTCTTTATTTTGGATTGGAGCACAGCCCAGTTTTTGATTTTTCATTGGCCAACACAGTATTACTACCAGGTACCCTTTAACATTTGTTGTTTGTCATTTCATTCTTTGCTGTTATAAGTATTATGTGTGTATTTACAAACATTATACTGATTCGTCTTTAATTTTTTAACTCAATTACAATGGACTAACATTTAATTGTCTTTTTAACTTCCAATACGTCATAAACCTTTCTTAAAGAACAACTGTTTTCAGTTCAGCCCCATAAGAAGTCCCCAGGCTATTTTTCACTCCTGATTTGAAGAATATCCAGCCACAACAGTCAGCCCTATGTATCCCTTAATTCCCTTCGCTATAGAATTATTGTAAGTAAAGTATCCCTTCTATTCCACTAGATGCCTGTTATTTAACAGTTGAAGCTATGTCATACATATAGTTGCCTTTTTCATTACGGTCAGCACCAGATTAATCGACACTTTAGTTTACACCTGTTCCCGAATTGTGGATATATTTTCTATATCTCCGCTGCTTCCTGCAGCCTATTGTTAAGTTATAACTAGACTACTGTGCATCTAACCTTCAGGATATTTCACACTTTCAAAAATGTCTTGCTGCTTACAGCCACTGGTTTCTTTTGAAGTCAACCTTCTGATTGCTTTTATTTTATTCTGGTCAAGTTCTACGAAGTGTTACTGACATTTATGCATGAAAACCATTACATATGTAAATTAGGTTCATGTGATACGTGACTTTTGCAATGTTTAAGACTTGAAACTGCCTTTATAAGACAGTCTGTACCATCGTTTCTCATTCTGAAGAAGTTCTTGATATCGGTAAAGGATGAAAGTGCTCAATATCAGTTCACAGTGTACTAGTTCTTTCCTTTGTGTCAGAAGGTTCTTGTTTTTTTACCTTTGAAGTTTTTTAATATATAGTCTTTTATTCTTCGTTGTTGGTTATACATTTTTTAGTGTGGTTTGTATATAAGTTTATCTAAGTTAAAGTCGATAAGCCTCAATCCTGATGTGTTTGTACATAATAAAGCTGCTTGGACAGAACCCACAAAGACTCGTCTATTACATCCTGACTAGACGAGTGACATGGAGTCAGAACCAGGATTCCAGAGACTGATATTCAGAGCTATGAGGTGCAGAGTTAGCAGTGAAGGTAAACTAAGAGAAACGAGCACAAAAAAGGGCCAGAAAAGAACCAAAGGTAATTAAAACTTGCACAAACTGTATATTTTATAAAAAAGATAAAATGGAGCATTACAAGGGCACAAACCGCATTATTAAACAAGCGAGAGGCACAAAAGGTTTATTAATTAAATAAAATATTTAACATTAAGATATTTAACCCAGCCACTGGGGATCCACAAGCCAGTGCATTTCTTTGTGCCAGTCCCAAGCCTGGATAAATGAGGAGGGTTGCATCAGGAAGGGCATTCAGCATAAAATTTTGCCAAATCATACATGCAGACAACAGTACAGATATACATACCAGATCAGTCTAGGCCCGGGTTAACAATGACCGCCACCAGTACTGTTGGCTAACAGGGTGCTGGTGGAAATTGGGCTACTGTTGGCTGAAGGAGAAGAGGGGGAAGACATGCCTGAAGGCAGGCAAAGGCTAGGACTGTGGTAGTGAGGGTAGGAACTTTGAATGTTGGCAGTATGACTGGTAGAGGAAGAGAGCAAGCTGATATGATGGACAGAAGGAAGGCTGGTATATTGTGTGTGCAAGAGACCAGATGGAAGGGGAGAAAGGTTAGGTGTATCAGAGATGGGTTCAAATTGTTTTATCATGGTGTGGATGGGAGGAGAAATGGCATAGGGGTTATCCTGAAGGAACAGTATGCTAAGGGTGTTTTGGAGGTGAAAAGATTGTCGGATAGAGTGATGTTTATTAAACTGGAAATTGATGGTGTAATGATGAATGTTGTTAGTGCATATGCTCCGCAAGTTGGGTGTGTGATGGATGAGAAAGAAAGATTT
This sequence comes from Protopterus annectens, assembly GCF_019279795.1. Lineage (NCBI taxonomy): Eukaryota > Metazoa > Chordata > Ceratodontiformes > Protopteridae > Protopterus > Protopterus annectens. The sequence goes on along the minus strand of NC_056739.1, from coordinate 774,150,618 downwards.
TGGAGTGAGTTGGATGAAGTGGTGATGACTGTACCCACGGGTTGAAGAGTGGTGATTGGAGCAGATTTCAATGGGCATGTTGGTGAAGGGAACAGAGGGAATGATGAAGTGATGGGTAGGTATGGTGTTAAGCAAAGGAATGCAGAATGTCAGATGGTGGTGGATTTTCTGAAAAGGATGGACATGGCTGTGGTGAATATGTATTTGAACAAGAGGGAGGAGCATAGAGTGACATACAAGAGTGGAGGAAGATGCACACAGGTGGATTATATCTTATGTAGAAGGGCCAGTCTGAAGGATATTGGAGACTGTAAAGTGGTGGCGGGGGAAAGTGTAGTTAGGCAGCACAGGATGGTGGTTTGTAGGATGACATTGGTGATCAAGAAGAGGAGGAGGAGAGTGAGGGCAGCACCAAGGATCAAATGGTGGAAATTGAAAAAGGGTAATTGTGAGGTGGAGTTCAGGGAAGAGTTAAGACAGGCAGTGGGTGGCAGTGAAGGGTTACAGAATAGCTAGGTAACTACAGCAGAGCTAGTAAGGGAGATGGCTAGAAAGGTGCTTGGTGTGACATCTGGACAGAGGAAGGATGACAAGGACTTGTGGTGGAATGAGGAAGTACAGGAGAGTATACAGAGAAAGAGGTTGGTGAAGAAGAAGTGGGATTGTCAGAGAGATGAAGAAAGTAGACAGGAGTATAAGGAGATGAGGTGCATGGCAAAGAGAGAGGTGGCAAAGGCTAAGGATAAGGCATATGAAGAGTTGTACGAAAGGTTGGACACTAAGGAGGGAGAAAAGGATCTGTACCAATTGGCTAGACAGAGGGACCGAGCTAGTAAAGATGTGCAGCAGGTAAGGATGATAAAGGATAATGAGGGAAACATACTCACAAGCGAGGAGTGTGTGTTGAGCAGATGTAAAGAGTACTTTGAAGGGCTAATGAATGAAGAGAATGAGAGGGAGAGAAGGTTGGATGATGTGCGGATAGTGAATCATGAAGTGCAGTGGATTAGCAAGGAGGAAGTAAGGATAGCTATGAAGAATGGAAAGGCTGTTGGTCTAGATGACATACCTGTGGAAGCATGGAGGTTTTTAGGTGAAATGGCAGTGGAGTTTTTAACTAGATTGTTTAATGAAATCTTGGAAAGTGAGAGGATGCCTGAGGAATGGAGAAAAAGTGTTTTGGTACCGATTTTTAAGAAAAAGGGTTGATGTGCAGAGGTGTAGTAACTACAGAGGGATTAAATTTATCAGTCACAGCATGAAGGTATGGGAAAGAGTACTGGAAGCAAGGTTAAGAAGGGATGTGATGATTAGTGATCAGCAGTATGGTTTCATGCCAGGAAAGAGCACTACAGATTCGATGTTTGCTCTGAGAGTGTTGATGGAGAAGTACAGAGAAGGTCAGAAGGAGTTGCATTGTGTCTTTGTGGACTTAGAGGAAAGCATATGGCAGGGTGCCTAGAAAGGAGTTGTGGCATTGTATGAGGAAGTCGGGAGTGCCAGAGAAATATGTAAGTGTGGTACAGGATATGTACGAGAGTAGTGTGACAGCAGTGAGATCTGCAGTGGGAGTGACAGATCCGTTTAAGGTGGAGGTGGGATTACATCAAGGATCAGCTCTGAGCCCTTTCTTATCTGCAATGGTGATGGAGAGGTTGACAGACGAGATCAGACAGGAGTTCCCATGGACTACGATGTTTGCAGATGACATTGTGATCTGTAGTGAGAGTAGGGAACAGGTGGAGGAGACCCTGGAGAGGTGGAGATATGCTCCAGAGAGAAGAGGAATGAAGGTCAGCAGGACTAAGACAGAATATATGTGTGTGAATAAGAGGGAGGATAGAGGAATGGTGAGGATGCAGGGAGTAGAGGTGGAGAAGGTGAATGAGTTTAAGTACTTGGGATCAACAGTTCAGAGTAATGGTGAGTGTAGAAGAGAGGTGAAGAAGAAAGTACAGGCAGGATGGAGTGGATGAAGAAGAGTGTCAGGAGTGATTTGTGACAGAAGAGTACTAGTAAGAGTGAAAGGGAAGGTCTACAAGAGGGTAGGGAGACCAGCCATGTTATATGGGTTGGAGATGGTGGCATTGACAAAAAGGCAGGAGTCAGAGCTGGATGTGGCAGAGTTAAAGATGTTAAGATTTGCACTGGGTGTGACGAGGGTGGACAGGGTTAGGAATAAGTATATTAGAGGGTCAGCCCTGGTTAGAAGGTTTGGAGACAAAGCCAGAGAAGCAAGATTACCTTGGTTTGGACATGTGCTGAGGAGGGATGCGGAGTATATTGGGAAAAAGATGCCAAGGATGAAGCTGCCAGGTAACAGGAAAAGAGGAAGACCTAAGATAAGGTTTATAGATGTGGTGAGAGAGGACATGCAGGTGGTTGTTGTGACAGAGCAGGATGCAGAGAACAGGAAGAAATGGAAACAGATGATCCGCTGTGGCGACCCCCTAATGGGAACAGCTGAAAGAAGAAGAAGATTTAACATTAAGATATTTGATAAAACAATTATCAGAGAACCACATAAAAGGTTTGGATTTACATCAGAATTGCAAAACAAGCACATTTAAAGCAAAACAGGCATGTTTAGAGTAAAACAAGCACAAGAAAAGTACAATGGGGATGAAAATAGATTAAATGAGCAAAACAAGTCTAATAAGGGCAAAAAGGGCACATTAAGCATAAATAAAGCAAGGCAACTCCATGTTTTTTGGCAATGCACTGTGTTTTGGCATAACTAGTATTTCATATTGTATCAAGGGCATAACTAGAGTTATTCGAAGTATCTCTAAGTGTGTAAAAGTGCTTACAGTGTGTGCTTATTACTGTGCATGTATTCCGAAGAGTTTGTGTGCAAAGTGCAACTATTTTGTGAAGTACAATCAAAGTACACCCATTTCAAAAAGTTTCTTGTGCTGGGTGTGTCTGTTCGCAAAGTGCCACTATCACAGAGTGTTTCTTGCACTGCAAAGAATTATCGAGCAAGGTACCACCATTTTTGGGAAGTTTCAGTGTGCCATGTACTGTTTATCCGCAAAGTGCAGTTACTTCTAAATGTTTCTTACACTGAGATTCTTCTGCCCAGTTCATTTGCACAGTGCTGTTATTTTGAAATGCTTCTTACACTGATAAGAGGTGATTTCTTACAGGGCAGTAATTTCAAGAGTATTACAGTGCCCAAGAGACTTATTTCCCAAAGTTCAGTTATTCATAGGCTTGTTGTGCTATTGGGCATATTTACAAATACTGGCATAAATTTCTGGCATATGTATATGTGTGTGTTCATGTATATTTGCAAAAACCTTCACTGGTATGTGTTAATAATGGCAGATGAATTTTGAAAGCCCTCACCACTTGTATTTGATCAGAATATTGCAGAGAAGTGGAGAATATTTGAGCAAGAGCACAATATTTTTATATAGGCAGCTTATTCTGACAAAGATGCACACACCAGGACATTCATTTTGCTAAACCTAGCTGGGTCAATGGTCATTGAAAGAGAGCATTCATTTCTGTATGGACCGGCAGTATATGAGAGAGAAGATGAAAATCATCATATTTTTGTACAGGCTGAATCAAGGGAAGACCCCGAGTGTTTGATGCACAAATTCAGAGAAATATATAACCCCCAGACAAATATTACATTAGAGAGGTATTTGTTTTTCACAAGAGATCAGAAACCATGGGAATCATTTGCAGCTTATATTACTGAGCTGAGAAACAAAGCTAAAATGTGTCAGTTTGGTGGCTTAAAAGATGAGGTGATAAAGGACAAGCTTGTGTGTGGTATTAATAGTGCTGCTGTGAGAAAGATTTTGCTTCATGACAGTGATTTAACATTGAGTAAAGCTACTGAGATTTGTCAAATCCATGAAGTTACAGAAAGGCACACAGGTATGCTTGCAAGTGATAAGAGCATGGTTTCAGCAGCCTCCAGAGCAAATGTAGACAGCATGCAACATGTGGCAAGCAAAAGCAAGCCTAAGCACATGGCTCCTACAGCCCTTGTGGGTTCTCCTGGGAAACCACATAGTTTTCCAGCAAGTTCTAAGAAAGGAGCATGCTTAGTGTAGTACAAGTGTGAATCAGTGTGACGACCGTGCCCTGGCCCAGCAATCAAGGAAAGGATAATTAATACACACAGTATAGTACAATTTTTCTTAAGTGCACACATAGATAACAGTCAGTCTGGGTCTGGTTGCTCCCTTGCTCACCAGGTCCCCAATAAGACTCCCCACTGGCACAGCTAAAGGGTCCAGGTTTCAGCCTAACTGGGAAAGCTAAAACCTCCAGTACCCTCTCTGTCCATCCAGTGCTTCGTGTCCCTGCCAAGTAGCTGACACAACACACACACACTTTGAGATAAGTATTTATACAACTTCAAAGACACTCCTGGGAAAGGCTGACACAGATTCTCCAACTGTGCCCCTTTACCCAGACTATATGGTAGTAATTACTGCCACCACCCAGTTAATAATATCAGATAGTAAAAGGCCCTTAAAAGGGTGTCCAATTATTACTGTGCAATATTAATATCCAATGGTAGTATGACTAACAGTCAAGGCTTATATTAGAGTGGCCTATTACAATGACCTATATAAATATGCAATGTACTTTAGAGCTTATCTCTACACAAATCAGCCACAGGTAGAACGTTTTAAAACAATATTTAATAAAAAGAAGTTATGTACTCACCATAACGTTCCATCTGAGTAGGTAAACTTCATTTGTCAGCAACTTGTGGGTATCGGATCCATATCAGATCTGAGCCGGCAGCTTTAAACAGCTAAGATCCGAGCTCCAAGCTCCTTCCCCTTACCCATAATCCCCTGCCATCCCTCTCTGACCTCAGATCGAGTTTGCTGTAGTAGCACAGAACATTACAAAACAAAGGATCACCTGCACATTCTAACCTGGTGTTACCCGGAGAAAAGGACAAGGAATCCTTCTAGGACGCACTATAGGTTAGGGGGATGGAGGGGGGTTGGTTGCTAACAAATGAAGTTTACCTACTCAGATGGAACGTTATGGTGAGTACATAACTTCTTTATCTGAAGTAGTTAACTTTATTTGTTCATCAACCTGTGGGACAGAGTCCCCAGCTACCCAAACTTGGGAGGTCCTCAGGGAAGGATATTCCGGAGCATTGCAGAGCCGAAGGATGCTCTCACTCTGGAAATTATATACAACTTGTAATGGTTAATGAAAGTATGGGATGAAGCCCAAGTGGCTGCTGAACAAATGTCATCCAAGGACACTCTGGAGCAAAAGGCATCAGAAGTAGAAATCGATCGGGTAGAATGAGCGTGGACTCCTTCAGGTTCAGGCCAGCCAGAACTCTTATATGCCAGAAGTATACATTGGGAAACCTATCTGGACAATGTAACTTTTGATACTGGCTTGCCCAAAGAGGATTTAGCAAAGGATACAAAGAGTTGCTCAGATTTCCTATGTTCAGCGGTTCTGTGCAAGTAGAACCTCAATTGCCTGTGTACGTCCAGAGAATGTAGTTTGTATTCACCCCTGTTTTGATAATTTGGAAAGAAAACTGGTAAATTAATAGATTGATTGATATTGGGCTCAGAAGCAACTTTGGGTAGAAAGGAGGGATTGGTCCTGAGGGAAACTCTATCTTTATGGAAGACCAAGTAAGGAGGTTTGGCACAGAGGGCTTGAAGCTCCGAAATCCTTCTAGCCGAAGTGATAGCGATGAGAAAGGCCGTCTTCCAAGATAAATATTTTAGATCCACTGAAGCTGCAGGTTCAAATGGAGGGGCCATCAGAGACTGGAGAACAAGGGTTAAATCCCATGGAGGGACTGCGTCTTTAACTGGAGGCCTTAAGAGGAAAGTGCCTTTTAAGAAAGTCTTGCATAATGTGGAAGAGGCTAAGGAACCGAGATCACTTCCCACATGATAATGGGAAATAGCGGCTAATTGGACTTTGACCGTAGAAGAGCTAGCACCTTTTTCGAATAAAGTTGACAAAAATTCTAACACTGCTGGTATCTGAGCTGTAAAGGGATCCAATTTTCTATGCTCCGCCCATATTGTAAAGCGTTTCCATTTGCTGTTATAAACCTTAAAACCTTAAAACTTAATATATAAACCTTTCTCGTAGAAGGTTTATGAGCGGCTACTAAAATAGCCTTAACAGGGAACGAGATACCGGGAGTCCTAGCTATTACTGGAACTGGATCAACCAAGCTGTGAGCTTGAGGTTGACCAGATTCGGGGTTGATAATCCTAGTGGGTGAGAGATCAGATATGGGGTGGGATCTAGAATCCATGGAGGATTCACCAGATGAGACCATAGGCATGGGAACCATGTTTGACGAGGCCAGAATGGGGCTATGAGGATGACTCTGCTCCCCAACTGACAGGCTTTCTGCAAGAATTTTAGCATTAGGGGAAGAGGGGGATAAGCATAAAGTAGACTGGATGGCCAAACATGCACCAGAGCGTCTCTGGGGGATTCCCCTGATGGGGGAATTAGAGCGAAGTAGTCACTGCACTTTGCGTTCGAAAGAGACGCAAAGAGATCGCAGAAAGGTTGACCCCATTTGAGGAAGATTTGCTTTGCTATTCTGGGGTTCAGAGACCACTCATACGGTGAGAGGATGGTTCGACTCAGCCTGTCTGCCAAAATGTTTGACCGACCCGGAATGTGTGTCGCTATGAGAAAGTGGTTGGTGGAGATCGCCCATTCCCAAACTCTCATGGCCTCTCCATAAAGTGGGTAGGATCTGGTTCCCCCCTGTTTGTTTATATACCAGACCACTGACATGTTGTCTGGCTGAATTGCAATTGTCCCTAAGGGAAAAAGGGCCTGGAGTGCTTGCAATGCCAAAAGCACCACTCTCATCTCTAGGACATTGATATGCAACAAGGTCTCTGAATGGGTCCACGTGCCTTGGACGGTTCTGCCCATACAGTGCTCCCCCACCCTAGGCGAGAAGCATCCATGGTCACCGTGGCTAGAGGAGGGGACATAGAAAAGGGACACCCTTTCTGGAGGTCCGGGGACTGGATCCACCAGAGCAGGGATTTCCTGCAAATCCTGCTGAGGGAAATGGGAGAACTCAGTGGATGTTGCAGGATGGACCATTGAACCTGCAAGGTCCATTGAAGTATCCTCATGTTCAAGCACGCTAAAGGTAGCAGACTGATTGTTGTCGCCATGGAACCTAGAGCCCTCAGAACCAATTCTGCTGGAGGAGCCGAGGATTGTAGAAGGACCAGTATGTGGAGCTTCAGAGTTCAAAGCTGGTCCGGAGTTAAGAAGACTTTCAATAGGTTTGTGTCTAACCTGGCTCCTATGAAGTCTAAGATCTGGGTTGGTTGAAGGGAAGATTTCTTGAGGTTGATTGTGATTCCCAGCTGGGAGGCCAAGTGAAGGAAGTAATTTCTGGCTGAACATAGTAGATGCCTGGTGGGGGCGGTCAGGAGCCAGTCATCCAGGTACGGGTAGACCTGTATCCCCTGGAGTCTCAGGTGGGCCGCTACAACTGCCAAAACTTTGGTGAACACCCTGGGGGCTGTGGTGAGACCAAAGGGAAGGGCCCTGAACTGGTAGTGGCTGGCTCCTAGCCGGAAGCGGAGAAACCTTCTGGATCATCTGTTCATCAAAATGTGGTAGTACGCATCCTTGAGGTCTATTGAGCACATCCAGTCATTCTCCTGTAAGAGTGGGAGAATGGATTGAATGGTGACCATCCGGAACTTCTCTTTGGCCACTGACAGGTTTAGAAAGGACAGGTTGAGGATTGGCCTTAAGTCCCCCATCTTTTTTAGCACCAGAAAGAAGCTGTAGTAAAAGCCCGATCCGGATTGGTCTCGGGGGGACGTGCTGGATCGTTCTTTTTTCTAGCAGCTGGCTTATTTCTGTGGCTGCTGCCTCCCTTTGATTGGGTGGGACATCGGGGAGGTTCCGGGGTCTGGGAGGGGAATACAGAAAGGGAATTTTGTAACCTCTGGTTATGATTCAAAGCACCCAGCGATCTGTTGTGATGGACTCCCAAACTGCTGGGTGCCTCGAGAAGTGCCACCTGACTGTCTCCAGAGTGGAACAGTCGGGCAACCCTTCAGGGCTGCTGCATGGGCCGATCAGAAAAGGGTTCTCTCAACCCGAAATTCTTCGGTTCCCCCTGCCTCTGGGCCGGCATCCACCCTGTCCTCCTCTGCCTCTGAAGGACAAGAGGTCCGGAGCAAAATGGGACTGTTGAGACGTCCGGAACCACATCTTCTTTTGTCCCCTTTGGTTCCTGGAGAAGGACCTCTGGGGAGCCAAGAAGCAGACTCCGATGGCAGACAACATCTTCCCGTCTTTCTCACTCTGGACCAGCATGTCACAGACGGTCTTGCCAAATAGCGAAGATCCGTCAAATGGGGCATTTGCGAAGGACGCCTTGAAAGGTTCCACAAAATTGGAAAGGCAGAGCCAAGCATGTCACCATAAGACAATGCCTGCTCTGCTAGCTCTAGTGGCTCCTTCCGTAGCATGGGAAAGGAGCCACATAGAGGTATTCGAAATGGACTTAAGAGTGGCCATTCGAGCTGAGAATACCTTCTTATCCTCGGCCAACATGGACACTGGGGGAGACCCGGCGTATTCCTTGATGAGATCCTGCTGGAGTCGTATCACGTGTGCCATATAATTCAGCAACCTTACAGAGAAGGTAGCTGAAGCGAACATCTGCTTCCCCGGCCAGTCCATCGTCCGAGATTCCTTGCCAGGAGGGTGGACCGAGGAACTCTCCTGGGCTAGTTCCTTCTTGGTGGCGGCCGCCACCAACATGGCATCTACAGGAGCACCCTTGCTCCAAACCATCCTATCAGTGGGGGGACTGAGGATTCTATCTGGTCTCTTAGGAATGGGCTCCACAGTGTCCGGTTCCTTCCAAGCCCTGGTAGTGATCAGATCTATCAAGGGATCGGCGGGAGGGGACACCCAAGAGGTAGATGGACCTGCATCAAATGCCTCCAGAAACACAGACTCATCCAAGGAAGGTTTTTGGGCAGACCACCCCCCCCCTCTAATGCGTAACATTTCCATAATGTCTCCGAAGGAGACGTCTTCGGGGGGGTGACCTTGGGGAACCTTCCCCTTCCTCTAAATGTGTCCTCTGTCAAGGAGTCCAAGTGCCTCCTCTTGCACTTACGTTTGTGAGGAACCTCCTCGGGGGGGCTGTCCAAAGAGGCCTCACCAACCACATCTTGTTCCTCCAAGAGAACCATCTGGGACGTAGGCGCAGGCTGTCCCTGGGGCCGGGTGATGGAAGGTAGGCCCATCTGAGAGAGAGTGCAGGGTGGAACCGTAGAAGGAGCCTGGGGCCTCGAATCCCTTGAAAATACCCTCTCAACAACATCGAACGCCAAAGGAGAACTGCTCTCCCTTGGATCCGAGAGCAGTCCTCTCGGATCCGATGTGTGGATCGGAGCTGGCGCTGAAGCAATCGGATCCAAAGGGCCAGTATGCTCCAACCAAGATGAAGCTGAAGACACACTGACACTTGCGGATCCGAAGCTCAGCTCTTGGCTCCGAGAGCTCGGATCCGAAAAGGGACCCGACAAACTTGAGGGTGCGGTCGGAGCCGAAGTACGAGGTACTATCAACGTCAAACCTCCCCTGGCTCCTAAGCAACTCAGATCCGAAGGCACCAAATCCCGGAAGTGGGACAGAGAAGGAGCAATTGGGGCGAAAAAGGGGGTCGTGCTCCCCCCCTGAGGGGGGGAGGCAGGCACACTCCCATCTGCAGCTGGGCCTGGAGGAACCTACGCATCATCCGGTCTATATCTGCAATCGGACAAGCTTCGGGTGGACCTACAAAAGGCCACCGAGGTGGGCCAGGAGTGCCGCCTCGATGACCTTGAAGTCGACCGGGTCTCCTCCTCCGGCTCCGGGGAGAAATTAGGTAAATGGAGCCAGGAAGGAGAAGGCCCATAAGCCCTGGGAGAGGCTGCTTGTTTAGCCGGCGGAGCCGAGGAGAAAGACTCGGCCCGCTGTTTGTGATGTCTCTCTTTTTTTCCTCTCCTGCCTTGCTTCCCTCTCCTCCTCTCCTAAGGTGGGAGGATGAGTCCTGGCCAGGGGAGCAGGGGTAGAAGGAGGCACTGCCACCGAGGGAGAGGAGGACGAAGTCGAGTCCGGGGGCAGAAGTCCCACCAGAATCAACTTTGACCTCCTGTCCTTTAGGGCCCTGGGGTTGAAGGCTGCACAAATAGTGCAGCCTGAGGAGAGGTGGTCAACCCCAAGGCAGATAACACACCGAGTGTGGCCATCTGCTAGGGATAGCTTATGGCCACACTCGGTGCATTTAGAGAAGAAGGTTTCTGGGGCCTCAGACATAGTTGACTAAAAAACACACAAGGTCCAACGCACACACGTTCACACACACGGGGAGGAAATTAAACTAGACTAAATAAAACAATTAACAAATTTTATAACTAAAATTCTAAGTAGGGAGCAACACACACAACAGTAATTTAACTACAGGAAAAAAGAGGGTAGATAATAAGATTTTTCTCACAAAACGACTAACTCCCACACCTGGAACTCGTTCTAAGCTGCTGATTCAACCGCAGCAAATGAGATCTGGGGTCAGAGAGGGATGGCAGGGGATTATGGGTAAGGGTGAGGAGCTTGGAGCTCGGATTGTAGCTGTTTAAAGCTGCCAACTCGGATCCGATATGGATCCGATACCCACAGGTTGATGAACAAATGAAGTTAACTACTTCAGATTAAATAATTAAAACACAAGACAAAACTACTACACCACAAAGATGTCTAAGAGTTCAGAGATCACACAGAAACTTAAAATAATATAGTAGGACAGGTCTGGTTTCAAAGAAAAATACCTAATTAATATTTACTAGCTTTAACTATTCCTACAAGAAATCACAGTGCTAAAAACTTACATGTGAGCATAAGGCCGAGTGCTGGTAAATAGATGTCCAAAGTCAAAATGCTTTCCAGTCTTTTGTGAGAAATAGTGTTTAAACATTAGTAACAAAACATGTCTCTAAGGCCCTCCCAAAATTACATCATTTTGACAGGTTTTCCCAGTATTCATATTGCATCATCTTAACACCTGATCTGAGTTCTCAGGCCGCAAACTGCATTATTTAGCAATCTAACACCTCCTCAGAAACTTACAAGACATTTCACATGTATATGCTAGCAGAAACCAGAGCAATAAAGCACCTTCCATATCTAAATTCTAGTCATAAACTTTAGCCTTAAAAAAATGGGCATGAAATCTTCATCCAGCCACCCTGGAGCCGAATTCTAACATTAGAGATTCATAAGATATTTTCAACTTTGAAAGACACATTTGAAATACTTGGCTTGGTTTTCCTTACAGCAGATGGCAATGTTGCAACAATCTTGAAGTTCACATTTTGCAGTGTTCTTTACACTCAAGAAACATGTGTGTATTTTACATTTATTTACAAATGCCAGAATTATATATCAAATTCTATTTGACTAGGCTGGCAGCCTTCGCCCATCTCTCCCCAATTGTCACATCTCTTCCCCCTGGAGAACTCAAGCAAGTTTTTCAAGTGCCCCTTGAGAAACATGGCTTGAGAGTGTCAGGTCTGTCTAGGTGTACCTCACCCCATTCCCTGCCTTGAGAGCCCATTTGCATAGGCATTGCTACTCCCACTGCGGTGCTGCACTGACATATCATATGCTTACAACCCCAGACTTCATCTTAGCAACTTGGCATTTTGCTGACTAGCTCTGCTTAACTTTGTTAGAGGGTTGTGATCTGTCATCACAGTGAATTTTCTTCCATACAGATAAGGCTGAAGTTTTTGTAGTGTCCACACTGTGGCTAGACATTCCTTTTCTACCACTACATAGCATTTCTTCCTGGGTTGGAGCCTACGACTGAAATAAACCACTGGGTGGTCTTCTCCCTCTGAAGAAATCTGGCTAAGTACAGCCCCCACCCCATAGTTTGAAGCATCCACCTGCACAACAAAGTCTTTACTGTAGTCTGGACAGGCTAACATAGGGGGTCCTCCCAAAGCTTCCTTAAGCTTCTGAAATGCCTGCTCACATGCTGAGGTCCACACTACCTTATCTGGCCTGTTCTTCCTTGTCAGGTCTGTGAGGGGAGCAGCTATGGTACTATAACTGGGAACAAACTTTCTGTAGTACCCTGCTGTCCTCAAGAATGCCCTCACCTGCTTTTTGGTAACAGGTGGAGGCCATGCCTGAATAGCTTCCTCTTTGGTAGGTTCTGGCCTTAACTTACCACTCCCCACTCTATGTCCTAGGTAGGAGAACTCTGCTATACCCACCTGACATTTGCTCGGCTTAATGATCAACCCTGCCCTCTATAGTCTGCCCAGCACCTCCCTGACATGCTGAAGGTGCTCTTGCCAGGAATGGCTGTAGATAGCAATATCATCCATGTAAGCAAGGGCAAACCCTCCTGCTCCTGCTAAGATATGATCTTCCAGCCTCTGGAAAGTTGCTGGGGCATTCTTCATCCCAAAGGGCATCTTTGTGAACTCATACAAGCCAAAAGGAGCCACAAAGGCTGACTTCTCTCTAGCACTGGGAGTCAAGGGCACCTGCCAGTAACCCTTGGTAAGATCAATGGTTGTAAGGTACTTAGCCCCACCCAGCTGCTCTAGGGCCTCATCTGTCCTAGGCATGGGGTAAGCATCCGACTCTGTGTGACTATTAAATTTCCTGTAATACACACAGAACATGTTGCTGCCATCCATCTTTGTCACCAACACCACTGGTGAGGCCCAGGGACTGTTGGACTCTTGAATCACCCCTAGTTCCAACATCTCCTGTACCTCTTCCCTCAGAGTCTGTTTGACTCTCTCAGGCACCCTATAAGGGGCCTGCCTGATAGGCCTTTGGGGTCCTGTATCCACCTAATGCTGCACCAGGTGGGTGCTTCCTGGTTTTCCTGTGAACATGCCCCCAAACTCCTGCAACACTGCTCGAAGGTGTCAGTTCGAGCCTCACTGAGGAGATCAGTCCCCAGATCTTCCTTAGACTCCTCCTGCAATCCACTGCAAATGTTCAGCACAAGGGCCTCCCTATCATGGTAAGGTTTCATAATGTTAACATGGTACAATTGTTGCCCCTGCCATCTGCCTAGCACTTCCACCATGTAGTTAACATCACTTACCTTTCTTACCACCTTGTAGGGTCCCTCCCAAGCTGCTTGCAACTTGATGTGTCTGACAGGAATGAGAACCATCACCTCTTGCCTTACAGCATACTCTGTAGCTTGAGCATTTCTGTCATATCACACATTTTTCTGTTGTTGGGCTTCTGCCAGGTTCTCCTGAGTCAGACCCATGAGTTTCCTGAGCCTTGTCCTGAGGTTCAGGACATATGCCACAACCGACTTCTTGTGAGACTCACACTCACCTTCCCACTCATCTCAAATTAAATCTAGAGGTCCCCTCACCCTATGCCCATACAGCAACTCAAAGGGTGAAAAACCTGTGGATTCCTGGGGAACCTCTCTGTAAGCAAACAGATGGTGCAAATATTTGTCCCACACCCCCTTAAACTGATCTGCAAATGCCCGTAGCATGGACTTGATTGTAGAGTTTAACCTCTCAACAAGACCATTAGTCTGGGGATGGTAGGGGGTGGTCTTCGTGTGCTTCACCCCACAGGACTTCCACAGACAAGCCAGCAGGTCTGACATAAAATTGGCACCTCTGTCAGACAGTATTTCCTTTGGGAAACCTACCCTGCTGAAAATCTCTAGCAAAGCATTTGCCACCTTCTCGGCCTCAATGGAGGACAAAGCCACTGCCTCAGGGTATCGTATAGCATAATCCACTACCACTAGGATATACATTTTCCCTGTGGAACTTGGGGTACTCAGAGGACCACAATATCCATAGCTACCCTCTGAAATGGCTCCTCAGTCACAGGCAAAGGAATCAAAGGAGCTCTCAACCTTGTCTCCTGCCTTGCCTACCTTTTGTCACTGTCCACAGGTCCTGCAGTACCCTGTTACAGCTCTGGAAATTCCAGGCCAATAGAAGTTTTGCATAATACACCTCTTTGTACGTTTTATGCCCACATGACCTGCCAAGGGAATATCATGGGCTATGGCTAGAAGTGCCAGATGGTAAGCTGTAGGCACTACTAACTGCTGTACTCTCTCACTTTCTAGCCCTCCCTCAGGGGTCCACTTTCTGTACAGTAACCCTTTGTTCCAATATACAGATTCTCCCTTCCCTTGAGAATCAGGTGCCTCTCTAACTACCTGCCTCAGGCCTTGCAATGTAGGGTCTGAGAGCTGAGCCTGTCTCAAGTCTCTCCTTGTAACCCTTCCCAGCTCCCTTTCCACAGGAAGTCTGGCATCCTCTGACAGCGGCGCCTCACTGTCAGCATGGGTACTACTACTCACCTCTATCTTTGCAGTTACCCTGTCCAAGGGAGCATCAGTACCCACAAGCAGCTGCGGCAAGCAGCTGCGGCTCACATTCAGTCTCACTGCTACAGCATAGCTCACTCCCTGAAGTAACCACCTCAGCAGTCCTGGCTGCAAGTATGCAGTCTGTCTGGGTCTCCCCCAGGCTAACAGACCCACATGCTTGTCTCCTATCCTCACTGCATGTAACTGCATAAGTACATAGTACTGCCTCATCCAAATCCTTCCCTCTCAAGACATCTGCAGGATGGTAGTTTCATACCCCTGTTGTCTCAAGACAACCCACTGTTGGCATTTTGTCTTTCCCACTTACTGGCTCCCTCACCTTTGGTTCCCCACCTTGCCTCCGTGGACATTTGTATGTCACATAGGTTCATAGGTTCATAGGTTCATACTAGGCTATCTGCCCGAGGGCATTTACAAGCCTAGCCCATAGTTTTGTGGCTTACGCCACCCCTTTAGTATGGGGAACTATACCCATTATTTTGCTGTGCCTCTGTTGAGCAGTGACACTGAGGTAATCCCTGGGGTATATCTGCGATCTCCCATCCATTGGTCAATATTTCTCTTGAACAAGGCCAGCGAGGTGCTCTGCCTCACATATACCGGGATTTTATTCCACAGCATAGGGAGTCTTTGGGTGATGAATCTATCCCTCCAGCACGCCCTATTAATAGCCGTGTCGAGGTTTAAGTCTCCCCGCCTTGTGGCTCTGAGGGATCTAGATTTTTGAGGTGAAGCATATTCATCAAATCTGGGTTTGACATGGCCTTGTATGTTAGGCAAAGGTCACCTCTGAGCAGCGGTAAGCGACTGAATAGAGCTGGAGTTCTTCAGTCGGGCAGCATAGGACAGATGTTTGAGACCCTTTATCCTTTTGGTGAGGAACTTTGTGGCCTCTCCAGCTGCTGCAAGTGTCGGGTCAGATACATTCAATGGGGCATTGTACTCAATCATTGGTCTGATGAGTGATGAGTATAGGGAGACTATGACCTCCCTTGATCTAGATGAGAATCCCTTCATGATAAGGTGGGCAATGTAGAAGGTCTTCCTAACTACTTTAGCTACATGGGTGTCGAATGACAGACTACTATCAACCTGGGTCCCCAGGTCCCTGATAACGCCTTCTGTGCTCAGTGGATTGCCACCTATTTGGTAGCTAGGTAACCTTGTTTTTCCCAAAGGGTATGACTATGCATTTTTGGCATTTAACTTTAGGCCATGGCTCTGGCACCAGTTATCCATTTCTGTGAGACCCTTCTGAAGGATATCTGTGTCAGATGTGTTTTTCTACTATGGCGCCCAGTTTGCAGTCATCTGCAAACTTTGTCAGCCATAACCCTCCTGTGTTTGCTTGTACTGAAAAGTAGATGCCAAACAAGAGTGGGCCCAGGACTGAGCCCTGTGGTACACCACTTGTGACAGGTTTTGAGTCTGACATGGCGCCAGCAACTCTGACCCTGTGGGTTCTGTCACTCAGCCAGTTTGCAACCCATCTTGTGATGTATGGGTTAACATTTAAGCTGATGAGTTTTTCAATGATACCCGAGTGGGGTATTGTATCGAAGGCCTTCACCAGATCGAGGTAGTCTGTATGGACTGCCTTTCCCTCATCAATGGCTTTGGTGACTGTTTCAAAAGTCAACCAAGTTTAGAAGGCATGATCTGCCTTTGACAAAGCCAAACTGGGATGGATCCAAAGTCTGCAAATTCTATGTCTTTATTTATGAGGTCCATTATGATCCTCCATGGCTTTGCAGATAAGGCTTGTCAAGCTAATGGGCCGTAATTTCAGGGTCGGTGGAGGCACCCTTTGTGAAGTGGGACCACAGTTGCAGTGCCACTCCTGGGTACATATCCAGAGGTAAGACTATGATTAAACAGCTGTCCTAGCTGTGGGTTTAATTCCTCGTTGAGTTCGTGGAGCACACAGCCGGGGACACCATCAGGTCCCATGGATGCTGTGTTTTTTGCTTTGGAGAGAGCAGTTCTCACTTGGGCGTTGGAGATGTTTGGAGATGGCCCCACTGGTTGCATTCAAAACATTTAACCCTAGCTCCTGGACATGTACCTGGACTAGTGGCTTCCCCTGCTACTGGCGGATTCTGTTGGGGCAGACTGTGCTGCTCACCATGAGTTCCTTTAGTCCCATGAGGAGTACTGGGGGTCCCTTTCCTGTGGAGGGCTGCCCTGCTTGCTAGGTATAGGTCTCCCTTCTTCCCCAACTCCTCTGAAGTAGAACACTGTTTATCAGCTAACCAGATCCTCATGTCATCAGGCAAAATGCTAAGGGCTTGTTCCCTTACCAAAAGGTCTGCCAGCCCTTCAAAAGTGGTGACCTGACATCCACTCATCCAGCTATGAAAATAAGTGCTCAGTTCAACAACATATTCACATACATTTTCATCTGCCTTGCGTCTATGCTCACGGACCTTCTTCCTATACATTTCAGGTGTTAGCTTAAAACATTCTAATAAATGTCTTTTTATAGCAGTATAATCAAGACAGTCAGTGTCATGCATTTTTGCTAAAGAAGTTACAGCTTTACCATGGAATAGGGGGGTCAGGAACCGTACCCAGGGCCTTTGGTCAACTTCATACTGTTTACATACCTGTTCAAACATATGAATGAAGCTATCAAAATGATCCCCCTCTTTAAACTGTGGAAGAAATGTAGTGACCTTTTGTGCTTCTGGGGTCCAGTTACTCCCTTCCCCATTACCTCCATGACTCTGGCAAACAGTCAGCATTTCCCTTCATGCCTCCTCTGCCATTCATTTTCCTCAGCTTGTAGACTTCTCATTTTCTCAGCTGCTTCTAGTTCCATACGCCTGGCCGCCAACTCAAGTCTCTTTAGCTCCAGCTGGATTTTTAAGTCCACTGCAGAAAGGTTGAGCTGTCCATTCTCCGAGGATATTCTATCTCCACTGCCAGTCTGATTGTCCTCTAGGCTGCTGTTTTCTGATGCAGCTGTAACCAAGGCTGCAATCAGGTCTGCTTTAGTCAGGTTTCCATGCACCAGTCCAATAGCCTGGCACATCTCCGCCGGCTGGCTCCTTGTCAGCTTTCCATACTCTTCTGCTGACAAGCTGCCTGCTCACCCTGATTAACACTAAGCTAATCCTGACCCAGAGACTCCCCAGACTCTGGAATAGATTGCCCATACATGTCAAGCAGAGTGCCTCTTTGAACCTCTTCAAAAGGAACCTTGATGATTGGATGGAAGAAAGGAAATTCACCCCCGGGATGACGTCAGTCACCCTGCCCAACATGGGTCCAGGGAAGTAAATAGTGGGGGAAGAAATAGCCAGGGAATTGTTATGGTTAGGCTTGTATAGGCCCTAAGGCTGATAGCCTAGTACCAACCTATGAACCTAACAAAATAAATAAAACAATTGTGATCTGAACTCTGAGTATACACTGCATGGCTGTTTTTAGAGTACAAAACACTACAGGAATTTGCTCTACCCACACCACTACAAGCCAATTAGTATGTGAAGTAGATCCCACCACTGCCAAACACTTGTGACATCCGTGCCTTGGCCAGCAATCAAGGAGCCTCAATCCTCGCCACTAACTCCAGGGAGGTTGTCTCCTAGAAGAGGAAAAGATAACTAATACACACAGTAAGGTACAATTTCCCTTAAGTGCACACAGATATCACAGTCAGTCTGGGGCTGGTTGCTCCCTTGCTCACCAGGTCCCCAATAAGACTCTCCACTGGCACAGCTATAAGGTTCAGGTCTCAGCCTAACTGGGCAAGCTAAAACCTCCAGTACCCTATCTGTCCAACCAGTGCTTCGTGTCCCTGCCAAGTAGCTGACACAACACACACACACACTTTGAGATAAGTATTTATGCAACTTCACAGACACTCCTGGGAAAGACTGACACAGATTCTCCAACTGTGTCCCTTTACCCAGACTATACAGTAGTAATTACTGTCACCATCCAGTTAATAATATCAGCTACTAAAAGACCCTTAAAAGGGTGTCCAATTATTACTGTGCAATATTAATATCCAATGGTAGTATGACTAACAGTCAAGGCTTACATTAGAGTGGCCTATTACAATAACTCTATAAATATGCAATGTACTCTAGAGCTTATCTCTGCACAAATCAGACACAGGTAGAAGGTTTTAAAAAATATTTAATAATAAATAATTAAAACACAAGACAAAACTACTACAGCACAGAGATATCTAAGAGTTCAGAGATCACACAGAAACTTAAAATAATACAGTAGGACAGGTCTGATTTCAAAGAAAAATACCTAATTAATCTTTACTAGCTTTAACTATTCCTACAAGAAATCACAGTGCTAAAAACTTACATGTGAGCATAAGGCAGAGTGCTGGTAAGTTGGATGTCCAAAGTCAAAATGCTTTCCAGTCTCTTGTGAGAAATAGAATTTAAACATTGCTAACAAACATGTCTCTAAGGCCCTCCCAAAATTACATCATTTTTGACACTTAGGTTTTCCCAGTATTCATACTGCATCATCTTAACACATGGTCTGAGTTCTCAGGCCACAAACTGCATTACTTAGCAATGTAACACCTCCTCAGAAACTTAC
Organism: Protopterus annectens; assembly: GCF_019279795.1. NCBI lineage: Eukaryota > Metazoa > Chordata > Ceratodontiformes > Protopteridae > Protopterus > Protopterus annectens. The sequence continues at coordinate 774,131,615 of NC_056739.1, read as the reverse complement.
AGCAATACAAGACATTTCACATGTATATGCTAGCAGAAACCAGAGCAATAAAGCACCTTCCACGTCTGAATTCTAGTCATGAACTTTAGCCTTAAAATGATGGACATGAAAACTTCATCCAGCCATCCTGGAGACGAATTCTAACATTAAAGAGATTCATAAGATCTTTTCAACTTTGAAAGACACATTTGAAATACTTGGCTTGGTTTTTCTTACAGCAGATGGCAATTTTGCAACAATCTTGAAGTTCACATTTTACAGTGTTCTTTACACTCAAGAAACATGCCTGCATTTTACATTTATTTACAAATGCCAGAATTATATATCAAATTCTATTTGACTAGGCTGGCAGCCTTCGCCCATCTCTCCCCAATCTTCACAATCAGCAAAATCCAAATCCAGCTTTATTGTTAACTGTCACAATTGTGGTGCCAACCATGAGTCTGAAAGAAAGAAAGATGCTTAGCATTTGGTCAGCAATGCCACAAGTGTAAAAAGTGGAACTATTTTCAAACGTTTTGCAAGTTAGGTAAACCTCACACAGTTATAAAGAAGGGTCACTCAAAAAAGCAAGTTGATCATATAGAGAGCTGCAATTCTACTTTCTACATAGAAAGTGTGACAGTAATTGGTGAAAAGGTTGATGCAGTGAATTTGTTGGTAAAAATGAAGAATTTTGTACTGTCTAGATCAATGTTATATCCACTGAGCTCAAAGTAGACATTGGTTCAAAGTGTAATGTTATGTCAGCAGACACATTTGCTAGGGTGAGAGCTGATGAACAACTCAATGTGGCTAGTAGTACCAAACTTGTTGGTAATGGAGGTGAAGAAATTCAGACCAAAGGCTCAGTAGTGCTTTAATGTTATAGGAACTATTAGAGCTTGTTATTCTAATTAGTTCGAAGACTGTGTGCAGTCATTATTGGGTCTCAGAGACAGTTTGAGAATGAATTTGTTTTCCTTTACCAAATAAGTTCATCATATAAGCACATATCCTAGTTCCAATTTTTCTGAAGCCATTTTCTCAGAGTATGCTGATGTTTTTGATGATATGTTGGGCAAACTTCCAGTTGTGAATTCTATGAAGTTGGACCCAGAGCTTAGTCCAGTAGTCAGACCAGCAAGAAAAGTTCTGATAGCTATGCAGGATAACGTCAAAGCTCAGTTGGATAAAATGTTGCAGTAAGGTGTAATTTATTCAGTTACAGAACCAACTGAATGGGTGTCGTCCATGGTAGCAGCCTACAAAAAGGCTCAGATGAAATCAGAATATGTACTGACCCAAGACATTTGAACAAAACATTAAAGAGACCACGTCATCCAATGCGTACAGTCGAGGAAGTCACAGCCCTAATACTGAATGCCATTTTTTTTTTGTTTTTTTCTGAAAGTGAAGTCTTCCAACATGAAATGGAGCAAATTTTTTTAGGTTATCCTTGTGCCATAATAGCAGATGATTTATTAGCTGGAGGCAATGGTGAAGAAGAGCATGACAGAAGCCTTTAGAGAGTTCTAGACAGAGCACATGAAGTGAACTTAAAGCTCAGTCCTCTGAAGTGCAAATTCAGACTACCAGAAGTTACATATGTAGGTAATTTATTTACCAGCACAGGCTTGAGAACAGCTCCACCCATGCAAGCAGCCATTCTTGAGATGTCAGCACCAAATAATATTCAAGCTCTACATGTTCTTGGCATGGTCAACTATTTAGGCAGGTTTATACCAGACTTCAGTGAGTTGACAGCACATTTAAGAGAGGTGACATGCAAAAAATGTTACATGGTCTTGGATGGAACAGCACCAGAAAGCATTTGAAGACCTTAAGCAGAAAATTGCCAACCCACCTACATTAAGTTACTATGATGTTAATAAACCAGTCACTCTTTCCTGTGATGCTTCAGCATTTGTTCTTGGCACAGTTATTCTTCAAGAACACAGACCAGTAGCCTATGTATCTAGAATCCTTGCCCAAACTGAAATGCAGTATGCTCAAATTGAGAAAGAATCTTTGGCAATAGTATTTGCAAGTTCAAAGTTTCATGATTATATCTATGGTTGAGCTATTCAAATTGAAACTGATCACCAACCCTTAGTTACTATTCTAAAGAAGCCTATGCATTCAGCTCCAGCAAGATTACAAAGAATGATGCTCAAATTGCAAAAGTACAACTTCAAAATGGTCTACACAAAAGGTAAACTTCTTGATCTGGCTGATAACTTATCCAGATTGCCCAGAAATACAATGGAACAGCTTGACCTAGAGAATTTTGACTTTTACATAATGGAGGTACATAATTTTTCTACCATGAGACTTGATGAGCTGAGAGATCATACAAAGAGTGATCCAATTTTGCAAAAGCTCAACCACTACATTGATGTTGAATGGCCGTGAAAGCAATCTAGTGTACCACTTGAAGTGCAAACTTATTTTACTTACAGAGATGAGATGTTGATGAAGATGGCATTATTTTCAAAGCTCCAAAAATTGTTGTTCCTACTTCCTTACAATGTGACTATATCCAGATTTTGCATCATGGTCACCCAGGTTCTGAATCTACCAAAAGAAGGGGGAGAGAACTAGTATTTTGGCCTTTTCTAGTAAAAGACATTGATAAAATACATCCTTCTTGTTCAGTATGCAATAGTACTAAACCGCATTTGCAAAGAGAACCACTTCAGCTAATCAAGTTCCTGAACTACCTCGGTCAGCTGTAGCCACTGATGCATTCAAGTGGAACAATCAGCATTACTTAGTGTTGCTAGACCTAATCTAATGTGCACTGCTGTTATTACCAAGTTGAAACATCATTTCTCAGCCCATGGTAGACCCCACAAAGTTATTTCTGACAATGGTACTCAATTTACTAGTCAGCTGTTTCAGAAATTTGCAAGAGAATGGGACTTTGTACATGTTAGTAGTAGTCCAGAATATCCCCAGTCAAATAGGCTAGCTGAACGTCCAGTGCAGAGTGCAAAGCAATTACTTGAGAGGTCAAAGCGTGATAATACTGATGTCTTTTTGAATTTACTTACTCTCAGAAACATACCCCATGACAATATACTTGGCTCGCCTGCTCAGAGACTTCTATCCAGGCAAACCAGAACAACACTGCCTATTAGTTCCAGTTTGTTAAGGCCTAAAGCTAAGAACAACTGAATGATTAGAGCCCAGTTATTCAGGAAGCATTCTTTCCAGATGCCAGCTATTATAAATTGAGCAGATTTCTTCATCTATTGAAAGAAGGAGAGACAGTGAAGATACAAACGGCAAAAGGTTTCGACCGGATTGGTCATGTAACAGGTATATGTACTGAGCCAAGATCCTATTTTATAGAATCTGAGAGTGTAGAGTACAGGAGAAATTGAGGACATCTTCTTCTTCCTGTACCAGAATCAATATCGCAGCATTGTTAATGTGATGCCGACTCTAGCCCTCAGAGCAATCCAGACAATGCTCCTGTTGCAGAACGTGTCTTAACCTCTACTTCCATTCCTGATGATGTTCCTGATGTCCCTAAGGTTAAACATTCAGTAGAGATAGTCGCAGTTGCTAAATGTAATTCTAAATTTTATGTCACGTGATTTGGTCATATTTCTAGACATAGTGTGAAATACACAGTGACCTGGACATTTCTTCCTCTTTCGGCTTTTTCCCGGTTAGGGGTCGCCACAGCAGATCACCTGTCCGCTCATTATTGGCAGTGTAGTTTTACAGTGTCGAGTTGCCAGCCCAGCACCCAACCTTCCACAGAAGGCACACACATGCACACACTCACACCTAGGGCCAATTTAGAGTGTCCAATCCACCTACAGCATGTCTTTGGGATGTGGGAGGAAACCGGAGCACCTGGAGGAAACCCACACGACCACAGGGAGGACATGCAGACTCTGCACAGAAGGCACTCCAGCCAAGAATTGAACTGGAGAACCTCTTGCTGTGAGGCAGGGAGTGACCTGGACATAATTGTATATATATCTAATTACCATTACCTATACCTACACATACCTATTACCATTCTAGGGGATTGTGTAAGTCCAATTATTACTGATACGTTGGTTAACAAGGCTCTCTCTAAAGCTAAAAACACTGCCTTCATGGGACCAGATGGTGTCCCAGGCTGTGTCATACGTGAGCTCCAAAAGGAATTAACCCCGCATCTTAATACCCTGTTCAGTCTCAGCCTCTCCACAGGATATGTGCCCATAGAATGGCACATGGCAATGGTGGTCCCGCTACACAAGGGTGGGGCCACAACTGACCCTGGGAACTACTGACCAATAAGCCTGACCAGTCTGATCTATAAAGCTATGGAGTGAATCATTATGGAACTCATAAATGGAGAGATTGGGAACCTCCAGTCGCTGGACCCCACACAGTTCGGTTTCGTCAAGGGCAGATCATGCCTCCTGAACTTGGTAGATTTCTTTGAGACAGTTACTCAGGCTATAGATAAGGGAAAGGAGGTACATATGGCTTACCTTGACCTTGCTAAAGCATTTGACACCATTCCCCATTCAGGTATTATTGATAAGCTCACCAGCCTGGGCATAAACCCTTACATCACAAGATGGATCGCAAACTGGCTCTCAGACAGATCCCATAAAGTAAGAGTAGCGGGATCTATGTCCGAATCCAGACCATAACAAGTGGTGTGCCTCAGGGCTCTGTCTTGGGGCCCCTCCTGCTTGGCATATACTTCTCAGAAGTACAGGCAAGCACGGAAGGGCTGTGGCTGACTAAGTTTACGGACGACTGCAAACTGGGTGCTATAATAGAGTCTCTGGCCGACATGGAGATCCTCCAGAAGGGCCTAAATGAGACTGATGCATGGTGTCAAAGCCATGGTTTCAAGCTAAATGCAAAAAAATGCACAGTAATCCCCTTTGGAAAAAACAGAGTAACCGCAAACTACAACATAGGAGGTAATCCCCTGAAATCTGAAGAAGAAATAAGGGATCTAGGGACCCAAGTAGATAGTCAGCTTTCCTTTGATAACCATGTTGCCAAAGTGGTTAGAAAATCCTTCTATGTGACCCATCTGATCATGAAAGGGTTCGCATCAAGATCTAAGGATGTAATGGTGCCCTTCTACTCTTCCCTCATCAGACCCATTATTGAGTACAATGCACCAATTGGAATGTACCTGGCTAGACATCTCCAGCAGCTGGAGAGACCACAGAGGTACCTAACCAAGAGGATTACTGGCCCCAAACAGTTGCCCTATGCAGCACAATTGAAAAAGCTAAGACTGTTCTCTGTTGCATACCACTTTCTCAGAGGCGATCTCTGTCTAACTTACAGAGCCATGTCCAACCCAGACTTGTTGAACATGCTTCATCTTAGCAAAACCAAATCTACTCGAGCTACACGCTCTAGGGATATAAACCTCAACACAGCAATGAATATAACATGCTGGAGGGATAGATTCCCTTCGCAGAGACTTCCCTTACTATGGAACAGGGTCCCGATCTACATAAGACACAGCCCCTTACTATCACTCTTCAAGACGAACCTTGATGAGTGGATGGGTAACAGAAAGTTCACACTGGGGATCACACCAACAGCACTATTAGATAGGGGCCAAAGGTACTAGCTGCTAGTACAAGGGTCTAGGGAACTACTACAGGGGCGGTGAATACCACACAATGTGGGTGGGCTAATATATGCCTTCAGGCAGATAGCCCAGTACCAACCTATGAACCTATAACCTATGTATAATTGCATGACAAAAATTATTTTTATTGATTGCATATCAACTGATGTTGTCAATATTGCAAGACATATTTCTCGAAGAGGGAGGATGTACAACAGAGTGTGAGTGCTGTATCTTTAAGAAGCGTTTCAAGGACAGAATGTGCATATAAATAGCAAGCACGTGCTAGCTTTAGTGCCATTTTGAGAGTGCAGCCAAAGAGTGAGCATGTGTGAAAGTAATAGCTAGTTTGTATATACGTTTATCTAAATTAAAGTTATTAAGCCTCAATCCTGATGTGTTTGTACATAATAAAGATGCTTGAACACAACCTACAAAGACTCGTCTATTACATCCTGACTAGATGAGTGACAGAATATATACTCCACATGTATTTCTCTGGTAGAGCAGTGAGACATGTAGATTGGAATGTGCACTCCATCTGTATTTCTCTGGCAGAGGGATGGGATGTGTAGCTTGAAATGTATAGTCCATTTCTATTCTCTGGAAGAGAGGTGATAAATGTATCTTGGAATGTATACTCCACATGCATTTCTCTGGTGGACAGGTGGGAGGTGTATCTTGAAAGGTATGCTTCATATGTATCTCTCTCACAGAGAGGTGGGAAATTTCACTTGGAATGTACACTCCATATCTAGTTCCCTGGCACAGAGGTGGGACATGTAGTTTTGAATGTATACTCCATATGTATTTCCCTGGCAGAGAGGTGGGGCGTGTAGCTTGGAATGTACAATCCATATGTATTTCTCTGGTGGAGGGATGGGATGTGTATCTTGGAATGTATACTCTATATGTGTTTCTCTGGTGGAGAGGTGGGACATGTATCTTGGAATGTATACTCTGCAAGTATTTCTCTGGCAGAGAGATGGGAGGTGTAGCTCGGAATATATACTCCATCTCTATTTCTCTGGCAGAGGGGTAGTTTGTGTAGCTTGGAATGTATACTCTGATGGAGGAATGAGACATGTAGGTTGGTATATATACTTCATATGTATTTCTCTAGCGGAGAAGTGGTGTGTATCTTTGAATGTATACTCCATATGTTTTTCCCTAGCGGAGAGGTGGGGCATGTAGCTTGGAATGTGCACTCCATGTGTATTTCTCTGGTGGAGGTATGGGGCGTGTATTTTGGAATGTATAATTTAGATGTATTTCCCTGCAGGAAGGATGGGACATGTATGTTGGAATGTATACTCCATATTTATTTCTCTGGCACAGAGGTAGGACAGATATCTTGGAATGCATAGTCTGGTGGAAGGATGGGATGTGTAGGTTGGTATGTATACTTCACATGTATTTTTCTGGTGGAAAGGTGGGACCTGTATCTTGGAATGTATACTCCATATGTATTTCTCTGACTGATGGATGGAAAGTGTATTTTGGAATGTATAATCCATACGCATTTCTCTGGTGGAGAGGTGGAACTTCTGTCTTGGATTGTGTACTCCATATGTATTTTTCTGGTGGAGAGGTGGTACTTCTATCTTGGAATGTATACTCTATATGTATTTTTCTGGTGGAGGGGTGGGATATGCATCCTAGAATGTATACTCAATATGTATTTCTATGGTGGAGAGGTGGGACATGTAGTTTGGAATGTATACTCTGGTGCAGGGATGTGACATTTAGTTTGGAGGTGGGACATGCATCCTGGAATGTATACTCAATAGGTGTTTCTCTGGTGAAGAGGTAGAACATGTAGTTTGGAGTGTATACTCTGGCGGAGGAATGGGACGTATAGCTTGGAATGTATACTGTGGTGGATGAATGGGACATGTAGGTTGGTATATATACTTCATATGTATTTCTCTGGGGAGAAGTGGTGTGTATCTTGGAATGTATAGTCCATATGTATTTCTCTGGCAGAAGGATGTGACATGTAGCTTGGAATTTATATTTCATATGTATATCACTGGCAGAGAGGTGGGATGTGTAACTTGGTATGTATACTTCATTTGTATTTTTCTGGCAGAGATATGGGGCATGTATCTTGGAATGTACACTCCATATGCATTTCTCTGCCAAAGGGATAAGAGGTTTATCTTGGAATTTGTAGTCTGTATGTATTTCCTTGGGGAAGAGGTGGGACATGTTACTTGAAATGTATACTCCAGATGTATTTCCCTGGCAGAGGGATGGGATGTGTTTCTTGGAATGGATATTTAATATGTATTTCCTGGTGGAGAGGTGCGACATGCATCCTAGAATATATATTTCTCTAGTGGAGACGTGGGACAAGTAGCTTGGAATGTATACTCTGGTGGAGGGATGGGATGTGTAGCTTAGAATGTATACTCTGATAGAAGACTGTGATGTGTAGGCTGGTATGTATACTTCATATGTATTTCTCTGGCAGGGAGGTGGGCGTGTATCTTCGAATGTATAGTCCATATGTATTTCTCTGGCAGATGGATGGAAAGTGTATCTTGGAATGTATACTCCATATATATTTCTCTGTAGGAGGGTTGGGAAATGTAGCTTGGAATTTATATTTTATATGTATTTCCCTGGCAGAGAGCTTGGATGTATACTCTATATGTATTTCTCTGGTGGAGATATGGGACGTGTAGCTTGGAATGTACTCTCTATATGAATTTCTCTGGTGGTGGGATGGGACATATAGCTTTGAATGTATATGCCATATGTATTTCCCTGATGAGGTGGGACAAGTAGCTTGGAAAGTATACTCCATATGCATTTCCCTGACAGAAGGATGGGATGTATAGCTTGGAATGTACACTCCATATGTATTTCCCTGGCAGAGGGGTTGGATGTGTAGTTTGGAATGTATATTCCAAATGTATTTCTGTGGCAGCGGGATGGGACGTGTATCGTAGAATATATACGCCATATGTTTTTCCCTGGTGGAGGGGTGAGATATGTAGCTTGGAATGTGTACTCCATGTGTATTTCACTGGTGGAGAGGTTGGAGGTGTATCTTGGAATGCATACTCCATATGCATCTCTCCGGAGGATGAATGGGGCATGTAGCTTGGAATGTATACTCCATACGTATAACCCCGGCAGTAGGGTTATACTTCTAGCTTGTAATGTACACTGCATATGTATTTCCCTGGCAGGAAGCTGGGATGTGTATCTTGAAATGTGCATTCATTATGTATTTCTCTGGTGGAGGGATGGGATGTATAGCTTGGAATGTTCACTCATTATGTATTTCTCTGGTGGAGGGATGGGACGTGTAGCTTGGAATCTATACTCCATATCTGTTTCTCTGGCAGAAGGATGGGATGTGTAGCTTGGAATGTATACTCCATATGCATTTCTCTGGCAGAGAAGTGGGACATGAAGCTGGGACTGTACACTCCGTATGTATTTCTCTGGTGTAGAGGTGTGACGTGTATCTTGGAATGTATACTCTGGTGGAGGGATGGGATGTATAGCTCACAATGTATACTCTGGCAGACGGATGGAATGTATAGCTTTGAATGTACACTCCATATGTATTTCCCTGCCGGAAAGGTGGGACATGTAGCTTGGAATGTATACTCCATATGTACTTCCCTGGGGTGGCCTGGGATGTGTAGCTTGAAACATATACTATATATGTATTTTCCTGGAGGAGGAATGGGATGTGTAGCTTGGAAGTACACTCCATATATATTTCCCTGGCAAAGGGCTGGGAAGGGTAGCTTGAAATGTACACTCCATATGCATTTCGCTAGTAGAGGTATGGAACTGTAGCTTGGAATATATACTCATAGGTTCATAGGTTCATAGGTTTATACTAGGCTATCTGCCCTAAGGCATTTATAAGCCTAGCCCAAATTATTGTGGCTTACGCCACCCCTTATATGAAAAAATACTGTGCCCATTAGTTTGTTGTGCCTCTGTCCAGCAGTGACACAGAGATGATTCCTGGGGTAAACCTACGATCTCCCATCCACAGGTCTAGATTTCTCTTGAACAGAGTCAGCGAGGTGCTCTGCCTCACATGGACCGGGATTTTATTCCACAGCATAGGGAGTCTCTGAGTGACAAATCTATCCCTCCAGCACGTCCTATTTATATCCGTGCTAAGGTTTAAGTCGCTTGCTCTAGTGGTTTTGGTGGATTTGGATTTTTTGAGGTGGAGCATGTCCATTAATTCCGGGTTGGACATGGCCTTGTATGTCAGGCACATGTCACCTCTGAGCAGACGGTATGCGACTGAATAGAGCTGGAGTTTCTTCAATCTGGCAGCATATGACAGATTTTGGAGTCCCTTTATCCTTTTGGTGAGGAACTTTTGGGGTCTCTCCAATTGCTGCAGATGTCGGGTGAGATACATCCCGAATGGGGCATTGTACTCGATCATTGGTCTGATAAGTGAAGAGTACAGGGAACAATGACCTCACTAGATCTGGATGTGAATCCCTTCATGATCAGGTGGGCAATGTAGAAGGTCTTTCTAACCACTTTAGCAATGTGAGTGTCAAAAGAAAGGCCACTGTCAACCTGGGTCCCCAGGTCCCTGATAACCTCTTCTGTGCTTAGTGGATTGCCACCTATATGGTAGCTTGGGGTTACCTTGTTTTTCCCGAAGGGTATGACTATACATTTTTGGCGTTTAACTTCAGGCCATGGCTCTGGCACCAGCTATCTGTTTCCGTGAGTCCCTTCTGAAGGATATCCGTGTCCGATGCACTTTCCACTATGGTGCCCAGTTTGCAGTCGTCTGCAAACTTTGTCAGCCAAAGTCCTCCCATGTTGGCCTGTACTTCTGAGAAGTAGATGCCAAACAATAGGGGCCAAGGACCGAGCCCTGTGGGACACCACTTGTGACCGGCTTGGAGTCTGACACAGCGCCAGCAACTCTAACCCTGTGGGTTCTGTCCTTAAGCCAGTTTGCAACCCATCTTGTGACATATGGGTTTACATTTAAGCTGGTAAGCTTTTCTACAATACCCGAGTGGGGTATTGTGTCGAAAGCCTTTGCAAGGTCAAGGTAGGCTGTATGGACTGCCTTTCCCTCATCAATGGCCTTGGTGACTGTTTCGAAGAAGTCAACCAAGTTCAAAAGGCATGATCTTCCCTTGACAAAGCCAAACTGGGTCGGGTCCAATGTCTGCAAGTACCCTATATCTTTGTTTATGAGCTCCATTATGATCCTCTCCATAGCTTTGCAGACTAGACTTGTTAAGCTTATGGGGCGGTAATTACCAGGTTCCGTAGAGGCACCGCCTTTGTGGAGTGGGACCACAGTTGCCGTACGCCACTCCTTGGGCACGTATCCTGTGGTAAGGCTGAGATTAAACAGCTGCCTTATGTGCGGGTTTAATTCCTCATTTAGCTCGTGTAGCACACAGCCGGGGACACCATCCAGTCCCATTGATGCGGTGTTTTTAGCTTTAGAGAGAGCAGCTTTCACCTGCGCATTTGAGATGTCCGGGAGGCTACACTCGGCTGGGATAGTTATCTCTCCTTTAGGGGAGAGGGGTGAAGTTTGCACTGAACCTGTCTGCCAGTATGTTGGCAATGTCTGTGGGTTCAGTGATTTTTGTATCATTTTGGACTAATTCTGAGCATATCTGGGAGTTTCCACCCAGGTTCCTAACATAGCTGAAAAAGGCCTTATGATTGTCCTTTGAATCCCTGGCAATTTTTCTCTCAAAATTGGCCTTAGTTGATTTTATGAGTGCTCGTATTTTTTACTAATAATGATCAGGGGTGACTTCCCTTTTATGGATTTTGTTCTATCATGTAATAGCTTTCTCCTCTTATTGTAAAGTTTGTTAATGGCTGGGGTCCACCAGACTGGACGTTTGCCCTTTGTGGAAAGAGTCTTGGTTTTATTTGGGATTGCCTGATCCATGCAGTCCTGGAGGTGTTCATAGAAGGCATTTGTAAGGGCTTCCAGCTTGGGTTGTGGTTTCCTCTGGCTCAGGGGCCTTGAAGGATACCACACCAGTCTTGAGTAGTGTGAAGTTTCCTTTAGAGAAGTTCTTCACTATGATCTTTTTTGCTTGGGGTGGGGGCGGGATGTGGATTTCCAGTGAGATTAGTTTATGATCAGATCTCACCAATGAGGGATATACTTCCGGCGTGGAGCATTTTGTCCCCATGTTTGTGACAATGAGATCTAGTATATTTTCTCCTCTCGTGGGAACAGTGACTAGCTGTTCCATGGCATTTGAATTTATGAACTCCAGGAACCGTTGGGCTAGAAAGTTAGGGCTTGAGTAATGTTCCCAGTCTATATTCGGTAGTTGAAGTCACCCAATATGATGGTGTTTGGAGATACATTTATACCCTCCAGTGTCTTCAGGAAGGCTGTGTGGGGTTCCTGAGTTTGAGAGGGTGGCTTGTAGCATGCTACAATTTGTAGAGCAGTTTTGCCTATGGTTAGTTGCACCTGGATAGTTTCCGAAGCTTCGTGCGTTGCCACCAACCTGGAGGTGTGAGTATCCTTTATGAATATGGATACACCCCCTCCTTTTGTGGTGTGGTCCGGGTTTTGGGGCCGGAACGCATGATATGAGGTAAAACCTAATAGTGCCGGGGTGCTCTCAGGAGCCTTGAACTCCATATGTATTTTTATGGTAGAGGGGTGGGATGTTTATCTTGGAATGTATACTCCATATGTATTTCTCTGGTGGAGGGATGGGATGTGTACCTTGGAATGTACACTTCATATGCATTTCCCTGGCAGAGGGGTTGGACATGTATCTTGGAATGTATCCTCCATATGTATTTCTCTGGTGGAGAGATGGAACATGTAGCTTAGAATGTGCAGTCCATATGTACAGTATTTCTGTGGCAGAGGGATTGGACTTGTAGCCTGGAATGCCCACTCCTTCTGTATTTCTATGGCAGAGGGATGGGAAGTGTAGCTTGGAATGTGGACTCCATATGTTTTTCTCTGGCAGAGAGGTGGGATTTGCAACTTGGAATGTATACTCCATATATATTTCCCTGGTGAAGGGGTGGGATGTGTAGCTTAAAAGTTATACTCCATATGTATTTCTCTGGCAGAGGGATGGGGCATGTATCTTGGAATGTATACCCCATATTTATTTCCCTGGCACAGGGGGCAGGATGTGTAGCTTGGAATGTATACTCCATACGTATCTCTCTGGCGGAGGGATAGGATGTGTATCTTGGAATGTATACTCCATATTTATTTCTCTGGTGGAGGGGTGGGATGTGTAGCTTGGAATGTGTACCCCAGATGCATTTCCCTGGAGGAGGGATAGGACGTGCATCTTGGAATATATTCTCCATATTTATTTCTCTTGCAGAGAGGTAGGATGTGCATCCTGGAATGTATACTTGATATCTTTTTCTCTGGTGGACAGCTGGGACATGTAGCTTGGAATGTATATTCTGGCGGAGTGATGGGATGTGTAGCTTGGTATATATACTTCGTATGCATTTCTCTGGCAGAGGGGTCGGGTGTGTATCTTGGAATGTGTGCTCCATATGGATTTCTCTGGTGGAAGGATGAGACATGTAGCTTGTAATTTATACTTTATATGTATTTCCCTGGTGAAGAGTTGGAATGTGTAGCTTGGAATGTATACTCTGGTGGAGGGATGGGATGTGCAGCTTGGAATGTATACTGTGGCGGAGGGATGGGACATGTATCTTGGAATGTACATCCATCTTTATTTCTATAGCAGAGAGCTAGGATATGTATCTTGGAATGTGTACTCCATATGTATTTCTCTGGAGGAGAGGTGGGATATGTATCTTTCAATCTACACTCCATATGTGTTTATCTGGCTGAGGGTTGGGATGTGTAGCTTGGAATGTATGCTCCATATGTATTTCTCTGGTGCAGACGTGGGACGTGTATCTTGGACTGTATACTGCATATGTATTTATCTGGTGGGCAGGTGGAACTTGTATCTTAGAAGCTACACTCCATATGTATTTCTCTGGCAAAGAGCTGGGAAATGTAGCTTGGAAAGTATACTCCATATGTATTTCCCTGGCAGAGAGGTTTAACGTGTGTCTTGGAATGCATGCTCCATATGTATTTCCCTGGCAGATAGGTGGGGGATGTAGCTTGGGATGTACACTCCATATGTATGTCTCTGACAGATGGATGGGACGTGTATCTTAGAATGTACACTCTATATGTATTTCTCTGGTGGAGAGGTGGGACATATATCTTGGAATGTGTACTCCACATGTATTTCTCTGGCAGAGAGGTGGAAAGTGTAGCTCAGAATGTATACTCCATATGTATTTCTCTCACAGAGGGGTGGCATGTGCAGCTTCAGATGTATACTACATGTGTGTTTCCCTGGCAGTGGGATTGGACGTGCATCTTGGAATTTATATGCCATATGTACTGGTCTGGTGGAGAGATGGGACATGCATCTTGCAATGTATACTGTGGTGCTGGGATAGAACATGTAGCTTGGCATGTATATTCTTGCAGATGGAGGAGATGTGTACTTGGAATGTATACTGCATACATATTTCACTGGCATAGAGGTGGAATGTTTATCTTGGAATGTATACCTGACAGAGGGATGGGACGTGTAGCTTGCAATGTATACTCTTGCAGAGGGATGGGATATATAGTTTTGAATATACACTCCGTATGTATTTCCCTGGCGGAAAGGTGGGAATTGTAGCTTGGAATATATACTCTATATGTATTCCTCTGGAGTAAAAGTGTGAAGTGTAGCTTGGAATGTATACTCTGTATGCATTTCCCTGGTGGACAGGTGGGACATGTATCTTGGAATGTGTACTCCATATGTTTCTCTGGCAGAGGGATGGGATGTGTAGCTTGAAATGTACACTCCATATATATTTCCCTGGTGGAGTGGTGGGATGAGTATCTTGGAATGTATACTCCATATATATTTCTCTGGTGGAGGGGTGGGATGTGTACCTTGGAATGTAACCCCATATGTATTTCTTTCGCAGAGGGGTGGGATGTTTAAATGTATACCACACAGGTATTTCTCTGGTAGAGGGATAGGATGTGTAGCTTAGAATGTAGACTTTATATGTATTTCTCTGACAGAGGAGATGGATGTGCATCTTGGAATGTACACGCCATATGTATTTCTCTGGCAGAGAGGTGGCATATGCATTTCCCTGGTGGAAGGGTGGGATGTGTATATGTACACTTCAAATGTATTTCCCTGGTGGAGGGATAGGGTGTTTATATTGGAATGTGTATTCCATATGTATTTCCCTGGGGGAGGGGTGGGACATGTAGGTTGGAATGTACACTCCATACAGTATGTGTTTCCCTGGCAGACGTGTGGGATGTGTTAATATGAATGCATACAGCGCATGTATTTCCTAGGAATAGAGGTCGGATTTCTAGCTTAGAATGTACTCTCTATATGAATTTCTCTTGCAGAGGGATGGGACGTGTAGCTTGGAATGTATACTCCATATGTATTTCCCTGGCAGAGGAGTTGGTTTGGAATGTGCATTCCATATGCATTTCTATGGCAGAGGGATGGAACCTGTATCTTAGAATTTATACTCCATTTGTTTTTCCCTGGCAGAGGGGAGGAATGTGTAGCTTGGAATGTGTACTCTATATGTATTTCACTGGTGAAGAGGTGGGAGGTGTATCTTGGAATGTATACTCCATATGTATTTCCCACACAGAGGGATGGGATTTATATCTTGGAATATATACTCCAGATGTATTTCCCTGGTGGTGGGATGGGACGTGTAGCTTGTAATGTATACGCCATATGTATTTCACTGGCAGAGAGCTTGGATGTGTAGCTTGGATTGTATACTCCATATGTAGTTCTCTGGCAGAAGGATGGGACATGTAGCTTGGAATGTACACTCCATAAGTATTTCTGTGGTGGAGTGGTGGGATGGGCATTTTGGAATGTATACTCCATATCTATTTCTCTGGAAGAGGGATGGGACATTTATCTTTGAATGAGTACTCCATATGGATTTCTCTTGTGGAGAGGTGAGATATATATCTTGCCATGTACGTATATGTATTTCCAAGGAAGAGGTGTGGGAATTCTAGCTTGAAATATATACTCCATGTGTATTTCCATTGCGGAGGTTGGGATGTGTACCTAGGAATGTATACTCTATGTGCATTTGTCTGGTGGAGGGATGGGAAGTGTGTCTTGGAATGCATACTCTATTTGTATTTTTCTGGTGGAGGAATGGGATGTGTAGCTTGGAATGCATACTCCATATGTATTTCCCTGGTGGAGAGGTGGGACGTGTATCTTTGAATGTATACTCCATATGTATTTCTCTGGGAGAGAGGTGGGAAATGTAGCTTGGAATGTCCATTCCATATGTATTTCCCTGGTGGAGTGGTGGGATGTGTAGCTTGCAATGTATACTCCATATGTATTTCCCTGACAGTGGGGTTGGATGTGCAGCCTTGAATGTATAATCCATATGTATTTTTCTGGCAGACAGGTGGGACATATAGTATCGAATGTATACTCCATATGTATTTCCCTGGTGCAGAGATGTGATGTGTAGCTTGAAATGTATACTCCATACATACTTCTCCGGTGGAAGGATGGGATATGTGTGTTAAAATGTATACTCCATATGTATTTCTCTGGTAGAGAGTTGGGATGAGAAGCTGGGACTGTACACTTCATATGTATTTCTCTGGCATAGAGGTGAGATGTATACCTGCGAATGTATCATCTGCTAGAGGGATGGGACATGCAGCTTGCAAGGTATACTCTGGCAGAAGGATGGGATGTTTATCTTTAAATACACATTCCATATGTATTCCCCTAGCATAAAGGTTGGACACGTAGCTTGGAATGTATACTGCAAATGCATTTCCCTGAGAGAGGGATGGGATATGCATCTTGAAATGTGTACTCCGTATATATTTCTCTGGTGGAGGGATGGCATGTTTATCTTGGAATGTATACTCCATATGTATTTCTTTGGTGGAGGGGTGGGATGTTTATCTTGGAATGTGTACTCCAAATCTATTTCTCTGACAGAGGGATTGCCTGTGTACCTTGGAAAGTACACTTCATATGTATTTCCCTGGCAGAGGGGTTGGATGTGTATCTTGGAATGTATACCCCCTATGTAGTTTACTGGTGGGCCATGTAGCTTGGCATGTGCACTCCATCTATATTTCTCTGCCAGAGGGGGTTGGACTTGTAGCTTGGAACGTGCACTCCTTACGTATTTCCCTGGCAAGGGGTTAGATGTGTACTCCATATGTATATCCCTGGTGGAGGGATGGGATATGTATTTTGGAATAGATTTCTCTGGCAGAGAGGTTGGATGTGCATCCTAGAATGTATACTCAATATCTATTTCTCTGGCAGAGAGGCGAGACATGTAGTTTGGAATGTATACTCTGGCTGAGAGATGGAAAGTGTAGCTTGGAATGCATACTCTGGCAGAGGGATGGAACATGTGGGTTGGTATGTATACTCCATATGTATTTCTCTGCCAGAGAGGTGGGACATGTATCTTGGAATGTATTGTCCATATGTATTTCTCTGGCGGAGGGATGGAATATGTATCTTGGAATGTATACTCCATATGCAATTTTCCTGGCAAAGGGGTGGGAAAGGTAGCTCGAAATGTATACTTCATATGTATTTCCCTGCCAGAGGGGTGGGAAGTGTATCTTGGAATGTACACTCCATATGTATTTCTCTAGTTGAAACAAAGAGTGAGAAGGTCACACAGAAAAAACAATCAGTAAAAACTAAATAAAAACTCGGGCCAAGCTAGAACTTCCACTGAATGACTTCTCAGACCTCCTGAATTGGAGGCACATGAGATATATGCAAATGACCTGTATGAACATCAGGTGTTTCAGCTATATGGCTATTCTGAATGCCCATGACTTCTTTTCTTTTTAAGTCGTTTTAATGGACAATTTCAGGCCAATGTATCCTCCATATGTATTTCCCTGGTAAAGTTGTAGGATGTTCATTTAGTTTTTACTGATTGTTTTTTTCTCTGTGACCTATTCACTCTTTATTTTAGTTTGTTAGTTGGGATATTTTGAAGTCACCCTAATGGTAATGGACATCAGCTGGGTACACAGCCCTGTGTTGTTTCTTAGGCTTAGTCAAACACTCTGCTTGTGCTGATGAGGTCATAACAAGGCCGAAATATGCATATCCACAGCTAGTGGGGTTTGGCTTTATTGGCCTGAAACTGTCCATTAAAACGACTTAAAAATAAAAATGTGAAGGGCATTCAGAAGTGCCATATAGCTGAAACACCTGGTGTTCATAAAGGTCATTTGCATATATCCCATGTGCCTCTATTTTTCTAGTTGAGGGATGCGACATGTAGCTTGGAATGTATGCTCCATATGTATTGCTCTGCTGCTGGGGTGGGATATTTATCTTGGAATGTGTATATACTAATTTCCCTGGCAGAGGGGTGAGACGTGCAGCTTGTAATGTACACTACATATGTATTTCCCTGTTCGAGATGTGGGGCATGTAGCTTGGAAATTATACTCCATATGTATTTTCCTGGCTGAGGGGTTGCACATGTAGCTTGGAACGTACTCTATATTTATCTCTCTGGCATAGAGGTAGGACATGTATCTTGGTATGTATTCTCCATATTTATTTCTCTAGCAGAGAGGTAGGACATGTTTCTTGTAATGTATATTCTGGTGGAGGGATGGGACGTGTAGCTTGGAATTTATATCGCATATGTATTTCCCTGGTGGAGATCTGGCATGTGTAGCTTGGAATATGTACTTCATATGTATTTCACTGGAGGAGAGGTGGGACGTGTATCCTAGAATGTATACTCGGTATGTATTTCTCTGGTGGAGAAGTGGATTGTGCATCCTGGAATGTATACTCAATATGTAGTTCCCTGGTGGAGAGCTGGGATGTGTAGTTTGGAATGTGTACTTCATATGTATTTCACTGGTTGAGAGATGGGACGTGTATCTTAGAATGTACACGCCTTATGTATTTCTCTAGCAGAGATGTGGGATGTGTATCTTGGAATGTATATTCATATGTATTTCTCTGGTGGCAGGATAGGAGGTGTAGCTTGCAATGTATAATCTGGCAGACGGATAGGATGTATAACTTTGAATGTATACTCCATATATATTTCCCTGGTGGAAAGGTGGGATGTGTAGCTTAGAATGTATACTACATATATATTTCCCTGGTGGAAAGGTGGGAAGTATAACTTGGAATGTATACTACATATGTAGATGGCGTACAGCAATAGTGGTCCCACTCCACAAAGGTGGCGCCTCTGTGGACCCTGGAAACTATCGCCCCATAAGCCTGACTAGCCTAGTCTGCAAGGCTATGGAGAGGATCATCATGGAACTCATAAACAAAGACATTGGGGACCTACAGACACTAGATCCTACCCAATTTGGCTTCATCAAGGGCAGATCCTGCCTTTTGAACCTGGTCAACTACTTCAAAACAGTCACCAAGGCCATAGATGAAGGGAAGGTAGTCCACACAGCCTATCTGGACCTCGCAAAGGCATTTGACACAATACCCCACTCGGGCATCATAGATAAGCTATCCAGCCTAAATATAAACCCCTATGTCACAAGATTGGTCGCAAACTGGCTTAAAGACAGAACCCACAGAGTCAGAGTTGCTGGAGCCATGTCAGACTCGAAACCGGTCACAAGTGGCATCCCACAAGGTTCTGTCCTGGGACCTCTCTTGTTCGGTATTTACTTTATTGAGGTACAGGCCAACGTGGGAGGACTATGGCTCACCAAGTTCACAGATGACTGCAAACTGGGCGCCATAATCGACTCTCCAGCTAACACAAAAATCCTTCAAAAAGGTCTCGCAGAGACAGATAACTGGTGCCAGAGCCATAGTCTAAAGCTAAATGCCAAAAAGTGTATAGTCATACCTCTTGGCAAAAACAATGTGCCCACAAATTACCACATAGGTGGTAACCCATTAAGTACAGAGAAAGTAATTAGGGATCTGGGGACCCAAGTTGATAGCAATCTCTCCTTTGACAACCACATTGCCAAAGTGGTTAGAAAGACCTTCTACATAGCCCACCTCATCATGAAAGGATTCACATTTAGATCAAGAGAGGTAATCGTGCCCCTTTATTCATCCCTCATCAGGCCCATCATAGAATACAATGCCCCCTTTTGGGATGTACCTTACCCAACACCTGCAGCAATTAGAAAGACCCCAAAAGTACCTCACCAGGAGGATCAAGGGACTCAAACAGATGCCATATGCTGCTCGGTTAAAAAAACTCCAGCTCTACTCAGTTGCATACCGCCTACTTCGAGGTGATCTATGCCTGACCTATAAAGCTATGTCCAACCCAGAATTAATGGACATGCTCCACCTCAGTAAATCTAAATCCCTTAGAGCCACACGCTTGAGGGACTTGAACCTCAGCACATAAATAAATAGAACATGCTGGAGGGACAGATTCATAACCCAGAGGCTCCCTTCGCTCTGGAATAGAATTCCAATCCATGTTAGGCAGAGCACCTCACTGACTCTCTTCAAGAAGAATCTTGATGAGTGGATGGGGGATCGTAGGTTTGTCCTGGGGATTACTTCTGTGTCACTATTAGACAGAGGCACAGTAAACTAAACTTTAAAAAGGGCACAGTATACTCAAATCAAGGGGTGGCATAAGCCAAACACAATTGGGCTAGGCTTATAAATGCCCCAGGGCAGATAGCCTAGTATGAACCTATGAAGCTATGTATTTCCCTGGCAGAGGGGTGGGAGGTGTAGCTTGGAATATATACTCCATATGTATTTCCCTGGTTAAGGGGTAGGGCATGTTGCTTGGACTGCATACTGCATATGTATTTCCCTGGCAGAGAGGTGAGACGTGTAGCTTGGAATGTACACTCCATATGTTTTTCTCTGGTCGAGAGGTGGGACATGTAGCTTGGAAATTATACTACATATGTATTTCTCTGGCAGAGGGCTAGGATGTGTAGCTTGGAATGTATACTCCAGATGTAGTTCCTTGGAAGAGGGATGGTAAGTGTATCTTGGAATATATACTCCATATTTAGTTCTCTAGCAGAGAGGTAGGATGTATTTCTTGTAATGTATATTCTGGCGGAGGGATGGGACATGTAGCTTGGAATGTATAGTCCATATGTATTTCTCTGGCAAAGAGGTGGGTTATGCATCCTGGAATGTATACTTGATATGGATTTCTCTGGTGGGGAGGTGGGATGTGTAGCTTGGAATGTATACTCTGACAGAGAGGTGGGACATGTAGGTTGGTATGTATTCATATGTATTTCTCTGGCAAAGAGGTGTGACGTATATCTTGGAATATATACTCCATATGTATTTCTCTGGTGGATGGATGGGAAGTGTATCTTTGAATGTATATTCCATATGAATTTCGCTGGTGGAGGGATGAGACATGTACCCTGGAATTTATACTTCATATGTATTTCCCTCTCGGAGAGCTGGGATGCATAGCTTGGAATGTATACTCCATCTGTATTTCTCTGGTGGAGGCATGGGACGTGTAGCTTGGAATTCATATTCCATATCTATTTCTGTGGTGGAGGGATGGGACGTGTAGCTTGGAATTCATATTCCATATCTATTTCTGTGGTGGAGGGATGGGACGTGTATCTTGGAATGTATACTCTACATTTTTTTCAATGTCAAAGGGGTGGGATGTGTAGCTTTGAATGGATACTCCATATGTATTTCCTTGGTGAAGGGGTGGGATGTTTATCTTGGACTGTATACGCCATATGTATTTCTTTGGTGGAGAGGTGGGATGTTTATCTTGGAATGTATACTCCATATGTATTTCTCTGGCAGAAGGGGTGGGATGTGTAGCATGGAATGTATACTCCAAATGCATTTTTTTGGTGGAGGGGTGGGACATGTATCTTAGAATGTATACTCCATATTTACTTCTCTGGTGGAGGGGTGGGATGTGTAGCTTTGAATGTGTACTCCATATATATTTCACTGGTGGAGAGGTGGGACGTGTATCTTATAGTCCATATATATATATTTCTCTGTCAGAGGGATGGGATGTGTATGTTGGAATGTATACTCCATATGTGTTTCTCTGGCATCTGGCAAAGAGGTGGGACGTGTACCTTGGAATGTACAGGTCTTATGTATTTCTCTAGCAGAGATGTGGGACGTGTATCTTGGAAAGTATACTCTACCATAGCGATAGGACTTGTAGTTTGGTATGTATACTCCATATGCATTTCTGAGGAGCAGTGGTGGGCATGTACCTTGGAATGTACACTCATATGTATTTCCCTGGTGGAGGGATGGGATGTGTAGCTTGGAATGTATACTCCATATGTATTTCCCTGATGGAGGGGTGGTATGTGTATCTTGGAATGTATACTCCATATGTATTCTCTGGCAGTGGGGTGAAAGTGAAAACAACAAATAAGTCATTTATTCCAAGGGGTAAACTCATCTGCTAGTTTGCATCATTTGCAAAACTGAGTAACTGTTCTTACTGTATGAATTAGGCATGTGTCAGGAGTTAGAACTTCAGTGATAGGTTACTCATTTGTTTGTTTGGATTTATTTTCTGGGCAAGTCCAACTGCACAAGAAATTGCTTTTCAGGCAAGGCTCCAAGAGCAAAGCTTACGCAACCAAATAATATACAGAAGATAAAAGTCTACATCGATTGCAAAAAATAACAGAGAAAAACATTTCACAATACAGTAATGCAAAATACATGTTAACATAAGTCTAAGATCTTGATGCTTAAATAACAGATTATTGCAGAGAATACAAATACAGTTTCAACGAGCTTTCGACTCTAACATCATGCACATCTGCTGGAGTGATACCTGTGTGCAAAGAACATGAACCAAACTACACAGCACTCCAACATCTTGGGGAGTTATGATAAGCTTTTAGTTACAGCACAAGAAATATGTCTTAGGAATTAGCACATCTGAGAAATATCACATGTGAACTCTGCGCACATCAATACAAAAACCATTATGGGGAAGTTAAAAAATTAATAGAAGATGAAGAATTAAACTTAAAGGCATAAGAGCCCGAGGGAGGCGGTTAATGCTGCAAGAAGGAAAATATTTTGCATGCAGGCAATAGCATTTGTAATTAGAGCTATCTACAAGTATACATAACATGATTGTGAGAAGTTAACATCAGAGGAAAATGTAATGGCATAAGAGCATGAGGAAGGTGCTTAAGCAAGAAGATTTTATCCAGCATAGAAGAGATGCTGTAGTTAGGATTTACATGTTTGTAAGTTATCTGTTTCAAGGGGAAATTCCTTAGCCTGCTGCAGATGACAGCATTAAATGTTTGTAAGCTAGCTAACTGCTTCTGTGGGGAATCCTCTAGTTGACTGTAGATGACACCATTAAATATCTATAACTTAGCTAACTGTTTTAGGGGGGACCCCTAGTCTACTGAAGGTGATGGCATTAAATGTTTGTAAGTTAGCTAACCGTTTTGAGGGGAAGATCCCCTAGACTACTGTAGATGAAGGCATTAAATGTTTGTCAGTTATCTAACTGTTTTGGGTGGATCCCCTAGTCTACTTCAGATGACGACAATAAATATTTCTAAGTCGGCTAACTGTTTCTGAGGGAGAGATCCCCTAGTCTACTGTAGATTTATTTATTTATTTATTTATTATTTATTTATTTGCAATTTGATTACCAGGGAAGTCCACTGGGCCAAATTGACCCATTTTCAGTGGAGGCCTGGGGAGAAAAGCTCCAAGATGCATTATGCAAATTAGATACAAATGATTGTTAATATTAAAGATCTTATGTAGAATAGTTACTCATAAATGCATTCAATAGTATGCATAGTTAACAAATTCATTAAGCTTGAAGGCAGGGATCACACAGTTTCATTTGAGGAAAACAGATATGGGTTAGGTGTGGAAACAGTAGAATTCCAACAGATAAAATAACCAGTAAAACAGTCGAGACGAACCAAATCCACTTGCAGAACACAGGTTTATTGCTAGTAATCTTGTTAACACACCAACCAAGTACTAAGCGCTTTCACCCATACAGTGGGCATCATCAGAGTACAATCACATTCACAAAAATCTCGATTTAAATAGAAGCAGCAATTGATAGTTATTCAATTAATTAATCAACTGTGATTAATGCAAAAATATCTAATGTTTGTAATACATACTTGTAATAAATATAATAGTTAAAAGTAATCTTAATTACAACTTGAACCCATTAATAAAAATATATAAAAATTAATATATTAATTTTAAACACACAAAACAGAACTATTTAAATAGACCTTAAATACTTATAAAAATTTATAAAAAATTTATACAAATTGAATACTACTATAACTATATAAATTGTGATTTATATTTGAGTATACTGGTTATAGAAATATAGTCATTGATACCAGGGTACATGTTTGCGTTAAATCTAAGCTGCCACAAACATTCCTTAACCTCTAATAATGTTTTTTCATCACCACCTTTATTATTATTGTAAGATATTCTATCAATCACAAAAAATAAAAACCTTTTAAAATTGTCGCATCTTATGCTATGTAAATACAATGCACTAGTGTCTTTCTTCTTTTTGATATCTCTTACATGTTCTCCTATTCGGTCTTTAAGCATCCTAATAGTTTTCCCAATGTAGTATACTGGGCATGTAGAACAGGTAGCAAGATATACTACCATTTTTGTTTTGCAGTTGCAATGTCCCGGACATCTAATAGTTTTACCAAAGTTTGGGACTACTACATATGGACCATCATTAATATATCTACAGAAATGACATACACCACATTTGCCCATCTTGGACTTAAGGTATGTATTCATACCCTGTGTTGATTCAAAATACTCTTTTAAATTCATACCTCGACTGTAGGTAATTTTAGGCAATAAACCCAAAATATCTATACATTCATCATTGTTCGTAAATACACTAGACCAACTTTCTCTTACAGCGTTTACTATTTTCATGGATGTATCATTATAGGGGATGACTAAAGCATCATTACCAATAAATGGTCTGTTCCCACTAATAATATTTGTAGTACCAAACTTAATAATCGGTTGATATGTTTTCTTTTGGTCCATACCTCAGTACTTATTTTGTCAATCAATTCCTTTGGGTATCCTCTGTCAGAAAACATACTAGACAATATTTTCATTTCATCACAGAAAACCTTGTCGTCACTAATGATTCTTGATAACCTTACCATCTGTCCTTTGATTAAATTCTTCCTTTGATTGTAAGGGTGACAACTATCAAAGTGTAAAAAGGAATTGGAATGTGTTTTTTTCCGATAAATGTTGGTATCTATCCTGCCGTTGTTTTTATATAATAATATGTCAAGATATTCACAGTAATTATCAACTATCTTACTAGTGAAACTCAAAAAAGTTGTTGTAGTGTTTAAGAATGATTCAAATTCAATAAATCTTTCTCTAGTACTCTTCCAGAAAATCAAAATATCGTCCAAAAACCTCAAGTAAAGAACAACATCATCCCAAAAACATGAGGAAAATAACATTTGTGTCTCCCACAAAGCCAACACAAAGTTGGCATAAATGGGAGCACATCGTGCCCCCATCGCTACCCCAGTTTTTTGTCTGAAATATTCACCATTTAAGAATATATAATTATTTTCAAGAACTAATTCCATTAATTCCCTTAAAAATTTACACTTGTCATTACTGAATGTACCAAACCTGAGTAGGCTTGCCTCAAACATTTCTAAACATTGCTTGTGTGGTATAACAGTAAAAAGGCTTACAATGTCAATAGTGACCATAGAAAACTCCAGATTTGTTCCAACAAGCTTGGTTCTAATTTTATCCAAACAATGCCATGAATCTTTCACGATGTGGTCTAAATTGCCTAAAACCTCCTTACAATGAAAGTCAATAAAGGAAGACATAGCTTCCATTTTTGACCCTCTAGCAGAAATATAGGTCTAAATGGTGGATCATAGACATTTTTATGAATTTTTGGAATACCAAAGATGGATGGAGTCATGAGATATTCCACATTAAGAAAATTGTATTCGTCTTTAGTAATGACTCCATCCATCAAGTATTCGTACATGATCCAATCCAATTTACTATATGCTCTGTTAATTTCGTGTTTTGACACTTTCTCATATGTATTGTTGTCATTTAACATTGTCATAATTTTGTTGAAATAATCCTCTTTATTCATAACAACCACACCCCCACCTTTGTCGGGTTTCATAACCCTGTATTTATCTGTTGTTGTAAGTTCTTTTAAACAAAATTTTTCAACTGTAGTTAGGTTGTAGGATGTGATTCTTTCATTTTTCACAATTCTATGAAACTGAGTATCACATAGCCTATCAAATACTTGAATAATAGGGTTCTGTGGAGGTATAAAAGTACTCTGTCTTTTTAATGTCAAGTAGTGATTATCAATCTTCATATTTTTGTTCTTGAAAAACATCCTTAAATTCAATTTTCTAGTAAAAAGTTTTAGGTTAATCAAAATTTTACCAATGTCTGATCTAAATTTAGGAAAAAAAATTTAAACCCTTTTTAAAAAGGTTTAAATAACTTGCATCAAACTTCAAATCAGTAAAATTGTACACACTAAAACCTCCGTCAACCAAAATGGAACATACACATTCATTAACATTGTTGTATGTCTCACTAGTGTCATCATCACAAGCAGAAATTCCATCTATTGTCTGTACACAATAATAGTTATGAAAATCATGATTTGATTGAAACTCAACGATACCTGTTGTTGAGCATCCCTGTGTAACATTATAATCAACTTGTGTACAGATAAAATCCTCCTCTACTAACGGTACCATGAATTGGTCCTGTGATTTCTGTTCAAATATTGATAGTTCTGCTGTTGCCCCCCATACCGGTCCCTTAACCGCTCTGATCTCCTCAGAATCGGTTCTTCTAAAAAAGCCCCCTCCCCATTATCATACACAGCCTCATTACATATGTCGGTGTGTGGTATGTTAGAACCAGTATTAGTATTTTGTGCATTCCATGTATCACCATCCACTCTATCTAACCCATCAATTTTAAATGCACGTTTCATGTTTTTAAATTCCTTGAAATGTGAATAGGCCCTCTTACACCTATAATCGTTGGTGTCTCTAGTACGCTTGTGATTTTTAACTTCCAAACCATTTAAAATAAACTTGTCATTGTCTTTCAGTATTTTATCTATTAAAATCAAATAAAAGATCATTTCGAATACTATTGTCTAGTTTAGTTAATTGCTCATTCAAAACAGACAATCTATTGTTATTGTTACGTATAATAAGTTGCATAAGTTCAATACCTGTTCTGTCGAACAGATGAGTAAGTTCAGTAAAAAGTTCTGTGCCTTCAGAAAAACCAAAAGGCAATTTAAACATCCGAAGACCTTTAGGAACCTGTCCCAATTCAATGGACCTTTCCATGAACACGGAATTTAGATCAGACATTGGTAAAATTTTGATTAACCTAAAACTTTTTACTAGAAAATTGAATTTAAGGATGTTTTTTAAGAACAAAAATATGCAGATTGATAATCACTACTTGACATTAAAAAGACAGAGTATTTTTATACCTCCACAGAACCCTATTATTCAAGTATTTGAGAGGCTATGTGATACTCAGATTCGTAGAATTGTGAAAAATGAAAGAATCACATCCTACAACCTAACTACAGTTGAAAAATTTTGTTTAAAAGAACTTACAACAACAGATAAATACAGGGTTATGAAACCCGACAAAGGTGGGGGTGTGGTTGTTATGAATAAAGAGGATTATTTCAACAAAATTACGACAATGTTAAATGACAACAATACATATGAGAAGGTGTCAAAACACGAAATTAACAGAGCATATACTAAATTGGATTGGATCATGTACGAATACTTGATGGATGGAGTCATTACTAAAGACGAATACAATTTTCTTAATGTGGAATATCCCATGACTCCATCCATCTTTGGTATTCCAAAAATTCATAAAAATAATCTATGATCCACCATTTAGACCTATAGTTTCTGCTAGAGGGTCAAAATGGAAGCTATGTCTTCCTTTATTGACTTTCATTGTAAGGAGGTTTTAGGCAATTTAGACCACATCGTGAAAGATTCATGGCATTGTTTGGATAAAATTAGAACCAAGCTTGTTGGAACAAATCTGAAGTTTTCTATGGTCACTATTGACATTGTGAGCCTTTTTACTGTTATACCACACAAGCAAGGTTTAGAAATGTTTGAGGCAAGCCTATTCAAGTTTGGTACATTCAGTAATGACAAGTGTAAATTTTTAAGGGAATTAATGGAATTAGTTCTCGAAAATAATTATATATTCTTAAATGGTGAATATTTCAGACAAAAAACTGGGGTAGCGATAGGGGCACGATGTGCTCCCATTTATGTCAACCTTGTGTTGGCTTTGTGGGAGACACAAATGTTATTTTCCTCATGTTTTTGGGATGATGTTGTTCTTTACTTGAGGCTTTTGGACGATATTTTGATTTTTTGGAAGGGTACTAGAGAAAGATTTATTGAATTTGAATCATTCTTAAACACTACAACTACTTTTTTTGAGTTTCACTAGTAAGATAGTTGATTATTACTGTGAATATCTTGACATATTATTATATAAAAACAACGGCAGGATAGATACCAACATTTATCGGAAAAAAACACATTCCAATTCCTTTTTACACTTTGATAGTTGTCACCCTTACCATCAAAGGAAGAATTTAATCAAAGGACAGATGGTAAGGTTATCAAGAATCATTAGTGACGACAAGGTTTTCTGTGATGAAATGAAAATATTGTCTAGTATCTTTTCTGACAGAGGATACCCAAAGGAATTGATTGACAAAATAAGTACTGAGATACGGACCAAAAGAAAACATATCTATCAACCGATTATTAAGTTTGGTACTACAAATATTATTAGTGGGAACAGACCATTTATTGGTAATGATGCTTTAGTCATCCCCTATAATGATACACCCATGAAAATAGTAAACGCTTTAAGAGAAAGTTGGTCTAGTGTATTTATGAACAATGATGAATGTATAGATATTTTGACTTTATTGCCTAAAATTACCTACAGTCGAGGTATGAATTTAAAAGAGTATTTTGAATCAACACAGGGTATGAATACATACCTTAAGTCCAAGATGGGCAAATGTGGTGTATGTCATGTCTGTAGATATATTAATGATGGTCCATATGTAGTAGTCCCAAACTTTGGTAAAACTATTAGATGTCCGGGACACTGCAACTGCAAAACAAAAATGGTAGTATATCTTGCTACCTGTTCTACATGCCCAGCATACTATGTTGGGAAAACTATTAGAATGTTTAAAGACTGAATAGGAGAACATGTAAGAGATATCAAAAAGAAGAAAGACACTAGTGCATTGTATTTACATAGCATAAGATGTGACAATTTTAAAAGGTTTTTATTTTTTGTGATTGATAGAATACCTTACAATAATAATAAAGGTGGTGATGAAAAAACATTATTAGAGGTTAAGGAATGTTTGTGGCAGCTTAGATTTAACGCAAACATGTACCCTGGTATCAATGACTATTTTTATTTAAGTATTTAAGGTCTATTTAAATAGTTCTGTTTTGTGTGTTTCATATCAATAAAATTAATATATTAATTTTTATATATTTTTATTAATGGGTTCAAGTTGTAATTAAGATTACTTTTAACTATTATATTTATTACAAGTATGTATTACAAACATTAGATGTTTTTGCATTAATCACAGTTGATTAATTAATTGAATAACTATCAATTGCTGCTTCTATTTAAATCGAGATTTTTGTGAATGTGATTGTACTCTGATGATGCCCACTGTATGGGTGAAAGCGCTTAGTACTTGGTTGGTGTGTTAACAAGATTACTAGCAATAAAACCTGTGTTCTGCAAGTGGATTTGGTAGGTGTGGAAACAGTTTACATACAAACCTTTTAAGAAAATGTAAATACTCTTTACATACACACATCAACAGTAGAATGCTATTTACAATATTTACAAGGTTGGGCTGTGTGAGGGTAGCTGTAGGAGGTGAGAGCTTAGAGAGAAGCTATAGAAATTGTTGAGAGCTTAGATAGGCTCATAGGAAGATAACTATGAGAGTTGTAGAGCTTGGGAACCAGAGCGAGAACCCCCTTGGATTAGGTTGGGTGAAGGCAGGTACACTTTCATTTAGTGGACAGGTGTTTGAATAGTTGGGTTTTGAAGTTTTCTGAGTTTGGTATGGTTCTTAGTGTGGAGGGAATGGAATTCCATTTTTTGCCTAATGAGAAAGATAGGAGAAGTTGGCCAGCAGGACGTTTAGGTTTATAGATAGTAATTAAGTTCTGATTTTCAGATCTGAGAGCTCTGTTGGGTGTATAAAGGGGAAGGATGTTAGTTAGAGTGGGCCATTTTGTTGGGTGAAATATGAGTCTATGTGCAGTAGTGAGTTGGAGATAGTCTAGGTAGTTTGGGAGTTCAAGCCAATTCAGGGACTGTAGGGTTAGGCAGTGATGGGTGGTATTTTTAGATTTAGAGGCAAATTTAGAGATTTTGTTGTAGCAGTTTTCTAGTTTAGAGGTGATAGAGGAGGAAAGGTTGGTTAGGAGAGGGGCTCCGTATAATAAAGAAGGAAGAAGATAAGTCGAGGCCAGAGTTTGCCTGGTAGAGTTGGAGAGAAAGCGGTTATTCCTATACAGCATACCTAGCTTTTGGTGGGTTTTCTTAATATTTTGTTGAATATGAATATCAAATTTGAGGTGTTCATCTACAGTAATGCCAAGTAGTTTGGCAGAGGGGACTACTTCTATAGGTGAGTTGGTTTGACTATAGACTTTGAAGTTGTTTTTATCATAGGTGAGGGTCTTTGAGGGAGGGAATAGTAGAACCTTTGATTTATTTGCATTGAAAGAGAGGTGGTTTTGAGGCATCCAGTTTTCAATTGTTGAGAAAGCAGTTTGGGTTTTAGTCAGCAATTCAGAGAGGTTTGAGGCAGAGCAGACTAAGGTTGAATCATCTGCATATTGAATGATTTTAGCATCAGGAATAGCAGTGTGAAAGTTATCGATGAAGATGTTAAAAAGCATCGGCCCAAGGATGCTCCCCGTGGTACGCCAATTGCGGTAGGTAGGAAGGAAGAGATGGAGTTCTTCCATTTGACTGCCTATTATTTGTCTGATAGATAGCTGGAGAACCAGGATAAAGCATTATGTTAGAGATTAAGGTTTGAGAGATGATAGAGAAGGTGCTTGTGGGAAACAGTATCAAAGGCTTTAGACAGATAGAGCAAAACAGACACTAAGTGGCCTGAATCTCGGACTTGATTGACAGTTTCTAGGAAAGAGAGTAGAGCGGTTATTGTGCTATGGCCTGGACGGACGCCATGCTGGGTAGGAGTGAGAAGATTGCATTGGGTCAGGAACGGCATAAGTTGGGGGTGAATGCATTTTTATAGGATTTTGGAGATTGGTGAGTGCAAAGCAATGGGGCGAAAGTTTGAGATGCTGGCATTTTTGCCTCCTTTATGAAAAGGAAGAATATAAGCTGAGCGCCAGAGTTTGGGGATGTATGATTCTTTTATGGATCAGTTGATAATGATGCTGATTGGGAGTACAATGCCATCAGCAGCACATTTTAGGAATGAAGAGGGAATACTGTCGGGAGCGTTAGAGCAAGGTTTAAGTTTGGAATAAAGTTTTTTTATAAAGTTAGTGGAGATGGATTTGAGTTCAAACAGATGAGGTGAGTTAGAAGGGGGAGAGTGTAGAGCAGTTGGGTTATTACTGGAAAATGTCTTGGTGAGGGTAGTAATAGTGTCTATGAAAAATGAGTTAAATTCAGAGCCTAGTTCGAGGTCAGATTTACTTGGGTCAGGACAGGGATTATTCTTGGAGCCTGGATTGAGGAGTGAGTTTACTGAGTTCCAGAATTTTGGGGGGGGGTTTTATTGTTATTGGACTGAAGTTTGATATAGTAGGATTTTTTGTCTTTGGTGATTAGTCATTTTGCACGGTTGCAGAGCTGTTTATATTGGACCAAGGTATTGTCCAGTTTATTGTTTTGGTAAAGTGCCCATAGGTTGTCTCTGTGGTGCATAATCTGTTTTGTCTCTTTGGATAGCCAAGGAGCAGTTTTAGTTTTTATCCTTTTGTTTTTTAGTGGGACGAGTGAGTTTAAAGTATCAGTGAAGACAGAGTTGAAGTATTCTATAGCCTTGTCAAGAGGAAGGATGGTTAGAATTTGCCAGTTCATTGTTTGAAAGTATTTGAGAAGGTAGTTGGGTTGACGCTACTGAGGTTACGTGTTTGAATGTACTGATGCTGGTGTGGGGAGAAACTAGTTGAGCAATGCATGAAGGCTGGGAGGTGGTTGCTAAAGGTATCAGGAATTGGTTATTTTATTTGGATCTGAGACTAGGACGGCATTAAATGTTTGTAAGTTATCTAACTGTTTCAGAGGGTCTATATTAGTTTGTACAAATTTATCTTCAGTGAATATCTTTACTTCGACACATATTCAGCGAAAATCACTTCTGCAATTTACTGAATTTTCAAAGGGCAATGAAACAATTGCCCTGCAGTACAACAGAACCCAAAAGTAACTAAATCAAACCCACCCAAGTGGGGGGCTTTGCCCCCTCACCCCCTAACTATATATACCAACTCCGAGATCACACTACAGTGGGACAAATGGCAAAGTTGCGCAGTTGGCCAACTATTTAATTGGCCTTGAAAAATTTGCAGAAGTGATTTTCGCTTAATACATGTCGATGAAATGACTGAAGATGAGTTTCGGCAAACTAATACAGACCCATTTCAGGGGGAGATCATCTATTCTACAGCAGATCACGGCATTAAATGTTTGTAAGTTATCTTACTGTTTCGGGAGGGATATCTCCTAGTCTATAGCAGATGATAGTATTAAATGCTTGTAAGGAACCTAACTGTTTCGGGGGGACATCCCCTAATCTACTGCAGATGATGGCATTAAATATTTGTGAGTTAGCTAACTGTTTCATGGGGGAGAACCCCTAGTCTACAGAAAATGAGTTTTAAATGTTTGGAAGTTATTTGTTTCAGGCGGGAGATCCCATAGTCTACTGCAGATAACAGCATTAAATGCTTGTAAGTGATCTAACTATTTCAGGGGGGAAAGTCTAATGCAGATGACAGCATTAAATGCTTGTAAGTTATCTAATTGTTTTGAGGGGGAGATCCCCTAGTCTACTGCAGATGATGGCAATAAATGCTTGTAAGTTATCTAAATGATTCAGGCAAATTCTCCTTGTCTAATGCAGATGATAACATTAAAAGTTTCTAAATGTTTATACGTTAGCTACCTGTTTTGGGGGGGAGACCCCATACTCTACTTCAGATGAAGTCATGAAATGTTTCTAAGTTATCTGTTTTGGGGGGAGATTCTCTATTCTACTGCAGAGGATGACATTAAATGTTTGTAACTTATCTTTTTCAGTGGGGATCACATACTCTACTGCAGATGAGAGCATTAAATGTAAGTTATCTGTTTCAGGGTGGAGATCCCCTAGTCTACGGCACATGATAAGATTAAATGTTTGTAAGTTATCTAACTGTTTGGGGGATGATCTTCTAGTCTACTGCAAATGGCAGCATTAAATGTTAGTAAGTTATCTAACCATTTCAAGGGGGGATCTCCCAGTCTACTGAATATGACAGCATTAAATGTTTGTAAGTTAGTTAACTGTTTTGGGGGTGGATCCCCTAGCCTACTGCAGATGACAGCATTAAATGTTTGTAAGTTATCTGTTTCAGGGTGGAGATCCCCTAGTCTACTGCAGATGATAAGATTAAATGTTTCTAAGTTATTTTATTGTTTCAGGGGGTGATCCTCTAGTCTACTGCAAATGGCAACATTAAATGTTTGTAAGTTATCTAACTATTTCAAGGGGGGGATCTCCCAGTCTACTGAAGATGACAGCATTAAATGTTTGTAAGTTATCTGTTTCAGGGGGGGATCCTCTATTCTACAGCACATCACGGCATTAAATGTTTGCAAGTTAGCTAACTGTTTTGGGGGGAGATCCCCTAGTCTACTGCAGATGATGGCACTAAATGTTTTTACATTATCTGTTTCAGGGGGAGATCCCCTAGTGTACGTCGGATGTTGGCACTAAATGTTTGCAAGTTATCTAACTGTTTCAAGGGAAGATCCCCTATTCCACTGTAGATGACGGCATTCAATTTTTGTAAGTTGTCTGTTTCAGAGGGGAGTTACTCTAGTAAACTGCAGATGATGGAAATAAACATTTGTAAGTTATCTAACTCATTCAGGGCGGAGATCCCCTAGTCTACCACAGATGATGACATTAAATGTTTGTAAGTTATCTAACTGTTTCAGGGGGGATCACTAATGGTAAAAACATTAACTGAAATGTTATTTAAAACAAAAAACAGCTCAAGATGAGAATTGTGCACAGATCTGTTCACTGGTCACCCACTGTTGTTCAGCCAGCACATACGAACATACGCAGATGTAGAAAGGTAAATAAACACAGTACAGACACAACCTTGAGCCGTCGGCTGAATTCCGACAGGCTGGCAGTTGGCCTGATGAAGTTGATATCATCATGCATGGCCCAGCACATGATGACATCAGCAACAACTTTGATTAAAAAAAACTTTTTTAAAAAGAGTGGGAAATTTGGGAATTGTAGGGACCACTCAGGAATTCGTAGTACCCCATTATTTTCTCCACAAAACGGGTAAATACCGAGGAATTCAGTACAGTTCAGTGGTATGTATCTAACTCTTTCAGGGGAATTCACGTCTACTGCAGATCATGGCATTAAATGTTTTAAGTTATCTAACTGCTTCATGGGGAAGATCCCCGAGTCAACTGCAGATGACAGCATTAAATGTTTGCAAGTTATTTAATTGTTTCATGGAGTGGGGGGAAAATCCCCAAATCTCCTACAGATGATGGCAATAAATGTTTGTAAGTTATCTGTTTCTGGGGAAGATCCCCTAGTTTTACTGCAGATGATGGCATTAAATGTTTATAAGATATCTGTTTCGGGGTAGATACCCTAGTCTACTGCGGATGAAGACAATCAATATTTGTAAGTTATCTGTTTCTGGGGGACAAACTCCTAGTCTACTGCAGATGATGACATTAAATGTTTGTAAGTTATCTAACTTTTTCATGGGGTAGATACCCTAGTCGACTGCATATGAAGGCAATAAGTTTTTTAAGTTATCTAACTGTTTCTGGGGGTGGTCCCCTAGTCTACTGCAGCTGAAGGCAACAAATGTTTGTAAGGGGTCTATATTAGAACACCGAACATTCAAAATGTCGAGTGTTCTAATATCAAACCCTACCGATCGAAAATACTAAACATCGAACATTCAGAACAGCAAATTTTTTTTCTTAGAGAAAAAATTAACTGTTCCAAAACACATACACACAACACAAGCACACCAAACAAACAGCAATCCACACGCATACACCTAAACTCTTACACCTAACCCTACACTAAACTATACATACTCGACTAACTATCCACTTACCTTAACCCAAACCCCAACCCTAAGGTCCATCACTATCGCACAGTCACCTCACCCGCACCCTAACTCACCTACCCCACCCTAACCCTCACGTCCACACAATCGTACACTTACCTGACCCGCGCCATAACCCTAACTCACCTAACCTGCCCTAACTGTCACATCCACACAATGCACTTACCTGAACCCAACCCGTAACTTTCCACCAGGCTGAAAATACCAAAGCAACAGAAACGGACAACTGAATTCTTTCCCTAGGAAAAAATTTGGTTTTCTTTCTTCGATATTTTCAGCGTTCGCTGAAAACAGGTCGAAATTAGAGCACTCGACATTTTAAATGTTCGGTGTTCTAATATAGACCCGTTTGTAAGTTATCTAACAATTTCAAGGAGTAGATCCATTAGTCTACTGCAGATGATGGCATTAAATGTTTGTAAGTTTTCTGTTTTGGGCGAGAGATCCCCTAATTTACTTCGGCTGAGGGCATTAAATATTTCTAAGTTAGCTAACTATTTCGAGAGTGATTCCCTACTCTACTGCAGATAACAGCATTAAATGTTTGTCAGTTATCTAACTGTTTCAGGGGGGAGATCCCCTAGTCTACTGCAGATGATAGCATTAAATGCTTGTAAGTTACCTAACAGTTATGGGGGAAATCCCCTAGTCTACTTCAGATGATGGAACTAAATGCTTGTAAGTTGTCTGTTTCGTGGGGAGAGTGTGCTGTAGATGATGTGATGTTAGTCATCTGTTTCCGGGAGAGATCTCCTACTCTACAGCAGATAACAGCATTAAATGTTTGTCAGTTATCGAACTGTTTCAGGGGGGAGATCCCCTAGTCTACTGCAGATGATAGTATTAAATGCTTGTAAGTTACCTAACAGTTATGGGAGAGATCCCCTAGTCTACTGCAGAAGATGGCATTAAATGTTTGTAATTTATCTAAAGGTTTCAGATTGAGAGATCCCCTAGTCCACTGCAGATGATGGCAATACATGTTTGTAAGTTAGCTAACTGTTTCAGGGAAGATCCCCTAGTCCACTGCAGATGATGGCATTAAATGTTTGTAAGTTAGCTAAATGTTTTGGGGTAGAGATCCCCTAGTCTACTGCAAATGATAGTATTAAATGCTTGTAAGTTATCTAACAGTTTCAGAGGAGATCCCCTAGTCTACTTCAGATGATGGCACTAAATGCTTGTAAGTTGTCTGTTTTGGGGGAGAGTCTACTACAGATGATGGCATGTAAGTTATCTGTTTCCGGGAGAGATCCCTAGTCTACTTTGGATGATGGCACTAAATGTTTGTAAGTTATCTAACTGTTTCAGGGGAAGATCCCCTAGTCCACTGCAGATGACAGCATCAAATGTTTGTAAGTTGTCTGTTTCCGAGGGGAGTTCCCCTAATAAACTGCAGATGATGGCAATAAACATTTGTAAGTTATCTAACTCCTTCAGGGTGGAGATCCCCTAGTCTACCACAGATGATGACATTAAATGTTTGTAAGTTATCTGTTTCTGGGGGGGATCCCCTAGTTTTACTGCAGATGATGGCTTTAAATGTTTGTAACATATCTGTTTCATGGGGGAGATACCCTAGTCTAGTGCAGATGAAGGCAATCAATGTTTGTAAGTTATCTGTTTCTGGGGGACAAACCCCTAGTCTACTACAGATGACATTAAATGCTTGTAAGTTATCTACCTGTTTCAGGTGATAGATCCCCTAGTCGGCTGCTTATGAAGGCAATAAGTGCTTTAAGTTGTCTAACTGTTTCTGGGGGAGATCCCCTACTCTCTGACAGATGATCACATTGAATGTTGTAAGTTATCTGTTAGATAGGAGATCCCTAGTCTACTGCACATAACAACATTAAATGTTTGTAAGTCAGCTAACTGTTTCTGGGGGAGATCCCCTAGTCTACTGCAGCTGAAGGCAAAAAATGTCTGTAAGTTATCAAACAATTTCAAGGAGGAGATCCCCTAGTCTACTGCAGATGATGGCACTAAATGCTTGTAAGTTATCTAACTGTTTTGGGTGGAAGATCTCCTAGTCTACTTGGGCTGAGGGCATTAAATATTTCTAAGTTAGCTATCTGTTTCAAGGGGGATTCCCTACTCTACAATGGCATTAAATGTTTGTAAGTTATCTAACTATCTCAGGGGGGATCCCCTAGCCTACTGCAAATGAAGGCAATAAATATTTGTAAGTTAGCTAATCCCCTACTCTGCTGTAAATGATGGCATTAAATGTTTACAAGTTATCTAACTGTTTTGGGGGGAGATCCCCTAGTCTACTTCAGATGGGGCACTAAATGTTTCTTAGTTAGCTAACTGCATCAGGGGGAGATCCCCTAGTCCACAGCAGATGATGACATTAAATGTTAGTAAATACTGTTTCTGGGGGGCAGATCCCCTAGTCTGCTGCAGATTATGGCATTAAATATTTGTAAGTTATCTAACTGTTTAAGGAAGGAGATCTCTTATTCTACTGTATATGAAGGTAATAAATGTTTGTAAGTTAGCGAACTGTTTCTGGGGAAGATCCCCTAGTCTACTGCAGATGATGGCATTAAATGTTTGTAAGTTATCTAATGGTTTCAGGGGGGGTCTCATAATCTTCTGCAGATGACATCACTAAATATTTCAAAATTAGTAAACTCTTTCGGTGGGATCTCCTCAGACTGCAGGTGATGGCATTACATTTTTGGAAGTTATCTTTTTCAGCTGGGAGATCCTCTAGTCTACTGCAGATGATGGCATTAAATGTTTGTAAGTTAACTAACTGTTTCTGGGGGAGGGGGTTCCCTAGTCAACTGCAGATGATGGCATTAGATGTTGGGAAGTTATCTAACTGTTTTGGGTGGGAGATCCTTTAGTCTACTTCAGCTTACTACACTAAATGGTTCTAAGTTAGCTAAGTTTTTTGGGGAGGGGTGATCCGTTGGTCTACTGCAGATGACGGCATTAAAGGGTTGTAAGTTATCTACCTGTTTCGGGGGGATCCCTAGCCTATTGCAGATTATCATATTAAATTTTTTTAAGTTAGCCAACAGTTTCTGGGGGAGATACCTTAATCTACTGCAGATAAAGGCAATAAATATTTGTGAGTTACCTAGCTGTTTGGAGGGGGGGGGGTGATCCCCTAGTCTACTGCAAACAACACTAAATATTCATAAATTATCTAACTATATCAGTGGGTGAACCCTAGTCTACTGCAGATGAAGGCAATAAATGTAAGTTACCTAACTGGTTTGGGATGAGATCCCCTAATCTACTGCAGATCACAGCATTAAATGTTTGTACGTTATCTCACTGTTTTGGGGGGGTCCCCTACTCTACTGCAGATGAAGGAATTAAATGTTTGTAAGTTATTTAATTGTTTCCAGGGGGAGACCCCCTACCCTACTGTAGATGAAGGATATAAATATTTGTAAGGTAGCTAACTGTTTCTTGGGGAGATCCCCTAGTCTGCTGTAGATGACGACATTAAACATTTCTAAGTAATCTAATTGTTTTGGGGGGGAGGTCCCCCAGTCCACTTCAGATGATAGCATTAAATCTTTCTTAGTTATCTAACTGTTTCTGGGGGTGGTCCCCTAGTCTACTGCAGCTGAAGGCAACAAATGTTTGTAAGGGGTCTATATTAGAACACCGAACATTCAAAATGTCGAGTGTTCTAATATCAAACCCTACCGATCAAAAATACTAAACATCGAACATTCAGAACAGCAAATTTTTTTTCTTAGAGAAAAAATTAACTGTTCCAAAACACATACACACAACACAAGCACACCAAACAAACAGCAATCCACACGCATACACCTAAACTCTTACACCTAACCCTACACTAAACTATACATACTCGACTAACTATCCACTTACCTTAACCCAAACCCCAACCCTAAGGTCCATCACTATCGCACAGTCACCTCACCCGCACCCTAACTCACCTACCCCACCCTAACCCTCACGTCCACACAATCGTACACTTACCTGACCCGCGCCATAACCCTAACTCACCTAACCTGCCCTAACTGTCACATCCACACAATCGCACACTTACCTGAACCCAACCCGTAACTTTCCACCAGAGCGCTGAAAATACCAAAGCAACAGAAACGGACAACTGAATTCTTTCCCTAGGAAAAAATTTGGTTTTCTTTCTTCGATATTTTCAGCGTTCGCTGAAAACAGGTCGAAATTAGAGCACTCGACATTTTAAATGTTCGGTGTTCTAATATAGACCCGTTTGTAAGTTATCTAACAATTTCAAGGAGTAGATCCATTAGTCTACTGCAGATGATGGCATTAAATGTTTGTAAGTTTTCTGTTTTGGGCGAGAGATCCCCTAATTTACTTCGGCTGAGGGCATTAAATATTTCTAAGTTAGCTAACTATTTCGAGAGTGATTCCCTACTCTACTGCAGATAACAGCATTAAATGTTTGTCAGTTATCTAACTGTTTCAGGGGGGAGATTCCCTAGTCTACTGCAGATGATAGCATTAAATGCTTGTAAGTTACCTAACAGTTATGGGGGAAATCCCCTAGTCTACTTCAGATGATGGAACTAAATGCTTGTAAGTTGT
The DNA here is from genome assembly GCF_019279795.1 of Protopterus annectens. Classification (NCBI taxonomy): domain Eukaryota; kingdom Metazoa; phylum Chordata; order Ceratodontiformes; family Protopteridae; genus Protopterus; species Protopterus annectens. The sequence goes on along the minus strand of NC_056739.1, from coordinate 774,091,836 downwards.
CTGTTTCGTGGGGAGAGTGTGCTGTAGATGATGTGATGTTAGTCATCTGTTTCCGGGAGAGATCTCCTACTCTACAGCAGATAACGGCATTAAATGTTTGTCAGTTATCGAACTGTTTCAGGGGGGAGATCCCCTAGTCTACTGCAGATGATAGTATTAAATGCTTGTAAGTTACCTAACAGTTATGGGAGAGATCCCCTAGTCTACTGCAGAAGATGGCATTAAATGTTTGTAATTTATCTAAAGGTTTCAGATTGAGAGATCCCCTAGTCCACTGCAGATGATGGCAATACATGTTTGTAAGTTAGCTAACTGTTTCAGGGAAGATCCCCTAGTCCACTGCAGATGATGGCATTAAATGTTTGTAAGTTAGCTAAATGTTTTGGGGTAGAGATCCCCTAGTCTACTGCAAATGATAGTATTAAATGCTTGTAAGTTATCTAACAGTTTCAGAGGAGATCCCCTAGTCTACTTCAGATGATGGCACTAAATGCTTGTAAGTTGTCTGTTTTGGGGGAGAGTCTACTACAGATGATGGCATGTAAGTTATCTGTTTCCGGGAGAGATCCCCTAGTCTACTTTGGATGATGGCACTAAATGTTTGTAAGTTATCTAACTGTTTCAGGGGAAGATCCCCTAGTCCACTGCAGATGACAGCATCAAATGTTTGTAAGTTGTCTGTTTCCGAGGGGAGTTCCCCTAATAAACTGCAGATGATAGCAATAAACATTTGTAAGTTATCTAACTCCTTCAGGGTGGAGATCCCCTAGTCTACCACAGATGATGACATTAAATGTTTGTAAGTTATCTGTTTCTGGGGGGGATCCCCTAGTTTTACTGCAGATGATGGCTTTAAATGTTTGTAACATATCTGTTTCATGGGGGAGATACCCTAGTCTAGTGCAGATGAAGGCAATCAATGTTTGTAAGTTATCTGTTTCTGGGGGACAAACCCCTAGTCTACTACAGATGACATTAAATGCTTGTAAGTTATCTACCTGTTTCAGGTGATAGATCCCCTAGTCGGCTGCTTATGAAGGCAATAAGTGCTTTAAGTTGTCTAACTGTTTCTGGGGGAGATCCCCTACTCTACGGCAGATGATCACATTGAATGTTGTAAGTTATCTGTTAGATAGGGAGATCCCCTAGTCTACTGCACATAACAACATTAAATGTTTGTAAGTCAGCTAACTGTTTCTGGGGGAGATCCCCTAGTCTACTGCAGCTGAAGGCAAAAAATGTCTGTAAGTTATCAAACAATTTCAAGGAGGAGATCCCCTAGTCTACTGCAGATGATGGCACTAAATGCTTGTAAGTTATCTAACTGTTTTGGGTGGAAGATCTCCTAGTCTACTTGGGCTGAGGGCATTAAATATTTCTAAGTTAGCTATCTGTTTCAAGGGGGATTCCCTACTCTACAATGGCATTAAATGTTTGTAAGTTATCTAACTATCTCAGGGGGGATCCCCTAGCCTACTGCAAATGAAGGCAATAAATATTTGTAAGTTAGCTAATCCCCTACTCTGCTGTAAATGATGGCATTAAATGTTTACAAGTTATCTAACTGTTTTGGGGGGAGATCCCCTAGTCTACTTCAGATGGGGGCACTAAATGTTTCTTAGTTAGCTAACTGCATCAGGGGGAGATCCCCTAGTCCACAGCAGATGATGACATTAAATGTTAGTAAATACTGTTTCTGGGGGGCAGATCCCCTAGTCTGCTGCAGATTATGGCATTAAATATTTGTAAGTTATCTAACTGTTTAAGGAAGGAGATCTCTTATTCTACTGTATATGAAGGTAATAAATGTTTGTAAGTTAGCGAACTGTTTCTGGGGAAGATCCCCTAGTCTACTGCAGATGATGGCATTAAATGTTTGTAAGTTATCTAATGGTTTCAGGGGGGGTCTCATAATCTTCTGCAGATGACATCACTAAATATTTCAAAATTAGTAAACTCTTTCGGTGGGATCTCCTCGTCGACTGCAGGTGATGGCATTACATTTTTGGAAGTTATCTTTTTCAGCTGGGAGATCCTCTAGTCTACTGCAGATGATGGCATTAAATGTTTGTAAGTTAACTAACTGTTTCTGGGGGAGGGGGTTCCCTAGTCAACTGCAGATGATGGCATTAGATGTTGGGAAGTTATCTAACTGTTTTGGGTGGGAGATCCTTTAGTCTACTTCAGCTTACTACACTAAATGGTTCTAAGTTAGCTAAGTTTTTTGGGGAGGGGTGATCCGTTGGTCTACTGCAGATGACGGCATTAAAGGGTTGTAAGTTATCTACCTGTTTCGGGGGGATCCCTAGCCTATTGCAGATTATCATATTAAATTTTTTTAAGTTAGCCAACAGTTTCTGGGGGAGATACCTTAATCTACTGCAGATAAAGGCAATAAATATTTGTGAGTTACCTAGCTGTTTGGAGGGGGGGGGTGATCCCCTAGTCTACTGCAAACAACACTAAATATTCATAAATTATCTAACTATATCAGTGGGTGAACCCTAGTCTACTGCAGATGAAGGCAATAAATGTAAGTTACCTAACTGGTTTGGGATGAGATCCCCTAATCTACTGCAGATCACAGCATTAAATGTTTGTACGTTATCTCACTGTTTTGGGGGGGTCCCCTACTCTACTGCAGATGAAGGAATTAAATGTTTGTAAGTTATTTAATTGTTTCCAGGGGGAGACCCCCTACCCTACTGTAGATGAAGGATATAAATATTTGTAAGGTAGCTAACTGTTTCTTGGGGAGATCCCCTAGTCTGCTGTAGATGACGACATTAAACATTTCTAAGTAATCTAATTGTTTTGGGGGGGAGGTCCCCCAGTCCACTTCAGATGATAGCATTAAATCTTTCTTAGTTAGCTAACTGTTTTTGGGGGAGATCCCCTAGTCTACAGCAGATGATGGCATTAAATGTTAGTAAATACTGTTTCTTGGGGGAGATACCCTAGTCTACTGCGGGTGACAGCATTAAATGTTTCTGAGTTATCTAACTGTTTAAGGGGGGAGGATTTTCTAATCTACTGCATATGAATGCAATAAATGTTTGTAAGTTAGCTAACTGTTTCTGGGGGAGATCCCCTAGTCTACTGCAGATGATGGCATTAAATGTTAGTAAATACTCTTTTGGAGGGGAGATCTCCTAATCTACTGCAGATGACGGCATTAAATGCTTGTACATTACCTAACTGTTTCAGGGGGGAACCCCTAGTCTAATTCAGATGACGACATTAAAGTTCCTAAGTTAGCTAACTGTTTCATGGGGGTGATTCCCTAGTCTACTGCACATGATGACATTAAATTTTTGAATTTATCTTACTGCTTCAGGTGGGAGAATCCTTATCCTACTGCAGATGCAGGCAGTAAATTTTTGCAAGTTAGCTAAATGTTTCTGGAGGCAGATACCCTAGTCTATTGCAGATGATGGCATTAAATGTTTGCACGTTATCTAACAGTTTCCGGGGGAGATCCCGTAGTCTATCGTTGGTGACAGCATTAAATGTTAGTAAGTTATCTGTTTCAGGGGGGTGATCCTCTAGTGTACTACAGATGATGGCATTCAGTGTTTGTAAGTTATCTAACTGTTTTAGAGGGGATCATCTAGTCCACTACAGATGACAGCATTAAATGTTTGCAAGTTATCTAACAGTTATGGATGGGAGAGATTCTGTAGTTTAATTCAGATGATGGCACTAACTGCTCCTACGTTCGCTAACTGTGTCATGGGGGGTGATTCCCTAGTCTACTGCAGATCATGGCATTAAATGTTTGCAAGTTATCTAACAGTTATGGGTGAGAGAGATCCTGTAGTTTAATTCAGATGACAAGTTATCTAACAGTTTTGGGTGGGAGAGATCCCGTAGTTTAATTCAGATAATGGCACTAACTGCTCCTAAGTGAGCTAACTGTGGCATGGGGGTGATCCCGTAGTCTACTGCAGATGATGGCATTAAATGTTTATACGTTATCTGTTTCTGTGGGGGAGATCCCCTAGTCTCCTTTAGATGACTGCACTAAATGTTATCTGCTACTGTGAGGAGATCACCTAGCCTACTGCAGGGGACAGCATTAAATGCTTCTAAGTTAGCTGTTTCACGGTGAGATCCCCTAGTCTATTGTAGATGACAGCATTAAATGTTTGTAAGTTATCTAACTGTTTTTGAGGGAGATCCGCTAATCTACTTCAGCTGACTGCACTGAATGTTTCTAAGTTAACTAGCTGTTTTGGGGGAACGGGGCTCCCCTAGTCTACTGCAGATGACTGCATTAAATGTTTGTAAGTTATCTATCAGTTTCAGGGGAGATCCCCTACTCTACTACAAATGAAAGCATTAAATGTTTGTACATTATCTAGCTGTTTAAGGAGAGAAGAAATATCCTTGTCTACATCATATGACGACACTAAATGTTTCTAAGTTAGCTAACTGTTTCTGGGTGAGATCCCCTAGTGTACTTTAGATGATGGCATTAAATGTTTGTAAATAATCTAACTGTTTCTGAGGGAGATCTTTTAGCATATTACAAATGAAGGCACTAAATGTTTGTGAGTTATCTAACTATTTTTTTTTGGGGGGGTCCCCTAGTCAACTTCAGTTAGCAGCACTAAATGTTCCAACTTTAGCCAACTTTTTTGGGGGTGGAAATCCCCTAGTGTACTACAGATGGCAGCAAGTTATCTATTTTTTAGGGGGAGATCCTGCAGTCTACTTCAGATAATGGCACTGAATGTTTCTAAATTAGCTAACTTTTTGGGGGGGAGATCCCCTAATCTACTGTAGATGACGACATTAAATATCTGTAAGTTATCTAACTGTTTCAGGGGGATCCTCTAGTCTAATTTACATGACGGCACTAAATGTTCCTAAGTTAGCAACCTGTTTTTTTGGGGGGGAGATCCCCTAGTCTACTGCAGATGATGGCATTAAATGTTTGTAAATTATCTGTTTTGGGGGGAGATCCTCTAGTCTCCTACAGATGACAGCATTAAATATCGGTAAGTTATCTAACTGCTTCGGGGAATTCCCTAGTCTACTACAGATGATGCATTAAATGTCTGCACGTTATCTAACTGTTTCGGGGTGGGGGCCCTTAGTCTAATTCAGATGATGACACTAAAGTTCCTAAGTTAGCTAACTGATTCATGGAGGTAATTCCCTAGTCTACTGCAGATGACAGCATTAAATATTTGTAAGTTATCCAACTGTTTCTGGGGGGGATCCATAGCCTACTTCAGATGATGGTCCTAAATGTTTCTAAATTAGCTAATTGTTTCGGGGGGAGATCCCAAAGTATACTGCAGATGCTGATATTAAATGTTTCTAAGTTAACTAACTCTCTGGAGGGGGAGATCCCTTATTCTACTGCATATGATGGCATTAAATGTTTCTAAGTTATCTGTTTCTGGGGAGATCCCCTAGTCTACTTCAGATGATGGCATTAAATGTTTATATGTTAGCTAACTGTTTCGGGGGGGAGATCCCATACTCTACTTCAGATAAAGTCATGAAATGTTTCTAAGTTATCTAACTGTTTTGGGGGGAGATTCCCTATTCTACTGTAGATGATGACATTAAATGTTTGTAAGTTATCTAACTGTTTCAGGTTGGAGATCCCCTAGTCTACTGCAGATGATAAGATTAAATGTTTGTAAGTTATCTAACTGTTTCGGGGGGTGATACTCTAGTCTACTGCAAATGGCAACATTAAATGTTTGTAAGTTATCTCACTGTTTCAAGGCGGATCCTGCATTCTACAGCAGATCACGGCATTAAATGTTTGTAAGTTAGCTAACTGTTTTGGGGGGAGATCCCTTAGTCTACTGCAGATGACTGCATTAAATGCTTGTAGATTATCTAACTGTTTTGAGGGGGAAATCCCCTAGTCTACTGCAGATGATGGCATTAAATACTTGTAAGCTATCAAAATGATTCAGGGGGATTCTCCTTGTCTAATGCAGATGATGACATTAAAAGATTCTAAGTTAGCTAACTGTTTCCGAGGGAGATCCCCTAGTCTACTGCAGATGAAGGCATGAAACGTTTTTATGTTAGCTAACTGTTTTTGGGTGGATTCCATTTCTCTACTTCAGATGAAGTCATGAATTGTTTCTAAGTTATCTAACTGTTTTGGGGGGGATCCTCTAGTCTACAGCAGATCACAGCATTAAATGTTTGTAAGTTAGCTAAATGTTTTGGGGTGGAGATCCCCTAGTCTACTGCAAATGATAGTATTAAATGCTTGTAAGTTATATAACAGTTTCAGAGGAGATCCCCTAGTCCTCTGCAGATGACAGCATTAAATGTTTGTAAGTTGTCTGTTTCCAAGGGGAGTTCCCCTAGTAAACTGCAGATGACGGCAATAAACATTTGTAAGTTATCTAACTCCTTCAGGGCGGAGATCCCCTAGTCTACCACAGATGATGACATTAAATGTTTGTAAGTTATCTAACTGTTCCAGGGGGATCACTAATGGTAAAAACATTAACTGAAATGTTATTTAAAACAAAAAAAAACATCTCAAGATGAGAATTGTGCTCTGTTCTGTTCACTGGTCACCCACTGTTGTTCAACCAGCACATACAAACATACACAGATGTAGAAAGGTAAATAAACACAGTACAGACACAACCTTGAGCCCTCAGCTGAATTCTGACAGGCTGGCAGTTTGTCTGACGAAGTTGATATCATCATGCATGGCCCAGCCATGATGACATCAGCAACAAGTTCGATAAAAAAAATATTTTTTTAAATGGAAAATTTGGGAATTGTAGGGACCACTCAGGAATTCGTAGTACCCCATTATTTTGCCCACAAAACGGGTAAATACCGAGGAATTCAGTATGGTTCAGAGGTATGTATCTGTTTCAGGGGGGAATCACCTAGTCTACTGCAGATCATGGCATTAAATGTTTTTAAGTTATCTAACTGCTTCATGGGGAAGATCCCCGAGTCAGCTGCAGATGACAGCATTAAATGTTTGCAAGTTATTTAATTGTTTCATGGGGTGGGGGGAAGATCCCCAAATCTCCTACAGATGATGGCAATAAATGTTTGTAAGTTATCTGTTTCTGGGGGGATCCCCTAGTTTTACTGCAGATGACGGCATTAAATGTTTATAAGATATCTGTTTTGGGGGAGATACCCTAGTCTACTGCGGATGAAGGCAATCAATGTTTGTAAGTTATCTAACTGTTTCTGGGGAACAAACCCATAGTCTACTGAACATGACAGCATTAAATGTTTGTAAGTCAGCTGTTTCTGGAGGTGATCCCCTAGTCGACTGCATATGAAGGCAATAAGTGTTTTTAAGTTATCTAACTGTTTCTGTGGGAGATCTCCTAGTCTACTGCACATAACAGCATTAAATGTTTGTAAGTCAGCTAACTGTTTATGGGGGAGATCCCCTCGTCTACTACAGCTGAAGGCAAAAAATGTTTGTAAGTTATCTAACAATTTCAAGAAGGAGATCCCCTCGTCTACTGCAGATGATGGCATTAAATCTTTGTAAGTTTTCTAACTGTTTTGGGCAGGAGATCCCCAGTCTACTTTGGCTGAGGGCATTAAGTATTTCTAACTTAGCTAACTGTTTCGAGGGGGATTCCCTAGTCTACTGCAGATCATAGTATTAAATGCTTGTAAGTTATCTAACAGTTTCAGAGGAGATCCCCTGGTCTACTTCAGTTGATGGCATTAAATGCTTGTAAGTTGTCTGTTTCGGGGGGAGAGTCTACTGCAGAGATGGCATGTAAGGTATCTGTTTCCGGGGGAGATCCCCTAGTCTACTTCAGATGATGGCAATAAACGTTTGTAAGTTATCTGTTTCAGAGGGGAGAGTTTACTGCAGATGATGGCATTAAATGTTTGTAAGTTATCTAACTGCATCAGGGTGGGGGTCCCCTAGTCTACTACAGATGATGGCATTACATGTTTGTAAGTTAGCTAACTGTCTTGGGGGGGATCCCCTAGTCTACTGCAGATAGCAGAATTAAATGTTTGTATGTTATCTACCTGTTTCAGGGGGGAGTACCCCTAGTCTGCTGCAGATGACAACATTAAATGTTTTTGAGTTAGCTAACTGTTTCTGGGGGAGATCCCCATGTCTACTGCAGATGACAGCATTAAATGTTTGTAAGTTATCTAATTGTTTTTGGGGGGGGTGATCCCATAGTCTGCTGCAAATGAGGGCATTAAATGTTTCTAAGCTAGCTAACTGTTTCTGGGGGAGAGCCTCTATTGTACTTCAGATGACGTCACTAAACGTTTCTAACTTAGCTAACTGTATTGGGGGATATTCCGTAGTCTACTGCAAATGACAAGCATTAAATGTTTGTAAGTTATCTGTTTCGGGGGGGGGATCCCAAAGTCTACTGCCGATGAGAGCATTAAATGCTTGTAAGTTATCTAACTGTTTCACGGGGAGATCCTCTAGTCTACTGCAGATGACAGCCTTAAATGTTTGTATGATATCTAACATTTTCAGGGGGAAGAGTCCTTGGTCTACTGCAGATGAGGACATTAAATGTTTACAAGTTATCTAGCTAGGCCCCTATAGTGCCTTTTTTAGGCAAAGTTCAAAGGAGAAAACCACCACTGTAACAGGTACAAGCATGCAAAATCTGAAGGTAATGCTAGAAGTCTAAACCTCAAAATGCACTCTCTCGAGGCACTCCTAAAAATGGAGAACATCGATATATGTGCAGTAACTGAGACCTGGTTCAAGGCTACAGAGAGCACCCCTGCAGTACCAGGCTACAACTCTTACCACACTTTTTGGCCACCAAACCAGGATCGAAACACTAAAGCTGGAGGAGTGTCCATATTCACAAAGGATATTCACACCACCAGGCTAGTTGCCCAACACAATGCGTCTGAAATTCTCCATGTGCAACTAACACTAGGTAAGACTGCAATCCAAATTGTAGCTTGCTACAGATCCCCCACCATGCCCCAAGATTCTCACTACACCTTTCTAAACATACTGGAAAATATTAAGATACAACCAAACACCCTACTACTGGGTGATTTTAACTATCCTGCCATTAACTGGGAAAACTACTCGTGTACCAACACTTTTGCCCAACTGTTCCTGGAATGCATAAATTCCAACTCCCTGGATCAACTAATCCATAGTCCCACCAGGGGCTCCAATATCCTAGACCTGGTCATTACCAACATGGAAAATCGATGCTCCACACCTATGGTCACCCCCTCATTGGTCAGGTCAGACCATAAGGTAATCGCCCGTAACATACACATCGCACCCCCACCCCCCCAGTAAGGAAATCTCCATAAAAAACTTCTCCAAAGCCAACTTCATGCTACTCAAGTCAAAAGTGACAAACTTCATGACACCCATGCAGACGGGAACTGAAAGTTTGACTGCTGAGTCCTACACTAAGGCACTGTATGAGCACATCCACTCATGTATGAATCGTGCCATCCCAAATAGAACCACGATGCTCTCCTCCAAAAAAAGGAAGCCAATCTGGTGGTCTCCTGCCATAAACAAACTTTACAACAAAAGAAAGAAACTGTTGCAGAAAAGAGAAAAATCCCAGGATGCAAAAAACTCCCTTACCAGCCTCAGTAAGAAGCTGAGATCCCTCATAAAATACTCCAAAGCTAGTTACGAAAATAAAATTGCCAAAGATTCTAAAGACAACCACAAGGCATTCTATAACTATGTCAAGAATCTAAATGGCAATGCTCAGATCTGCTCTGAGCTACAACAGAATGGCATTAAATATACTGATTCCAAGGATATTGCCAATATCCTGGCAGATCGATTCAATGCTAACTTTACCCCCCCCCTCACCCCCTAAACGGCCCATCTTAATACTGGAAGATTGCCAAATTCTGGTAATAATGGCCACACAGGTAAAAAATGCACTCACCAAAGTTAAGAATACAGCATCCATGGGACCAGATGACATCCCGGGCTGTGTACTACATGAACTACAAAATGAACTGGTACCTCACCTAAGTGTCATGTTTAATCATACCCTCACCTCAGGCTTTGTGCCCACTGAGTGGTGCATAGTTACAGTTATCCCACTCCACAAGGGGGGATCCACCTTGGATCCTGGGAACTACTGCTCCATCAGTCTGACAAGCCTGATCTGCAAGGCCATGGAATGTATTATCATGGAACTTATAAACAAAGACATTAACAACCTTCAAACACTGGACCCCACCCAGTTTGGGTTTGTGAAGGGCCGATCTTGTCTCCTGAACCTGACTGACTTTTTCAAATCAGTCTCCAGAGCCGTGGACGAGAGTAAGGCAGTCCACACAGCCTATCTGGACCTTGCCAAGGCCTTTGACACCATCCCCCGCTCTGGAATCATAGATAAACTTACTAAGCTGGGCATTAATCCCTACATCACTCAATGGGTTGCCAACTGGCTTACTGACCGAACCCACACTGTAAAAGTAGCTGACTCCAAATCCAACTCCAGACAAGTGACAAGTGGAGTACTGCAGGGTTCAGTCCTGGGACCGCTCTTGTTTGGCATCTACTTCTCTGAAGTACAGGCCAACACTAAAGTTCTCTGGCTAACAAAGTTCACAGATGACTGCAATATGGGAGCCATTATTGAATCCCCAAATGATGTGGATACTCTACAAAAGTGCCTTACAGAAACAGATGCTTGGTGCCAGAGCCATGGGTTCAAGCTCAATGCCAAGAAATGTATAGTTATCCCCTTTGGGAGAAAACATGTACCTGTGAATTACTACATAGGTGGCAGTACACTAAACACCGAAAGTGTGATAAGACACTTAGGGACACAAGTGGACAGTGGTCTCACCTTCGATAACCAGATTGCCACAACAGTCAGGAAATCAGGAGGTCATTGTCCCACTGTACTCATCCCTCATTAGACCTATTATAGAATACAATGCCTCATTTGGTATGTACCTCTCAAGACATCTGCAACAACTGGAAAGACCACAGAAATACCTCACTAAAAGAATCACTGGCCTAAAGCAGATGCCCTATGCTGACTGCCTTAAAAAACTCCAGCTATACTATGTCGCATATCGTCTACTCAGAGGCGATCCCTGCTTAACGTACAAGGCCATGACAAACCCAGACCTGTTGGACATGCTACACTTAAAGAAATCCCAATCCCTCAGAGCCACATGCTCCAAGGATCTAAACCTTGTCATCACAATAAACAAAACATGCTGGAGGGATAGGTTCCTGACCCACAGACTCCCCAGACTCTGGAATAGACTGCCCATACATGTCAAGCAGAGCACCTCTTTGGCCCTCTTCAAAAGGAACATTGACGATTGGATGGGAGAAAGGAAATTCACCCCGGGGATCACGTCAGTCGCCCTGATAGACAGGGGGTCCAGGGAAGTAAATAGTGTGGGAAGAAATAGCCAGGGAATTGTTATGGCTAGGCTTGTACAGGCCCTAGGGCCAATAGCCTAGTACCAACCTATGAACCTATGAACCTTTCACAGAGGAGATCCCTTAATCTATCGCAGATGCCAAGTGTTAAATGCTTGTAAGTTATCTGACTGTTTCCAGGGGGATCCCCCAGTCAACTGGAGATGACGGCATTAAATGTTTGTAAGTTATCTTTTTCAGAGAGACAATCCCTAGTCAACTGCAGATGATGGCATTAAATGTTTATAACTTTCCTAATGTTTCTTGGGGGGGGGGGGAGATAATCTAATCTACTTCAGATGAAGACACTAAATGTTTCTAAGTTAGGTAAGTGTTTCAAGGAGGGGTGATCCCCTAGTCTACTGCAGATGAAGGGATTAAATGCTTGTAAGTTATCTGTTTTGGGGGGATCCGCTAGTCTGCTGCAGATGATGGCATTAAATGCTTATAAGTTATCTACCTGTTACATTGAGGAGAACCCCTTGTCTAATTCAGATGAGGGCCCTAATTGTTTCTAAGTTAGCTAACTGTTTTTTTTTGGGGGGGGGGGGATCACCTGGTCTACTGCAAATGACGGCACTAAATATTCATAAATTATCTAACTATATCAGGGGGTAATCCCCTAGTCTGCTGCAGATGAAGTCAATAGATGTTTGTAAGTTAGCTAACTGTTTCTGGGGGAGATCCCCAAGTCTACTGCAGATGATGGCATTAAAATTTTCTAGGTAATCTAACTCTTTGGGGGGGAGATCCCCTAGTCTATTTCAGATGACAGAATTAAATCTTTGCAAGTTATCTAATTGTTTTAGGGGGAGATCACTTAGTCTACTGCATATGACAACATTAAATGTTTGTAAGTTATCTCACTGTTTCATGGGGGATCATCTATTCTACTGCAGATGATGGCAATAAATCTTTATAAGTTATCTAACGGTTTCAGGGTGGAAATCCCCTAGTCTGCTGTAGATGAGAGCACTAAATGTTTCAAAGTTAGAAAACTGTTTCAGTGGGGATCCCAAAGTCGACTGCAGACGACTGCATTAAATGTTTGGAAGTTATCTTTTTCAGGGGAGAGCCCCTAGTCTACTGCAGATAATGACATTAAATGTTTGTAAGTTAGCTAACTGTTTTTTGGGGGATGATATCCCCTAGTCTATTTCAGATGATGAAATTAAATGCTTGTAAGTTATCTAAGTCTTTTGGGGGAGACCTCCAAGTGAACTGCAAATGATGGCATTAAATGTTTGTAAGTTATCTAACTCTTTTGGGCGGGAGATCCTTTACTCTGCTTCAGCTGACTGCACTAAATGTTTCTAAGTTAGCTAAGTGATTCAGGGAGGGTTGATCCCCTAGTCTACTGCAAATGACGGCAATTAATGTTTGCAAGTTACCTAGCTGTTTTGGGGGGGGGTCCCTTAGTCTACTTTAAATGCTGTCACTAAATGTTTCTAAGTTAGCTAACTGTTTCGGAGGAGGGAAAACCCCTAGTCTACTGTTTGTAAGTTATCTAACTGTTTTTGTAGGGCTCACCTAGTCTTCTGCAGATGAAGGCAATAGATGTTTGTAAGTTAGATAACTGTTTCTAGGGGAGATCTCCTACTCTACTGCAGATGACAGTATTAAATGCTTGTAAGTTATCTAACTGTTTCTAGGGGGACCCCTAGTTGACTGCAGATGACGGCATTAAATATTTGTAAGTTATCTTTTTCAGGTGAGAGATCCCATTGTCTACTGCTGATGATGGCATTAAATGTTTGTAATTTAGCTGTTTCTGGGGGGATCCCCTAGTCTACTTCAGATTATGGCATTAAATATTTGTAAATTATCTAACTCTTTTTGGGGAGATGCCCTAGTCTGCTGCAGATGAAGGCATTAAATATTTGTATGTTATCTAACTGTTTTGTTTTAGGTGGGAGATCCTTTATTCTACTTCAGGTGACTGCACTAAATGTTTCTAAGTTAGCTAAGTTTTTCAGAGAGGAGTGATCCCCTGATCTACTGCAGATGATGGCATTAAAGATTTGTAAGTTTCTACCTGTTTCGGGGGGAGATCCCTAGCCTATTGCAGATGATGATATTAAATGCTTGTAAGTTATCCAACAGTTTCAGGGGGAGATCCCCTAGTCTACTGCAGATAAAGGCAATAAATGTTTGTAAGTTATCTAACTGGTTTGGGGGAGAGATCCCCTAATCTACTGCAGATCATGGCATTAAAGGTTTGCAAGTTATCTAACTGTTTCGGGTGGAAAATTCCCTAGTCTACTGCAGATGATGGCACTAAACGTTTGTAAGTTATCTGTTTCGAGGGTGGGATCCCCTACCCTACTGCAGATGAAGGCAATAAATGTTTGTAAGTTAGCTAACTGTTTCTAGGGGAGATACCCTACTCTGCTGTAAATGACGTCATTAAATGTTTATAAGTTTCAGGGGGAGATCCCCTCATCTATTTTAGATGATGGCACTAAATGTTTCTTAGTTAGCTAACTGTTTCAGGGGGAGATCCCCTAGTCAACAGCAGAAGATGACATTAAATGTTACTAAATACTGTTTCGGGGGGGGGATCCCCTAGTCTGCTGCACATGACGGCATTAAATATTTGTAAGTTATGTAACTGTTTAAGGGGGGAGATCCCCTAGTCTACTGCAGATGATGGCATTAAATGTCTCTAAGTTATCTAAATGTGGGGGGATCCCCTAGTCTACTTCAGATGACGGCATTAAATCTTTGTAAGCTATCTAACTGTCGTGGGGGGAGATCACTTAGTCTGCTGCAGATGACAGAGTTAAATGCTTGTAAGTTATCTAACTTTTGTGGAGGGACATGTCCTAGTCTACTGCAGATGATGACATTAAATGTTTTTAAGTTATCTAATGGTTTCAGGGAGGAAATCCCCTAGTATTTTGCAGATGACAGCACTAAATGTTTCAGATTTAGTAAACTATTTCGGTGGGATCCCCTAGTCGACTGCAGACGATGTCATTAAATGTTTGGAAGTTATCTTTTTCAGGGGGGAGATCCTCTAGTCTACTGCAGATGATGGCATTACATGTTTGTAAGTTATCTAACTGTTTAAGGGGGAAGCTCCTAATCTACTGCATATAAGGGCAATAAATGTTTGTAAGTTAGCTAACTGTTTCTGAGAGAGATCCCCTAGTCTACTGCAGATGATAACTTTAAATGTCTCTAAGTTATCTAACTGTTTGGGGGGAGATCCCCTAGTCTTCTTCAGATGACGGCATTAAATGTTTGCAAGTTCTCTAACTGTTTCGGGGGGGGATCCCCTAGTCTACTGCAGATGATGACTTTAAATGTCTCTAAGTTATCTAACTGTTTGGGGGGAGATCCCCTAGTCTTCTTCAGATGATGGCATTAAATGTTTGCAAGTTATCTAACTGTTTCAAGGGGGAAATCCCCTAGTATTCTGCAGATGACAGCAGTAAATGTTTCAAAGTTAGTAAACTCTTTCAGTGGGATACCCTAGTCGACTACAGATGATGGCATTAAATGTTTGTAAGTTAGCTAAATGTTTCTGGGGGAAGATCCCCTAGTGAACTGCAGATAATGGCATTAGATGTTTGGAAGTTATCTTTTTCAGGGGTGATATGCCCTAGTCTACTCCAGATGAAGGCATAAAATGTTTGGAAGTTATCTGTTTTGGGTGGGAGATCCTTTAGTCTACTTCAGCTAACTACACTAATTGGTTCTAAGTTAGCTAAGTTTTTCAGGGAGGGGTGATCCCCTGGTCTACTGCAGATGATGGCATTAAAGGTTTATAAGTTATCTACCTGTTTCGGGGGGATCCCTGGCCTATTGCAGATTATCATATTAAATGCTTTTAAGTTATCCAACAGTTTCAGGGGGAGATCCCCTAATCTACTCCAGATGAAGGCAATAAATGTTTGTGAGTTACCTAGCTGTTTGGAGGGGGGTGATCCCCTAGTCTACTACAAACAACGACACTAAATATTCATAAATTATCTAACTATATCAGTGGGTGATCCCTTAGTCTACTGCAGATGAAGGTAATAAATGTAAGTTATCTAAATGGTTTGGGGAAGATCCCCTAATCTAATGTTATCACTTCATTAAAGGTTTGTAAGTTATCTAACTGTTTCAGGCAGAAAAATCCGCTAGCCTACTGCAGATGAAGGCATTAAATGTCTGTAAGTTATCCCACTGCTTTGAGGGGGTACCCTAGTCTACTGCAGATGAAAGCATTAAATGTTTGCAAGTTATGTAATAGTTTCCTACCCTACTGTAGATGAAGGCAATAAATATTTGTACGGTAGCTAACTGTTTCTTGGGGAGATCCCCTAGTCTGCTGTAGATGATGACATTAAACATTTATAATTTATCTAATTGTTTCGGGGGAGGTCCCCTAGTCTACTTCAGATGACAGCATTAAATCTTTTTTAGTTAGCTAACTGTTTTGGGAGGAGATCCCCTAGTCTACAGCAGATCTACAGCAGATGATGGCATTAAATGTTGGTAAATACTGTTTCTGGGGGGAGATACCATAATGTATTGCAGGTGATAGTATTAAATGTTTGTAAGTTATCTAACTGTTTAAGGGGGAAGATCTCCTAATCTACTGCATATGAAGGCAATAAAAGTTTGTAAGTTAGCTGTTTCTGGGGGAGATCCCCTAGTCTACTGCAGATGATGACATTAAATGTCTCTAAGTTATCTAACTATTTGGGAAAGAGATCCCCTAGTCTTCTTCAGATGACGGCATTAAATGTTTGCAAATTATTTAACTGTTTTGGGGGGGGATCCCCTAGTCTACTGCAGATGATGACATTAAATGTTTCAAAGTTAGTAAACTGTTTTGGTCAGGATCCCCTAGTCAACTGCAGATGATGGCATTAAATATTTGTAAGTTAGCTAACTTTTACTGGAGGGGAGACCACCCCCTAGTCTACTGCAGGTGATGGCATTAAATGTTTGTAAGTTATCTAATTGTTTTGGGTGGGATATCATTTAGTCTACTTCAGCTGACTGAACTAAATGTTTCTAAGTTAACTAAGTGTTTCGGGGAGGGGTGATCCCCTGGTCTACTGCAGATGACTGCATTAAATGTTTGTAAGTTATCTACCTGTTTTTTTTGGTGGGGGGTTCCCTAGTCTATTGCAGATGATGACATTAAATGCTTGTAAGTGATCCAATAGTTTCAGGGGGTGATCCCCTAGTCTACTGCAGATGAAGGGAATAAATGTTTGTAAGTTACGTAGCTGTTTTGGGGGGGTGATCCCTTAGTGTACTTCAAATCCCATCCCTAAATGTTTCTAAGTTAGATAACTATTTTTGGGGGGAGGCTGAACCCCTAGTCTACTGCAGATGATGGCAATAAATGTTTGTACATTATCTAACTGCTTCAGGGGAGAGATCCCTAGTCTACTGCAGATGACAGCAT
Source organism: Protopterus annectens (assembly GCF_019279795.1). Lineage (NCBI taxonomy): Eukaryota > Metazoa > Chordata > Ceratodontiformes > Protopteridae > Protopterus > Protopterus annectens. The sequence continues at coordinate 774,075,016 of NC_056739.1, read as the reverse complement.
TACATTTTTGTAAGTTATCTAACTGTTTTGGGGGATTACCTAGTCTACTGCAGATGAAGGCAAGAAATGCTTGTAAGTTAGCTGTTTCTGGGGGAGATCTCCAATTCTGCTGCAGATGACTGCATTACATATTTATAAGTTATCTCACTGGTTTGGGGGGATTCCTTACTCTACTGCAGATGACAATGTTAATGTCTGTATGCTATCTGACTGTTTCTAGGGGGATCACCTAGTCTACTGCAGATGACAGCACTAAATGTTTCAAAGTTAGTAAACTGTTTCAGTGGGGAATCCCATAGTCAACTGCAGATGACAGTATTAAATGTTTGTAAGGTATCTTTTTCAGAGGGAAGATCCTCAAGTCCACTACAGATGATGGCATTAAATGTTTGTAACTTAGCTATTGTTTGTGAGGGGAGATCCCCTGGTCTACTTTAGATGAAGGCACTAAGTTAGCTAGCTGTTTCAGGGAGGGAGATCTCCTACTCTACTGCAGATGATGGCATTAAATGTTTGTAAGTTATCTAACTCTTTTGGGGGAGATCCCTTAGTGTACTACTGATGATGGCATTAAATGTTTGTAAGTTATATAACTGTTTTGGGTGGGAGATCCTTTAGTCTACTTCAGCTGACTGCACTGAATGTTTGTAATTTAGGCAAATATTTTGGGGAGGGGTGATCCCCTAGTCTACTGCAGGTGATAGCATTGAATATTTGTAAGTTACTGTTTCAAGGGGTGATCCCATAGTCTACTGCAGATGACATCATTAAGTGTTTGTAAGTGATTTAACTGTTTCAGGGGGGAGTGGCCCTAGTCTACTATAGATGATGGCATTAAATGCTTATAAGTTATCTAACTGTTTCGTTGGGGAGAACCGCTAGTCTAATTCAGATGAGGGCACTAATTGTTCCTAAGTTAGCTAACTGCTTCATGGAGGTAATTCCCTAGTCTACTGCAGATGACAGCATTAAATATTTGTAAGTTATCCAACTGTTTCTGGGGGGGGATCCATAGCCTACTTCAGATGATGGTCCTAAATGTTTCTAAATTACCTAATTGTTTCGGGGGGAGATCCCAAAGTATACTGCAGATGCTGATATTAAATGTTTCTAAGTTAACTAACTCTCTGGAGGGGGAGATCCCTTATTCTACTGCATATGATGGCATTAAATGTTTCTAAGTTATCTGTTTCTGGGGGAGATCCCCTAGTCTACTTCAGATGATGGCATTAAATGTTTATATGTTAGCTAACTGTTTCGGGGGGGAGATCCCATACTCTACTTCAGATGAAGTCATGAAATGTTTCTAAGTTATCTAACTGTTTTGGGGGGAGATTCCCTATTCTACTGCAGATGATGACATTAAATGTTTGTAAGTTATCTAACTGTTTCAGGTTGGAGATCCCCTAGTCTACTACAGATGATAAGATTAAATGTTTGTAAGTTATCTAACTGTTTTGGGGGGTGATGCCCTAGTCTACTGCAAATGGCAACATTAAATGTTTGTAAGTTATTTCACTGTTTCAAGGGGGATCCTGCATTCTACAGCAGATCACGGCATTAAATGTTTGTAAGTTAGCTAACTGTTTTGGGGGGAGATCCCTTAGTCTACTGCAGATGACGGCATTAAATGCTTGTAGATTATCTAACTGTTTTGAGGGGGAAATCCCCTAGTCTACTGCAGATGATGGCATTAAATACTTGTAAGCTATCAAAATGATTCAGGGGGATTCTCCTTGTCTAATGCAGATGATGACATTAAAAGATTCTAAGTTAGCTAACTGTTTCCGAGGGAGATCCCCTAGTCTACTGCAGATGAAGGCATGAAACATTTTTATGTTAGCTAACTGTTTTTGGGTAGATTTCATTTCTCTACTTCAGATGAAGTCATGAATTGTTTCTAAGTTATCTAACTGTTTTGGGGGGGATCCTCTAGTCTACAGCAGATCACAGTATTAAATGTTTGTAAGTTAGCTAAATGTTTTGGGGTGGAGATCCCCTAGTCTACTGCAAATGATAGTATTAAATGCTTGTAAGTTATATAACAGTTTCAGAGGAGATCCCCTAGTCCTCTGCAGATGACAGCTTTAAATGTTTGTAAGTTGTCTGTTTCCAAGGGGAGTTCCCCTAGTAAACTGCAGATGACGGCAATAAACATTTGTAAGTTATCTAACTCCTTCAGGGCGGAGATCCCCTAGTCTACCACAGATGATGACATTAAATGTTTGTAAGTTATCTAACTGCTCCAGGGGGATCACTAATGGTAAAAACATTAACTGAAATGTTATTTAAAACAAAAAAAACATCTCAAGATGAGAATTGTGCTCTGTTCTGTTCACTGGTCACCCACTGTTGTTCAACCAGCACATACGAACATACACAGATGTAGAAAGGTAAATAAACACAGTACAGACACAACCTTCAGCCCTCAGCTGAATTCTGACAGGCTGGCAGTTTGTCTGACGAAGTTGATATCATCATGCATGGCCCAGCCATGATGACATCAGCAACAAGTTCGATAAAAAATATTTTTAAATGGAAAATTTGGGAATTGTAGGGACCACTCAGGAATTCGTAGTACCCCATTATTTTGCCCACAAAACGGGTAAATACCGAGGAATTCAGTATGGTTCAGAGGTATGTATCTGTTTCAGGGGGGAATCACCTAGTCTACTGCAGATCATGGCATTAAATGTTTTTAAGTTATCTAACTGCTTCATGGGGAAGATCCCCGAGTCAGCTGCAGATGACAGCATTAAATGTTTGCAAGTTATTTAATTGTTTCATGGGGTGGGGGGAAGATCCCCAAATCTCCTACAGATGATGGCAATAAATGTTTGTAAGTTATCTGTTTCTGGGGGGATCCCCTAGTTTTACTGCAGGTGACGGCATTAAATGTTTATAAGATATCTGTTTCGGGGGAGATACCCTAGTCTACTGTGGATGAAGGCAATCAATGTTTGTAAGTTATCTAACTGTTTCTGGGGAACAAACCCATAGTCTACTGAACATGACAGCATTAAATGTTTGTAAGTCAGCTGTTTCTGGAGGTGATCCCCTAGTCGACTGCATATGAAGGCAATAAATGTTTTTAAGTTATCTAACTGTTTCTGTGGGAGATATCCTAGTCTACTGCACATAACAGCATTAAATGTTTGTAAGTCAGCTAACTGTTTATGGGGGAGATCCCCTCGTCTACTACAGCTGAAGGCAAAAAATGTTTGTAAGTTATCTAACAATTTCAAGAAGGAGATCCCCTCATCTATTGCAGATGATGGCATTAAATCTTTGTAAGTTTTCTAACTGTTTTGGGCAGGAGATCCCCAGTCTACTTTGGCTGAGGGCATTAAGTATTTCTAACTTAGCTAACTGTTTCGAGGGGGATTCCCTAGTCTACTGCAGATCATAGTATTAAATGCTTGTAAGTTATCTAACAGTTTCAGAGGAGATCCCCTAGTCTACTTCAGATGATGGCATTAAATGCTTGTAAGTTGTCTTTTTCGGGGGGAGAGTCTACTGCAGAGATGGCATGTAAGGTATCTGTTTCCGGGGGAGATCCCCTAGTCTACTTCAGATGATGGCAATAAACGTTTGTAAGTTATCTGTTTCAGAGGGGAGAGTTTACTGCAGATGATGGCATTAAATGTTTGTAAGTTATCTAACTGCATCAGGGTGGGGGTCCCCTAGTCTACTACAGATGATGGCATTACATGTTTGTAAGTTAGCTAACTGTCTTGGGGGGGATCCCCTAGTCTACTGCAGATAGCAGCATTAAATGTTTGTATGTTATCTACCTGTTTCAGGGGGGAGTACCCCTAGTCTGCTGCAGATGACAACATTAAATGTTTTTGAGTTAGCTAACTGTTTCTGGGGGAGATCCCCATGTCTACTGCAGATGACAGCATTAAATGTTTGTAAGTTATCTAATTGTTTCGGGGGGGGTGATCCCATAGTCTGCTGCAAATGAGGGCATTAAATGTTTCTAAGCTAGCTAATTGTTTCTGGGGGAGAGCCTCTATTCTACTTCAGATGACGTCACTAAACGTTTCTAACTTAGCTAACTGTATTGGGGGATATTCCATAGTCTACTGCAAATGACAAGCATTAAATGTTTGTAAGTTATCTGTTTCGGGGGGGGGGGATCCCAAAGTCTACTGCCGATGAGAGCATTAAATGCTTGTAAGTTATCTAACTGTTTCAGGGGGAGATCCTCTAGTCTACTGCAGATGACAGCCTTAAATGTTTGTAAGTTGTCTAACATTTTCAGGGGGAAGAGTCCTTGGTCTACTGCAGATGAGGACATTAAATGTTTACAAGTTATCTAGCTAGGCCCCTATAGTGCCTTTTTTAGGCAAAGTTCAAAGGAGAAAACCACCACTGTAACAGGTACAAGCATGCAAAATCTGAAGGTAATGCTAGAAGTCTAAACCTCAAAATGCACTCTCTCGAGGCACTCCTAAAAATGGAGAACATCGATATATGTGCAGTAACTGAGACCTGGTTCAAGGCTACAGAGAGCACCCCTGCAATACCAGGCTACAACTCTTACTACACTTTTTGGCCACCAAACCAGGATTGAAACACTAAAGGTGGAGGAGTGTCCATATTCACAAAGGATATTCACACCACCAGGCTAGTTGCCCAACACAATGCGTCTGAAATTCTCCATGTGCAACTAACACTAGGTAAGACTGCAATCCAAATTGTAGCTTGCTACAGATCCCCAACCATGCCCCAAGATTCTCACTACACCTTTCTAAACATACTGGAAAATATTAAGATACAACCAAACACCCTACTACTGGGTGATTTTAACTACCCTGCCATTAACTGGGAAAACTACTTGTGTACCAACACTTTTACCCAACTGTTCCTGGAATGCATAAATTCCAACTCCCTGGATCAACTAATCCATAGTCCCACCAGGGGCTCCAATGTCCTAGACCTGGTCATTACCAACATGGAAAATCGATGCTCCACACCTATGGTCACCCCCTCATTGGTCAGGTCAGACCATAAGGTAATCGCCCGTAACATACACATCGCACCCCCACCCCCCAGTAAGGAAACCTCCATAAAAAACTTCTCCAAAGCCAACTTCATGCTACTCAAGTCAAAAGTGACAAACTTCATGACACCCATGCAGACGGGAACTGAAAGTTCGACTGCTGAGTCCTACACGAAGGCACTGTATGAGCACATCCACTCATGTATGAATCGTGCCATCCCAAATAGAACCACGATGCTCTCCTCCAAAAAAAGGAAGCAAATCTGGTGGTATCCTGCCATAAACAAACTTTACAACAAAAGAAAGAAACTGTTGCAGAAAAGAGAAAAATCCCAGGATGCAAAAAACTCCCTTACCAGCCTCAGTAAGAAGCTGAGATCCCTCATAAAATACTCCAAAGCTAGTTACGAAAATAAAATTACCAAAGATTCTAAAGACAACCACAAGGCATTCTATAACTATGTTAAGAATCTAAATGGCAATGCTCAGATCTGCTCTGAGCTACAACAGAATGGCATTAAATATACTGATTCCAAGGATATTGCCAATATTCTGGCAGATCGATTCAATGCTAACTTTAACACCCCCCTCACCCCCTAAACGGCCCATCTTAATACTGGAAGATTGCCAAATTCTGGTAATAATGGCCACACAGGTAAAAAATGCACTCACCAAAGTTAAGAATACAGCATCCATGGGACCAGATGACATCCCGGGCTGTGTACTACATGAACTACAAAATGAACTGGCACCTCACCTAAGTGTCATGTTTAATCATACCCTCACCTCAGGCTTTGTGCCCACTGAGTGGTGCATAGTTACAGTTATCCCACTCCACAAGGGGGGATCCACCTTGGATCCTGGGAACTACTGCTCCATCAGTTTGACAAACCTGATCTGCAAGGCCATGGAATGTATTATCATGGAACTTATAAACAAAGACATTGACAACCTTCAAACACTGGACCCCACCCAGTTTGGGTTTGTGAAGGGCCGATCTTGTCTCCTGAACCTGACTGACTTTTTCAAATCAGTCTCCAGAGCCGTGGACGAGAGTAAGGCAGTCCACACAGCCTATCTGGACTTTGCCAAGGCCTTTGACACCATCCCCCGCTCTGGAATCATAGATAAACTTACTAAGCTGGGCATTAATCCCTACATCACTCAATAGGTTGCCAACTGGCTTACTGACCGAACCCACACTGTAAAAGTAGCTGACTCCAAATCCAACTCCAGACAAGTGACAAGTGGAGTACTGCAGGGTTCAGTCCTGGGACCGCTCTTGTTTGGCATCTACTTCTCTGAAGTACAGGCCATCACTAAAGTTCTCTGGCTAACAAAGTTCGCAGATGACTGCAATATAGAACTATTATTGAATCCCCAAATGATGTGGATACTCTACAAAAGTGCCTTACAGAAACAGATGCTTGGTGCCAGAGCCATGGGCTCAAGCTCAATGCCAAGAAATGTATAGTTATCCCCTTTGGGAGAAAACATGTACCTGTGAATTACTACATAGGTGGCAGTACACTAAACACCGAAAATGTGATAAGACACTTAGGGACACAAGTGGACAGTGGTCTCACCTTCGATAACCAGATTGCCACAACAGTCAGGAAATCAGGAGGTCATTGTCCCACTGTACTCATCCCTCATTAGACCCATTATAGAATACAATGCCTCATTTGGTATGTACCTCTCAAGACATCTGCAACAACTGGAAAGGCCACAGAAATACCTCACTAAAAGAATCACTGGCCTAAAGCAGATGCCCTATGCTGACTGCCTTATAAAACTCCAGCTATACCATGTCGCATATCGTCTACTCAGAGATCCTGCTTAGCATTACAAGGCCATGTCAAACCCAGATCTGTTGGACATGCTACACTTAAAGAAATCCCAATCCCTCAGAGCCACATGCTCCAAGGATCTAAACCTTGTCATCACAATAAACAAAACATGCTGGAGGGATAGGTTCCTGACCCAGAGACTCCCCAGACTCTGGAATAGACTGCCCATACATGTCAAGCAGAGCACCTCTTTGGCCCTCTTCAAAAGGAACATTGACGACTGGATGGGAGAAAGGAAATTCACCCCGGGGATCACGTCAGTCTCCCTGATAGACAGGGGTCCAGGGAAGTAAATAGTGTGGGAAGAAATAGCCAGGGAATTGTTATGGCTAGGCTTGTATAGGCCCTAGGGCCAATAGCCTAGTACCAACCTATGAACCTATGAACCTTTCACAGAGGAGATCCCTTAATCTATCGCAGATGCCAAGTGTTAAATGCTTGTAAGTTATCTAACTGTTTCCAGGAGGATCCCCCAGTCAACTGGAGATGACGGCATTAAATGTTTGTAAGTTATCTTTTTCAGAGAGACAATCCCTAGTCAACTGCAGATGATGGCATTAAATGTTTATAACTTTCCTAATGTTTCTTGGGGGGGGAGATAATCTAATCTACTTCAGATGAAGACACTAAATGTTTCTAAGTTAGGTAAGTGTTTCAGGGAGGGGTGATCCCCTAGTCTACTGCAGATGATGGGATTAAATGCTTGTAAGTTATCTGTTTTGGGGGGATCCGCTAGTCTGCTGCAGATGATGGCATTAAATGCTTATAAGTTATCTAACTGTTTCATTGGGGAGAACCCCTTGTCTAATTCAGATGAGGGCCCTAATTGTTTCTGAGTTAGCTAACTGTTTTTTTTTTTGGGGGGGGAGATCACCTGGTCTACTGCAAATGACGGCACTAAATATTCATAAATTATCTAACTATATCAGGGGGTAATCCTCTAGTCTGCTGCAGATGAAGTCAATAGATGTTTGTAAGTTAGCTAACTGTTTCTGGGGGAGATCCCCAAGTCTACTGCAGATGATGGCATTAAAATTTTCTAGGTAATCTAACTCTCTTTGGAGATCCCCTAGTCTATTTCAGATGACAGAATTAAATCTTTGCAAGTTATCTAATTGTTTTAGGGGGAGATCACTTAGTCTACTGCATATGACAACATTAAATGTTTGTAAGTTATCTCACTGTTTCATGGGGGATTATCTATTCTACTGCAGATGATGGCAATAAATCTTTATAAGTTATCTAACGGTTTCAGGGTGGAAATCCCCTAGTCTGCTGTAGATGAGAGTACTAAATGCTTCAAAGTTAGAAAACTGTTTTGGTGGGGATCCCAAAGTCGACTGCAGATGACTGCATTAAATGTTTGGAAGTTATCTTTTTCAGGGGAGAGCCCCTAGTCTACTGCAGATAATGACATTAAATGTTTGTAAGTTAGCTAACTGTTTTTGGGGAGATGATATCCCCTAGTCTATTTCAGATGATGAAATTAAATGCTTGTAAGTTATCTAACTCTTTTGGGCGGGAGATCCTTTACTCTGCTTCAGCTGACTGCACTAAATGTTTCTAAGTTAGCTAAGTGATTCAGGGAGGGTTGATCCCCTAGTCTACTGCAGATGACGGCAATTAATGTTTGCAAGTTACCTAGCTGTTTTGGGGGGGATCCCTTAGTCTATTTTAAATGCTGTCACTAAATGTTTCTAAGTTAGCTAACTGTTTCGGAGGAGGGAAAAGTCATTGGGCCAGATTCAGGAAGCCTCCGTGTAAGAGTTATAACTCTTACACGGAGGCTGCAGTGAAACTGTGTGATGTCAGCATGTCATGCATATGCATGAGGTGCATGAGGCATGCTGAATCACACTAGTAACTCTTACACGGTCCGTGTAAGAGAGGTAGAAGCGTGTCAGTAGGCTAAGCCCTGCAAGCGGACACGCCCCCGGAAGACTAGAATGGCTGAAAGTAAACAGCCACGAGAGAGGCCATGGAAATGTGCATAAACACACTACACAACACATGCCCCGATAGACCATCACTGTATAAAGTGAAGAGATGTAATAGAATTAAATTAAAACCTTTTTTTTTTTTAAAACCCTGTAAATGTTTGCTACTATGTGCTTATGGGTGTGCTACTAGCGCAATCACAGTTAGCAATCAGTGGAAAAGGATATAAGAACTAAATATGCAAAGCAATCCAAGAAGTAATAGCTTAGCGGTAGAGTTGCCGGCCTAAGAATAGGCAGGCAGGGTTCGAGTCCCCACAACAACCTTTTTTTTTTTTTTGTAAATAAGCACTAAAAAGCCCCCTGACAGTATTGTACACATGTAAATGTATTCCCTTTTGTAAAATGGAATGAAACGGAGCATATATTCTGAAGTAACACAATAACAAAAATAGTCAGAAATGTACTGATAGCTAAGCTGCTGTGAGGCCAGTGCCCGTAGCTGAGTAGTGTTTAAAAGCTGCAAACTGCGTGCCTGTTGCTAGGCATCGGTTTAACAGAGTGAAACTGTTTGCAACTAGCTGTGCTTAGCTGAACATGTGTGTCACTAGCCAATTAAGGTTTATCCCAGCGCACACCGTTTGCGGCGCCCCACAAGCTAACTGCCAGTGCGCATGCATTAGCTCAGCATAAGCAGCGCAGACCTGGTTTTAAGTGCTTAAAAGTGCTTTTGGCATGTTTGATTGACAGGTCTCAACTCATTTCTGTCAGGAAAATCAAAAATCAGTTGCCAGATTCGAACCCAGGATACCATGCACTAGAGTCAAGGTACTAAACCACTAAGCCATGACAGCAATACCTAGGAATGCAGAACTAGCATATATATGGGATAAAATCCAGAATGGAGCATGATAAAGCATTTTCAGTGAAGTAGATACAATTCCAAACGGCCAATCAGAGAAATGTGCGGGAAAATCGGCATATATAAGCCCCATAGGCGGGAATACACAGCAGAAACGATTGTAGATCAGAGCTGCAATCAGAATGAGTGGAGTAGGTGAGGGACGTTGCTTTCGAGCACAGCGTTGGGGCGTTGAGGAGTCCAGATACATGGTCTGGCTCCTTGTCCATCATCACGAGGCCCAACTCATGCAGGGCCAGGTCTCATGGGGAGCATATAGGGCAGAGGCATGGGACCAGTTGGCTCGTGATCTGAC